>NC_056743.1:448787365-449152365 GCF_019279795.1 Protopterus annectens
TCCTGGTAACAAGTTTTTAAGAAAATGGTAGCATGTATTCAGGCTGTTGTAAGCTGAACAGCCCTTTTCTGAAATGGTAGACATTTTATTCTTGTGAGAGTGCCACTCAAATGTTCATGCTTTGGTTCTAGTAAAATAAAGTGGCATATCTTATTTGTTGTTGTTGTTGTTTGTCTTTTGGCGTTTCCCGGTTAAGGGTCACTACAGCGGAACTCCGGTCTGCTAATGATTGGCAGTAGATTTTCAAGAACTCCGAGGTGCCAACTCGACGTCCAACCTTCAACGAAGGCACGCCCATTTACACATGACTTTCGAACCCCACCCAACCATGGGGAGGACATGCAGACTCCACATAGAAGGCACTCCCCGCATAAGTATTTAAATATTGTGTAAGTCCCTTACTGGGGCATGAGTAATTAAAAGAGGGGCATAATCTATTAATGGCAAGAAAACTCATTTGCCTATGGCTGCTCTTTCTGCAAGGTTGAGAAGTCATGAGATATTTTAATAGTTGTACACAACATTAGTGACTTGGGTTTTGAGTTATTCAATACAATCCACATAAAACTTGAATGAAAGTAAAGAATCTAGATAGATGCACAAGTATTCCAAGCTGCCAGTATTTTAATTACTTCAGCAGAAAGTCTGGTGATGTACCATTATGATGTGGCTTCTATAAGACTTGAAGCCATTCCAAAGAGAATTATTTGTGTCTTCTCTACATTTGGCAACTACTGTTTGCTAACAAACCACCTGTGTAAATGGTGAAGGCCATCTTGCAAGAGAGATGAAACAGTACGCTGAGTAGATAAAGACTTGTAAGTATCCTATCATCTGCAGAAAGTACTAGGTATAGATTTGGAATATCAGATGGCCCAAAATTAAGGCAAATAGAACAGAGCACCAGTCCAGCAGTAAAATTTGGCAGTTTAACTCAGACGGTAAAGGTTATGAACTAATAATGAGCTTCTTGCTGTAGTCCTGGTTTGGATTCCATCAATCTCCACTTGAAAACTGTGCAACTATGGGCAAGTCATTTGACCAGATGGTGTTTCCAGTTTGCTCCCTCAAAAGAGGCTTGTATGCTTCATCTGTAGTGTAGCTGTATAAAAGATTTAGTGCCTCTAGCATATGATTCACTTTAGAATGTACATGTGTGCTGGAATCCTGTATTTACTGTATTGTCAGAAATAAATGCTGATGAAACTGGCCACATGCAATCACTGAGCGGCTACTTATGCAGAATACTTCAAATACCAGACGTTACTTGTCAGAAGTAAAAATGTCATTATTCTTCTGGGAAAAAATTCAAAAGCAGTTACCAAGATAGGAGTCTCATCCTTCAGGTAATTTGTGAAAAAAAGCCTTAAATAGTAAAGAGTGCTGTTTTTTATGTTGCAGAGGACGAATCCCCTTAAATATGTAATCTGCATTTTAAAAAGGATAAAGAGAGACAGAGTACCAATGTGATGAGACAAGAATTTTAGTGCACTGTGAGCCATAAATTTATTATTTGGTCTCCATTTGGGACAAGGCCCCCCTGAAGATACTGACGTCCGTGTTACTGAATTAAAGAATCAAGCCAGATACTTGAATTTTTGAGTTATATAATTCATCACACTGATGCAGAACTGTATATGGGATCAGAAATGATCAGGCAAAAGACATGTTTCTAAGAACCAGGCTTAATATTAGATAAAATGACTGATGTATGCAAAGTAAGCACACCACTTTTTCACATGTAGAGATTAGAGAAGAGTTATATACTCTCACATGTTTGATAGAAAAGCTAAAATGGGCAAAAAAAAACAGGTTAAAGTGAACAAGACTATTCTGGTGAATATGAGAAGCATGGAAAATATATTGCCATTAAGTTATACCCAATATGTGGCTATAGACAAGTAACAAAAATGTCCTTCCATCAATCAAGTTTGTAAATGTTATGGAAAATTATACAATGACCCCCCCCCCATTAATATTCCAAAACATGCACACTGATTGGCCAGTGTGCCCGTTGTAAATCCCACAATATACCAACAGAGAAAGGTCCAGTTGCCCGGACTTTTTTCCGTTGGTATAAAGTGTCCAAAACCTATTTTTTTTTTAATAAAAAAAAAAAAAAAAAAAATGAGCAACAGAGACTTTCTTTTCTCCATTGCTTCCATTTCAAAGCATTGGTGTACTGGGTATGTGTAGGAACGCAAGTCCCATATGCATGCGCAGTGCATCAACACAAGGAAGCAGTATACCACCACCGGCGGAAGAACAGTAATGCACCGTTATACAAAGACATTATTTAAGAAAAGTAGGTATTGTTTTTCTTAAATAAAGTCATTGTAAAATAGCAATAACTGACTCCATGGTTGTGGTATATTGAAATTTACCCATGGCTGACTTTATTTAATCGCCCTCGTGATTAAACCACACCAACCATGGTTAAATCTTCAATATACCACACCACGTCATCGGTTATTGCTTAATTAAATTACTTTACTAAAATGTGTGAAATGGAAGAATCTTTTTTGTTTTTCAAAATATTGTATCTGGTTGGAAAACAATCATGAAAATAGTTTGTCTGTCGACATACTATGTAATTAGAATGTACACACAGTAAATGGTATGTAACTAGAAAATGAGAAGGAAATGTGGGAAGAAAGGTAAACTGAAGCATGTGTTTAGTCTAGACACTGGCAAATGGTACAATGTAATGTTTTCTCAAAAGTTCAGAAGACTGGTCCTGAAAGAAAGCAATTTTAAGTTGTAATTGTATGAACCGCTTACTGGTCATCATGTAATACTGAAGGGTTAGAAAGTAGTTACATGTGAATATAAGAACATGCAATCCTACAAGGTTCTATCTCAGCTAGCTGATATTGGGACATGCTTAAAGAGCTTTAGATTATTCTGCTTTTCAAACAATTGGCATGGTGAAAAGCATTTACAAAGTGAATGTACAGCTGCACTGTGGATCGGAAAATTGACATTCTGAAGATTAGCTTAAAGAGTATGAAGATTGTTGTTTTATGGTAAAAATATATTATTGTTTTCCTGGGTGGTGGTCCTGTTATTTAATGTCTAATTCCTACCAGTACTGACTGAGACAAACTGCAAAATTTAACACTTTTCAATGAAGAATAATACATAGCATTTCTCAGGAAACAATAAACAGGACAAATATGAGTTTTCAATATGTAATATTGCAAAGATGTTGGAAATTATATTCAAATCACAAAGAGAATCCATGGCCTCCAACACCTACCCTATGCGGACAGGCTTAAATCATTATCACTATACTCGGTATCATACAGATTGCTCAGAGGTTATCTGTGTCTCACCTACAAGGCAGTATCGGACCCTGCCCTACCAGCTCCATATCCGTAAGTCTAACGCCTCACGCATTACCCGCTCAATAGGCCTAAATCTAATATGTGACATCAACAAAACCTGCTGGAGAGACAAGTTTGTCTCCCAGAGGCTGCCCTGTCTCTAGACTCGACTTCACATACATGTCAAACAGAATACCTCACTGGCCCTCTTTAAACGCAATCTTGATGAGTGGATGGGAAACCATAAATCTGTCCCAGGGGTTCTACCTTTGTCCCTCACTGACAGGGGCGACAGGTGCTGACTGAGGTTTCTTTTTTAGGGATAAACTCTTGGCTAGGCTTGTAAGGGCCCCAGGGCCATTAGCCTAGTAACCTCTATGATCCTATGATCAACTGAATCCTGCAGGCAGTATATATCTTTTAGCACTCCAACCTGAGCCATTTATTGGACTTGATTGTTTTAAACTACAATGTTACAAATCAGGAATTGCATTGAAATATAAAGTGAAAAAGAGAACAGCAGCGAACCTGGTAAATGAATGGAGCTGTAGATTTCTCCTTACATCTGTCTCAGGCATAGGGAAATCTTCATGTCCAATTGCACCATTGTCTTCTGATACTAAATCCAACTTTTTACTGGACGACCAGACCACTTTCCAACTGAGCTTTTATAGTAAAGTAATACTGGTGTGGCACTGATGAAAACACAGTTTCAGGTTTTAGTTGCTCAGTGGTGCAAATGAACTGACTTTTAGCTGTACTGCATTCTTAGGAGCAGTTCCTCATTTAGCTTCATAAATGTTCCCTGTATCACACTGACAGGGGTTGTCAGTATTTAGTATATTTAATATTAAGATTCCTTACAAGCATCTATGGTGAAATCTGCAGAATCATATAGTTTCATTAACAAAACACATTACAAACACAAAACAAAACCTTGTAACCATAAGCACTCCAAGTAAAATCATAAGCAATTCTTCCACAGTTTACCTTCTTGTTCTACATTTTAGAGGCTATGTTCCTCATTTGGGAAACTGAAAGTTGAGAGCTGTGTAGGCCAAATATGTGATAAGAAATGCCATTTTAAAGGGTGAGGGACCAAAGGTGAAAAGGCTACATGGTTTTCCAAAACTTCAGCGTTTCCACTGTGATCATAACCCTGTGTAAACAAATAGCTTTTTCATTCCTGTTTCAAATATGAAAATTTAGCAACAGTGGAAAAATAGACTTTATTCCCTAGTACTAACCACCTTGTGTGTAAGCCATAAACTAATCGCACAAATAGTGGTAAAAGAATAGCACAGAAGCAATACGGTAGTAAACTGAAGATCAGATTCTTGTTTTTGGGTCTGTAAGTTAACATAAAGGTAGTTACTTGTCCTTTAAAATAAGCAAGGGTCAAAAAGATTAAGGCATCTCCTTTTCCAACTAGCTACTACCTATTAACAATGTCTAGTTATCTCTGTGCATAAACATTTTTACAGAGATACTAGAAAAGTAGCATGCTTACTGAACAGTTTTATCACACAGAAAATGAAAATTTCACACTATAAATTAACATCAGCAGTCAGCCGTGTAATTCCCTGGCTCGTGAGGGTGTCAGGGAGTCTAGAGCATGCAGGTAGTTTGAAGTAGACAGGTAAATTATCTTCATACACATTAATACACAGCAGCTGCTTCTAGAGTTGTATCAGGGCCACCGTCCCTTAAGGAAGACTTCCTGACATTTGGGTCAAGATAAGGCTCTGTAGCAATCTCCAGGGTATTCCGTGTGAAGGTAGTCTGAAAGGTGCCCCTTTAATATGGGGAGAGAACAGAAACTGTTATTTGCCAAAAAGGAGAAACCAAAATAAGCTACCAAGCCTATATGGAAAATATTGTTATGGAATGCCTTCTGCAAAAGAACACATCAAACTTGTAAGTATTGCTGGTTTTCTGGCAACTTTGTAAGAAAAACTAGAGTTATATACTGAACAGATGTCACTGAATTCAGAAAGAACCTAGTTGGAGATGCATTTTAGGTGAGTATTTCCTGAGAAAGACATTATAACTGTACTTCTTTTTATTATTCCTCTCCATTTTGGCAAGAAAGTGATTTTCCATCTCCTCTAAATAAACTTTATGTAAACTGAGAGTTTGTTTCCAGAGATTATCTCTGTCACTGAAATATGGAAGACTGTTACACTGTTAAAGGTGTATGGTGCAGAAAAAAAAGTTTTGTAGCAATCTATGAATTTTTGCGCTTCTTGGAAGTGCCATGCCTAAACTGGTTTCCCCACCCTAGAAAGGAATGCAAGCTCTATTTGAGTGAAAACAAAAGTTATGTACTTACTGTGACAAACTGAAAGGCTGCGAGCCCAGCTAGCTGGAATTTTGTACATAATTATATGCCACTTGAAAATATCAGTATGGTTTATATAGAAATGTGAGGGTGCTAGCCCAGCTATCTGAAATTTTGTACATAATCATATGTCATTTGTAAATATTAATATGATCCATAGGCTTGTCTTACAAATGTAAGGGAGCTATATGTTATGTGTGTATTAAACTGCTGCTGCAGAAATGTGTGTTAACATTGTACCCTACTGGAAAAGAACAGAAATGTATATGAACTATACGCCTATGCAAAAGTATGTTTTCATGGTAGAAGTTGGAATATACAGAGTTAAATTGTTTATGACTGTGCTATAAAGTTAGTTAATGCAAAGGGACAGGATGTCTAGAGCTGGAAGGTTTTTCTATTGTCTGGAAACAGAAATAATTACAGATTTCAAAGGTAAAAGTGTTTAACTGTTTTACAACTTCCAGTTCCAGGCAAACTTCTGAGAGAGAAGTATTTTTGACACAGAGGTGCTAAATTTTAAGTTTCTGTTAGCCTGGAAACTGAAGGCAGAGGTGACAAAGAATAATGTAATCTAAGATAACCCAGCAGAAATGTTTGATAGTAATTTAAGAACTATCTCAGAGTGAGTCTTTGCATTTTGTATTTGTCTTTGGATCTGACATTTTCTCATCGCTGGATAGTAATTTAAGAACTATCTCAGAGAGTGAGTCTTTGCATTTTGTTTTTGTCTTTGGATCTGACAACATCCTCTCATCAGCACTTGTCTTGCTCTGTAAATAAGTCATTTAGGGCATATTATCTCTTAGATATAGATAGGAATATAGTAAAGATTAGTTTAGATGCTTTCTGTATTTATTTCAGATTGTCCTGCAATGTTGTTTTAAAGTATTTCCTGTGATTCTGAACTCTGTTGTCACTGTGTTGAGTTATTGAGTATTGTCTTGTGCTTTTATTATTTATTATTAAATATACTTAAACCTTTTAAATGTGGCTGGTTTGTTTAGACATATTTAAGCTCTTAGAGTACCTGCATATGTATTTGGCTGCTCCAATAGCTTTAGTCTTGGTCACACTTATTATTTGGATAATACTAACATTGCACAGTAAGATTGGGCACCGTTTGGTAAGGGCCTGTATAGTAGCTGATAAGTAGTGGTTGGTGGCAGACTATAGCAATAACCCACGCCTGGGTGTGGGTAATGCTAAATTTACCCACGGTTGGCGTGGTTTGGTCCCGAGGGCGAAGCCCGAGGGACCAAACAAAGCCAACCGTGGGTAAATTTAGCATTACCCACACCCAGAAGGGGTTATTGCTATTATACCATGACATTATTTAAGAAAAGAAACTATTACTTTTCTTAAATAATGGCATAGTATAATGCCTGTTTACTGCCCTTCCGCAGATGTCTGGCATCCGCGGCAGTTCTGATGTACCGCGCCTGCGCAGTACATCAGAGTTGAGCAAAAGCAACGGAGAAAGCAAGATCTCCGTTGCTTTTTAGTGTTCGCTATGTTAAATGAGTTTAACATAGCGAGACAGATTTAAAATAAGCAACGGAAATCTCCGTTGCTTATTTTAAACTGTCTCGCTATGTTAAACTCATTTAACATAGCAACTAAAAAGCAACGGAGATCTTACCTTTCTCCGTTGCTTTTAACATTCGCTATGTTAAATGGGTTTAACATAGCGAGACAGCTTTAAAATAAGCAACAGAGATTCCGTTGCTTATTTTAAAGCTGTCTCGCTATGTTAAACCCATTTAACATAGCGAGACAGTGTTTAACGAAGTTATACTAATGGAAAAAAGTCTGGGCGACCGGACCTTTTTCCATTAGTATAACTCGATTTACAACGGGCACACTGGCCAATCAGCGTGCACGTTTTGGGGGGGTCATGGTATAATACCTTATAGTCTGGGGAGAAGGGGACATAGCTAGTAAATCTGTGTCAGCCTTCCCCAGGAGTGTCTGTGTGTTTGTATATAAATGAAATCTCAAAGTGTGCGTATGTCAGCTACTTGGGCAGGGACATAAAAAAACTGATTGGACAGAAAGGGTGCTGGAAGTTTTGGCTTGAGCACTCAGTTGAGATCTTAACCCTATAGCTGTGCCAGTGGGAAGTCTTATTGGGGATCTGGAGAAAGAGTGAGAAACCAGCCCCAGACTGTGATCTCTGAGTACTCTTAAGGGAAATTGTACTTTACTGTGTGTGTACTTGTCATTCTGTCAATGTGCACGTCCCTCACTGGTGCTTGTGGTGAGGATTGAGGCTCCTTGATTACTGAGTCAGTGCAGGGGTGTCACACTTACCATAACATTCCATCTGTATTGTCCATTTTCATTCTTCCTTAACCTGTGGGCTCAGATCCGAACCTTGGATCCAACTTGGCTGCTTTTTTGATAGCTTAGGATCTGACTCTCAAGCTTCTCCATTACCCATAATGCCCCTGTCTTCCAAATTACCTCAGATCAAGTTTGCTGCAGCTGTATAAGCAAATACATAAAAGTATGGATACAGAACTATCACGAGATACAGAGCAGATAGAACCAGGAGCTCAGAAGGAACAGTGGTTCCTAGAACACCTCCGCAAATCCTCCCAGAAAGGACAGGGGGTTGGAGAGGGGAATGCTGAGGAAGAGTGAAAATTGATAGCACAGATGGAACTTTATGGTAGGTACATAACATCTTTATCTGATGTCATTTTCATTTGTTCCTCAACCTGTAGAACAAAGTCCCCATCTAAAGTGACCCTGTTTGATCCTCATGGAAGGATATTCCGAAGCACTGTGCAGCCAAAAGCAGCCCTACTTCTAGACACAATATCTAACTTGTAATGTTTGACAAAGGTATGTGAGTTTGACCAGTTAGCATCTGCACAAATGTCCCCTATCAGAACTCTGGATCAGAAGGATTGAGATGTAGGCATAGATTTAGAAGAATGAACTTTAACATGGCCAGATAAAGGTATTCCTTTAGCAGAATAGACATGAGAAATGCAGTCTGTAATCCATTTAGACTAAGGTAGTTTGGACACTGGCCTTCCCCTTCTAACATTGGAGAAGGAGACAAAAATCTGATCAGTTTTTCTGAAAGATTTTGTCCTGTCCAAATAAAAATACAGCTGCCTATGAACATCTAGCAAGTGAAGAGTGTATTCATTCCTGTTCTGAAAATTGGGGAAGAAAACTGGCAGGTTAATGATCTGATTGATACTGTTTTCAGATTCAACTTTAGGCAAAAAGGAAGGATTAGTATGCAAGGTCAATCTGTCTTTATGAAAAATAATGTAGGCAGGTTTGACTGATAAAGCTTGTAATTCAGATACCCTTTTAGCTGACATAATGGCCACTAAAAAGGCAGTTTTCCAAGGTAGAAATTTCAAGTATATCTTGGCTAAAGGTCTGACAGGCAGTAGGACAAGAGCTTGTAACATCTTGGTTAAGTCTCAAGGAGGAGTGGGGTCCTTTATAGGTTGTCTAAGTAAAAAGGTACCCCTGAGATAGGTCTTACACAGTTTAGATGAAGCCAGAGAAGATGAATTGTCCCCAGTGTCATAATTTGAGATGGCTGCCAGTTGCACCTTAATAGTAGAAAAAACTTGCCCCACTTTGCAAAATTGAAGCAGGAAAAGGAGCTGTAAAAGGATCCAAATATTTCTGGTGTGCCCATATAGAAAATCTCTTTCATTTATTTTTATAAATCTTTCTAGTATAGGCTTTATGTGAGGATATTAAAATCTTTTGAACCGGTGAAGAAAGCCTGATATTTCTAGCCATCATTGGAATTGGAGAAACCATGAGGTCAATTTCAGTCCTGGAAGATCTGGGTGAACCTGCCCTGATGGATGGGAGAGAACATTTGGATGTGGTTCCAGCATTCATGGAAGGCGTACTAAGTGAGAGCAAAGGAAGAGGAACCAAATATATCAAAGCCAGAAGGGAGTAATTTGCTCTTCAACCTCTGAGCTTTCTGATGAAATTTGGGTGTGAGGGGTAGGGGAGCATAGGCATAAAGAAGACCAGAAGGCCAAACATGGACTAACGCATCTCTTGGTGACTGTCCCTGAGGAAGGATCAGGGCAAAGAACCTGTTACACTTGTTGTTGAGAGGTGAAGCAAAGAGATCACAGCAAGGCTGACCCCACTTGTGGAAGATCATGCTTGCCAGTAATTGATTTAGAGACTACTCATGAGGCATCAGAATAACTCTGCCGAGCCTGTCCGCCAGAGTGTTGGATTTCCCCGGAATGTGCGTTGCAATCAGCAAGCGGTTGAAAGAGGTCACCCACTGCCAAACCCTCACTGCTTCTCAACAAAAGGGGTAGGATCTGGTTCCTCCCTGTTTGCTAATGTATCATACCAGAGATATATTGTCCATTTGTATTGCAATAGTTCCTAGAGGTAGAAGGCTCTGAAATGCTTGCAACTCTAGAAGCATAGCTCTCATCTCTAGGATACTGATATGCAAATTGTTTTTTTGTGTCGACCATGTGCCTTTGACCTTAAGACCCAGGTAATGCCCCTCCACCCTAGCTGGGAAGTGCCCATGGTCAAGGTATAGTGTTGGGGTGGAAAAAAAAAAGGGTTGTCTTTGCTTGACTTCTTATGAGTGGAGTCACCAAACAAAATGAGTCTTTGCACACTCAGGACAACCTGATTGGGTCATTCAGCGGGTAGAAGTATAATGACCATTGGACCGCCAGAGTACATTGAAGTACTCTCATGTGTAAGTGAGAATCAAGTTAGAATCAAGGTTATCATTTCAGCCAACAAACCTAACGCTTTGAGGACAAGGTTTGCTGGGGGTAATGGAATGGATAGAATTTGTCTGATATGTGATCTTAAAGTGTAGGCTAGACAATTGGCTGTGTCTAGACAACCTCCTATAAAGTCTATCAACTGTACAGGTTGTAGCTGATACTTCTGCATGTTGATTGTAATGCCCAAGGTAGGGGCTACCTGTAGTAGATAGTCCCTGGCTTGTAATAGTAGATGCTTGATTGGTGTAGTCAGGAGTCAGTCATCTAGATGACGAAACACATTGAATTCATGCAGTCTCAAGTGAGCTACTACTATCGCCATGCATTTGGCAAACACCATGGGAGCTGTGGTGAGACCAAAGGGCAGTACTCTGAATTGATAACGACTGGCCCCCAGCTGGAGGCGGAGAAACTTTGTGGAGCATCTGTTCATTTTGATGTGATAATATACATCCTGAAGGTCAATGGAGCACATCCAGTCATCTTTTCATAATAGAGGTAGAATGGACTGAACTGTGACCATCTGGAACTTCACATTGTCTACTGATTTGTTTAGTAAGGTTAGGTCCAAGATTGGCCTTATGTCCCCTGTCTTCTTTGGTACTAAAAAGAACCTTGAGTAAATTCCAGACCTGACTTGGTCAGGTGGGACCTCCTGGATGACTCTTTTTTTTCTAGCACCTTTGAAATTTGTAATGCTGCTTCCTCCCTCTGATTGGGTAGAA
This sequence comes from Protopterus annectens, assembly GCF_019279795.1. Classification (NCBI taxonomy): domain Eukaryota; kingdom Metazoa; phylum Chordata; order Ceratodontiformes; family Protopteridae; genus Protopterus; species Protopterus annectens. Next base: position 448,798,521 of record NC_056743.1, read on the forward strand.
CATAGGGGAGAGTTTTCCTTGAATTTAGATTCTGGAAAAATGGAATGGAATATTCTCTGGATATGATCCTTTGCATTCAACAATTGTTTGTGATGGCTAACCAGGCATCTGGGTGCAAGAATAAGCTCCCTCCCACCGATTGCCTCCAAAGAGGGACAGTCAGGCATCCTCTCAGCAGCACTGAAAGGATCTATCTGAGACAGACTCTCGTGATCCTTGATTTTGTGTGCCCCTTCTGATGTGAGGGTGGCGTATACCATTATAACTACTTCCCCCTCTGCCTCTGGGGGACAAATCTCCCTGTGATTCCTGAAAAGGACCTTGAGACTTTTTGAACCACAATTCCTTTACACTATGCTGGTTCCTGGAAAATGGTCTTTGTGGAGTGGAAAACTGGATTACAATGGCAGACAAGGTCTTTCTGTCCTTCTCACTACAGGAGAGTGTCTCTTTAACAGTGGGGCCAAACAATGATGGTCCATCAAAAGGAGCATTGAGGAAGGATGCCTTGAAGGGTTCCATGAAGTCACAGAGCCATATCCAGACATGACACCTTATAGCAATACCTGAACCGGCAGCCTTGAGGTACCTTCTGCAGCATGTGAGATTAGCCTCATGGACATATTAGAGACAGACCGTAGGGTGGCCAATCCAGAGGAAAAGGTTTTCTGCTTCTCTGCAGACATGGATGCTAGGGAGAGCTACAGAGTTCCTTAATTAAGTCCCTATGTAGTCTGCTGAAGTGCACCAGGTAATTCAGAGATCGCAATGCAAAAGTCACTGAAGCATACACCTGCTTCCAAAATCTGTCCAAAGCCATAGACTCTCTGTTACTGGGATGGACAGAAGAGGTCTTTTCGGCCATCTCCTTTTTAGTGGGTGCCATAACAACCATGGCATGTACCGCGGAAACTCTGGTCCAGACTTTCCTACTGGATTGGCCACTAAGGATCTTATTAGCTGTCTTTGAAATGAGCACCACAGTGTCCAGCTCCTTACATTAACCTGCTGGAGACAAGGTCGATAAAGTCATCCACAGGGGGGGACACCCAAGATGTAGATGGGTCAATCCCAAAGACCTCCAAAAACAACACCAATTCCTTTGAGGAAGGGTTTTGGGTAGACCAAATACCTCTCTGGTGCAGGACTTTATGGATGTCTCCAAAGGAGACATCATCTGGTGGATATCTTGGGGACCCTTCCCGACAGTTTGAGAGTCTTAACTGGTTGCTAAGAAGTAGCCCTTTTCAGAGGAGATCGGGCAGGGGGGCATTTTCTGTGCTCCCTGGGCTCCTTGTGCTTTCTTTTAGGGGTTTGAGCCCCTGATTCTCTTGATGGACCAGCAACAGAAGCAGACTGAGGAAGAAGACACTTAAGAATAAGCTTGTTTCGGTGTTCCACCACAGCACGGGAATTGAAACTACAAAAAATCTCACTGGATACATCCAAATGATTGGGCCCTAGACGGTAAACACATTCCCTGTGGGCATGAGACTGAGCAATCTTCTGCCCAAAGGAAGTGCATTTTTTAAACCCAACCAACTTCTCAGGTTTATCATCCATAGGTCGCTTTTTAACTACAAAAACAAAAACAAAGTTTTAAAAGACAGAGTTTTTTTTTCAGAAGGAATACAGAAAAGGAAACTACCAACAATGGTAGGGAAAAAAATACCCAAAGGTATAAAAGTATCTAAAGACCTATGTAGAAACCCAAAAACAAAAAAATTGCAGAAGGGTAAGGAAGGGTGAAAGGCTACAAATAAGATCTAGAAAATAATAATAAAGTTTGATTTAAATCACTCATGACCCATGAGGGGCGACGAGAGAGAAAATCCCTGCTTGCTAAAAGCACTGCAAACGAGATCTGAGGTAATTTGGAGGACAGGGGCATTATGGGTAAGGGAGGGGCTTGAGAGTTGGATCCTAAGCAATAAAAAACAAGTGTCCAAGTCAGATCCGAACCCACAGGTTGAGGAATGAATGAAAATGACAACATCAGATTGTTAACTACTGATTGACTGCTAAACAGAAGTAAGCCTTCCTGATAATCATTAAAAAACACAGTGCCCATACAAGGATTTGCTCTGATTATCCTTATGGTAGTAGCAAAAGCTGTTTTCATGAACTGTTAAAAGTTCTTGTGCCCATAAGGGGATTTAATCCAGGAAAAAGAGCAAATCCTCATGTCAATAAGAAGGTATGTCTTAAAGAGAAAATATTTTCTTCTGTTGGTGAAATTTTCCTGTAAAGCCAAAACCCTCTGTCTACTGAACTGTAGCTGCTGAGATCTGTGCAAAACAGAAAACAAGTATCACTGAAGCTTTAGAGCTCTAATAATGCTTTAGTGAGCTTGACTACAACGGTTCAAGAAAATGTGCTGCCACTGATCAGCACTATGCACCCCTGAGGAAATTCACAAATAAGAACGATGCAGGGGTTTATTTTGTGACTTTTAAGGGATATGCAGCTAGAGAAAATCGGCCCCAATCCGAGTTGCCCACAATACTATCCTCTCATCTAACTAGAGACTCAATTAAGGATTATTTATACTTGAGGATGGTCATGCACACAACTACTAGATAACAAAAATTTTAGCAAGGGCTGCAGCTTTACTTGAGATACCACAGCCCTTAAATTTCACAGCTAGACATTTAGTATGGATAGATTTGTAAGGTCACAGCCATAATCCACACTTTTTTTAACTTAATCCATATCTTGAAACTGTGGCTAGAACTTCATGTAAATAGCTTAAGTAAAAATCTTGGCAGTAGATTCATTTAAAGAGGTACTCTCAAGCAAATTAAGAAAGTGGGTATTCCAGAGTGAACAAAAGTCTTCTGACGAGCTTGATGTTTTATTAGAATATCTGTTGTTAATTAAAACTGCAAACCATAAAATAGGCTTACATGTACCTAAGTGCTAATAATAAGTCCTCACCCGATTGTGTGTTTTTGCTTGAGAACAAGAAAAATGTTACAGTTTGTTTTGCTGTAAATATTCCAGTAAATGGACCACAGCAAAATACTGCTCAGTTGCTGACAGCAATGATATGTCTGTAAAAACTGTTAATGCCAGCTAACAAGACTTATCTGGGGATATGCCTATGGAATGTGGTAAAACTAGACTTTTAAACACTAGAAGTGTAGAAAAAGAAGTTATGTACTCACTATAACGTTCCATGTGAGTTTTTCATCTCGCCTTCATTCTTACAAATGGGTTCGGAGCCGATCCTCAGCTCCAAGCCGGCATACTACAAAGCTCGAGGTCTTCAGACAGCTCAAGGCCAAGTCCTTATCCCATGATACACCTTGAGTTACCTCAGGTCTTGTTTGCTGCCTCTAATAATACCATATGCCATTCTATCACTTTTTTTTTTTTTAGGTAAAAACCATAGAAAGACAAAGTAACCATGATAAAACATGTATCTCGGTTCTCAAAATACCCTGGAGGGGGTAGGAGGATGGGAAGTAAGAATGAAGAAGAGATGAACACTTCACATGGAACGTTATGGTGAGTACATAACTTTTTTATGTGAAGTTGTTCTATCTCATTGTTCATTCTGACAGATAGATAGCATCCCAAGCACCATCTTTCTCGGGTGGCTCATGGGAGTATGTTTTTCAGGACAGTAGAACCAAAGGAGGCCCTGTCCCTGGAGGCCCTATCAACTTTGTAATGAGTGATAAAGGTATGAGGTTTTGACCAAGTGGCTGCTGCACAAATATTGTCTTTAGGAAGCCTAGCAGAAAAAGCAGAGGATGTGGACACTGCTCTGGTAGAATGAGCCTTAATTTTGTGTTGTAGAGGTAAATTGGCAGCTGAGTAAGTGAAAGCAATGCAATCAGATAACCATTTAGATAGTGTTTTTGCCACTGGCACACCTTTCTTAGAATCTGAAAAGGAAACAAAAAGTTGTTCTGATCGTCTGAATTCTTAGGTTCTATCCAGGTAAAATCTGAGCTGTCTGTGAACATCAAGCTTGTGCAGCATATACTCTAAGTTGGTGTGTTTGGGGAAAAACACTGGTAAATCTACAATTTGGTTAAGGTTAGCTTCAGTACAAACTTTAGGTAAGAATGAAGGATTTTTTCGCAGTGAAACTCTGTCAGCATGAAAAATCAAATACGGAGATTTTATGGACAAGGCCTATAGTTCCGATACTCTTCGGGCAGACGTGATGGCTACTAAAAAGATAGTCTTCCAAGACAAAAATTTCAAATCACGTGAAGAAGCTGGCTCGAAAGGTGGAAGAATAATGCAGGAGAACATAAAATTTAGGTTCCATGGGGTATAAGGGGATTTAACTGGTGGTCTGAGGTGGAAGGTCCCTTTGAGAAAGGCTTTGGATAGCTTGTGTGACATTGTTAAATCCTTCAATACCAAGATGAAAATTAGAGATGGCGGCAAGCTGTACCCAAATTGTAGCTGCAGTTGCTCCTTTGTTGAAAAGCATAGTCAAAAATTCTAATATAGAGGAAAAAGAGGCTTGGTAGGGATCAATGCTATTCTGAGAAGCCCATATAGAAAATCTCCTCAATTTAAGGTACTACTTCCTAGTAGAGGATTTATGAGAAGACATTAAAATATGCTGTGTTTCGTTTGAGAGGTTATGAAACCTGGCTATGTTGAGAATTGGAGCAGCCAAGCTGTCAATTTTAGGGACTGAAGGGAGGGATGAAGAGCCCCCGATGAATGCGTCAGAAGGTCTGGAACTGGGTCCAGAATCCAAGGCTCTTCCAACAGATGAAGTCAAAGGAAGGGGAACCAAATCTGACGATGCCAATGAGGAGCTGTTAGAATGATGGTCCTTCCCAGGGCTTTTGCTTTCTGTAGTACTTTGGGTATCAGGGGAATTGGTGGGAAAGCATAGAGGAGACCCGGAGGCCAATCATGTACAAGTGTGTCCCTTGTGGAATCTCCTGGTGGGGGAATCAGGGCAAAGTAGCTTCTGCATTTTGTGTTCATGGGGAACAAAAAAGATCGCAGCAAGGCTGGCCCCATCTGTGGAATATTCTCTCTGCTATATCTTTTCTGAGGGACCACTCGTGAGGCAACAAATTTGTCCTGCTCAGTTTGTCTGCAATCACATTGGATTTCCCTGGGATGTGCATTACTATCAGAAAGTGCTGGGTGGATGTAGCCCACTGCCATACTCTTAGGGCCTCTCGACAAAGGGGATAGGACCTGGTTCCTCTTTGTTTGTTCAAGTACCAGACCACTGACATGTTGTCTGTCTGAATCACAACTGTCCCCAGAGGGAGAGAGTCCTGAAAGTACTACAACATCAAGAGTACCGCTTTCATCTCCAGGACATTGATATGCAGATGTGTCTCTTGTTCGGTCCATGTGCCTTGGGCTGTTCTTCCCTGAAAATGCCCCCCCACCCAATCAGGGAAGAGTCCGTGGTCACTGTGGCTGATGGTGAGGGTAGGATAAAAGGATGACCTATCGTTACTTGAAGAGAGGTCAACCACCACTGAAGATCCTTTTTGCATGTGTTTATTACAACAATGAGATGAGACATTGGGAGCTCTTGATAAGACCATAGCGTGAACAGCAGCCATTGTAGAATCCGCGTGTGCATGTGACCCAATTTAATCGCTATTATTGCCGCTGCCATCATCCCTAACAACTTTAGCACTTCTGATGCTGGAACCCTGTCTCTGGATATGATGTTTTGAATTTGCTGACGAAATAGTAATATCCTTTTTGCTGGGAGTTTTAAAGTGGTAGTGGTGGTGTTCAATTCTGTTCTGATAAAAATGATATGTTGCGATGGCGGCAAGGCAGATTTTTCTGAGTTTATGGTAATGCCCAGTTGATTACAAAGAGTAAGAATGGTGTCCCTGGCTTGTATTAGCTGATGCCTGGTGGTGGCAGTGAGGAGCCAATCATCTAAGTACGGAAACACCTGGAATCCCAAATGTCGTAACCACTGCCATACATTTGGTGAACACTCTGGGCGCTGTATGGAGACCAAAGATCAGGGCTCAAAACTGGTAATGATTGGCTCCCAGCCAAAAGCACAGATGATCCCTAGATAATTTGGCCATTTTTATGTGGTAGTACGCATCCTGGAGATATACCGAGCACATCCAATTGTCTTTCCCTAAGAAGGGAAGTATCGACTGAAGTGTGACCATCCGGAACTTCTCCTTCTTGATAGATCTGTCTAGTCTGCTGAGATCCAAAATAGGTCTCCAGTCCCCTGTCTTTTCTGGAACTAAAAAGAATCTTGATTAAGTTCCGGATCCTGTCTGGTCTGCTGGGACTGGTTGGATGACTCTTTTTCTTAGGAACGTTTGGACCTCTACTGTTGCTTGTACTCTGTAACTGGGTGGAAGGTCCAGGATTTTTGTTGTCAATGGAGGGGGGATGGTGAAGTGAATAGAATATCCTCTGGAAACTATACTTTGTACCCAGTTGTCATTTGTTATTTTTAGCCAGGCGTCTGGATACAAAGATAAGCGACCCCCAACTGCCTCCAGAGTAGGACAGTCGGGCCTCCTTTCAGGAGCGCTGGTAGGGCTTCCCAAAGAACTGGTTTCTGTCGCTCTGGTTTTGTGGACCCCCCTCTGCCCCGAGGGCAGCATCTCCATTATTGCTCCCTCCTCTGCCCCTGGAGGGGGGTTCAGCATGTGTGTCCAGAAAGGCTCCTTGGGCTTTTCGGAAACATATCTTTCCTCCCCTTTGACCCTTGGGGTAGGGTCTAGTAGGGGTGGAAAAATGGACTCTGACGGCAGACAGAGTCTTTTCATTCTGCTCACACCTGGTCAATGTTTCCTTAACTTTGGGCCCAAAAAGAGATGAGCCATCAAAAGGGGTCTTGACAAAGGTTGACTTAAAGGGCTCTACAAAGGAACATAAGTGCATCCAGTAGTGTCTCCTGAGAGCAATTCCTGTACCCGCTGCCCTACTCATTCCATCAGCTGCATATGAGATGAGACGCATGGACGAGTTCACTATGGAATTAAGGGTAGCAAGCTGGGAGGCAACTTTGTCTGAAGATCCTTCAGCTACCATATCCTGAAGAGTATCTACAAGCTCTGTTAGGAGGTCTCTTTGCAGTCTTGTGAAATGTGTAAGATAGTTCACTGAACAAATGGCAAAAGTCGCTGAACTATACATGTGCTTCCCATATCTATCCATGATCCTAGAGTCTCTTTTAGGAGGATCGACAGGAAAAGAAGTTTCTGACATCTCCTTTTTGGTGGCTGCCGCCACCATCATGGCATCAACAGCCACGCCCTTAGTGAGAAAGGGCTTATTCTGAGGGACAGAAATAAATTTATTGCGCCTTCTAGGGACAGGCTCCATGGTGTCTGGAGACTCCCACGCCCTTCGTGAGACCAGCTCCATAAGCTCATTGAAGGGCGGAGACAACCAAGAGGTGGAGGGTTGAGACCCGAAAGCCTTCAGGAGGACTGACTCATCTTCAGTAGGGTTGGTGGGCTTCCAGCCACCCCTCTGCTTAAGGATTTCCAATATATCTGCAAATGAGATATCTTAATTTGGGGACCGTGGGGACCCTTCTGATTCATCTAAGTCGGTGACAGATGTGAGAGACTCCTGTGAGGAGTCTAGATGCTTCCTCTTGCAAATTCTCTTCCTGGGAACCTCATTAATGGGAACTTCTGGTGAGGTCTCGGAAGAGCAGGGGCCACCCAGTGGGGCTTTCTGAGGCTCAGGGTCTCTACGCTTTAAAGGGATCTGTGAGGCAGAAGTGGACACAGGCACTTTTGGGGAACAGGTAGTTGGGCCTGAAGTTGTGGATGTCCTGGGGGACATTACTCTCCTCATGGCCTCAAAAGCACCTCTGCTCCAATGAGAAGGAACCACTGGATCCAAAGAAACAACTCATCCCCTCGTCACTGGAACAGTGAGCTCCGATCCGGAGGTAGGAGCCAAACTCATTTGAGCTGAGGCCCCAAGAGGCAAAGTCGGAACCGACAGGTCAGTCTGACTATCCTCCCCGGACCTGACTGATGAGTGTCAGCTCCTAGACTACTTGATGGGTGCCGAGGAAGTCTTAGTAAATAGAACCGATGGCACTGGAGCAGGTGTCGGCTCCAAAGGCTCCACAATCATAAGGTCAAACTCCTCCGGCTCTGACGGACCAGCATGGCTCGGAGGAGGAAAAGAAGTAGATGGTGTAACAGTTTTCAGTTCCGAAACTACTTGGGTCGGAACCAATAAGAATTTAGCAAACACCGGTGCCTGTAGAAACCTCTGCACCCCACGATCCACATCCAAATCGGATAGGCTAATTGAGGACCGAGATGAATGGATGGTGGGTGGTACCAACTGGAGGATGGGTGATTTCAATACTTCAGAGACCAGTTCTGGGGACTGTCTCCGAAAAGACAGGATGCTCAGCTCCAAAAGCTGTGGAGCCGACGTCAATGGTTTCTTGCAAACTAGGAGCCATAATCAAGTCCCCAAATGATGTGAAAATCCTACAGAAGGGCCTCTCTGAGACAGATGCCTGGTGTCAAAGCCGTGGCCTCAAGCTCAATGCCAAAAAGTGCAGTGTCATCCCCTTTGGTAAAAACTCTGTACCCATGAACTACCACATAGGCAGCAATCTACTTAACACCGAATGCATGATAAGAGACCTTGGGACCCAGGTGGACAGTAGCCTCTCCTTTGATAGTCACATTGCCACAGTAGTCAGGAAGTCCTTCTACGTGGCACACCTCATCATAAAAGGGTTCTCATCCAGGAAAAAAGATGTCATCGTTCCCCTCTACTCGACACTCATTAGACCCACTATAGAGTACAACACCCCTTTTGGAATGTACCTCACAAGACATCTGCAGCAGCTGGAAAGGCCACAGAAGTACCTCACAAAGAGGATTACTAGACTCAAACAAATGCCCTACACTGACCATCTCAAAAACCTCCAGCTTTACTCCGTAGCATATCACCTTCTCAGAGGTGATCTCTGCCTAACATATGTCAAACCCAGAGCTGTTGGACATGCTACACCTAAAGAAATCCCAATCCCTCCGAGCTACATGCTCTAGGGAGCTAAACCTTGTCACCACAATAAACAGGACATGCTGGAGGGATAGATTCCTATCCCAGAGACTTCCCATACTCTGGAACAGGCTACCCATCTATGTCAAGCAAAGTTCTTCATTAGCACTCTTCAAGAAAAATCTTGATGAGTGGATGGGAAATAGGAAATACACCCCGGGGATCACTTCTGTGTCTCTGCTTGACAGTGGCACAGGAAAATAACTTTCTTGGGTGGCGTAAGCCAGGGAACCTTGTTGGCTAGGCTTGCGTAGGCCCTTGGGCCGATAGCCTAGTACCTACCTATGAACCTATGAACCTATGTAGTAGGCCGACTTGGAGCTGCAAACCCATCTGTAAGAATGAATGGCGAGATAGAACAACTTCACATTCTGCTTTTTGTCAATGTTCTGTTATTAAACTTAAATGTAATAACCACAGAAGGGAATGAAATGCAAGGGCTGTTATACTCAGCGAACATGATTATAATAGTTAGATCTCAATATACTTGTTAGCACAAAACAAATATTAAACTGAAAACTGAAGAAATATATGTACATGGAGACAGAAGGGAGCAACCCAGCCCATAAAACAAGCATAAATACTAACTGTTTTAGGCAAAGTTTCATGCCCTGTGGATTTAGTGCTTAATTTAACACAAGATGTAATAATTGGTCAAGACTGTCCTCATTTTAAAGAGTTTTGGTACATACAGGGCAATGGTTCAACCAGATATATTGCTAGAAATTCATAGCCCAAGTAAAGAAGAATGCAAGGGATAAGAAAAGAGGACTAGAAAACACAAAAGGAATTATTATTTTGCTCTGGATGGAAGGGCTATACAGATCTGATACTAACTCATCAAAAGACTCGTGTAATTAAAGTAACAGAAGAAAGTACTAGAAAAGGTCAGTGTAGAAATTTTAGAGACAATGGATAATATTATATATTCAAAGATATTCCTATCCAAACCAAATGCAGCTAAGTATAAAGTATCTCTGTTAGTATTTAACTATCTACGTCTGTAGTACTTCTGTAAGTCATTCCTTGTAAAATAATTTATCTAAATAATTTTCATTGTGCAACCGCATTTTCAGTGTTATAAAACTGCATATCCAATGTCATAAAATTGCTCTGAGAGCTCGGGTTCGGGCAGAAAAAAGTCAATGGACCAGCCAACCTACCTGGTCAACAAACAGGAAATAAATAAGTAAAAATAAACTAACAAGCCAAGTAAGCCTTGTTGAAAGACTCTGATAGATAAATTAATTAAAGCAATAAAAAAGTCAGTGTGAAACCTAACAGGCAAGAACTCATAGTTAAGAATATACAGATGAACTAGGTAGAGAACCTGAGGAAGAAATAAATGAATCTCATGCTGAAGAAAAAGGGAAATTTGAAGAATCTTAAGCTTCTCCCTTCCACACTAAAGGAGAGAGGCAGTCAGGAAACAGGTGCAGGACTCTTTAAGGGCAAGAAATATAAAAAAACACTAGTGAAGTATAGATTGGGAAACTATCAGTATCTCTGGTGAAAGAAAATTATTTTTTATGAATTAACTTTTCAGAAAATGAACTGGATGAAGAGCAGATGTCTGTAATTGTAGCTGGTGAAAGAAAATTATTTGTTATGAATTAACTTTTCAGAAAATGAACTAGATGAAGAGCAGATATCTGTAATTGTATTTATAAAACAAGCAAATGACCTCCACTTCACCTTAAAATACTTATGAAAATAATGTTGAATTTGCTGACCTCCAGATAAGCCATGCCAGTTTCAAGAAGGCTCAGTGGAACACAACACACGAAGTTTAGATATTAAGAATATAAAAAGAATAAATGGGTAACCAAACGAACAAGACAGCTCTGCCTTATACCCATGCTTTGAGTTAAGAAATGACCTACATTATAGAGTAACCAAAGATAAAGAACAGATGCTGAGTCAGTTACTACATCCAAGGCTTTTTACAGTACTTGTAAGGAAGTCAGCACATAACCACATTTTTAGCGGTTATTTAGGAGTGGGTAAGACAAAGGCTAGACAAAGGCCCCCCAATGCCTACCTTGGTAATACATATAAAACCTAACCCTGTATCACCTCGCCTTAGAAAAACACTTTCTGTAACGGTACCAATATTCAGACTAATTATGTTTAAATGTGTGGTGTAATTTTGGTGACTGGATCACAAAAGAAAGAAAATTGTTTTATTTCATATGTGGTTCAATGCTTTTGCATTCAGTAAAACAACATATCATCTGTATATATATATATATATATATATATATATATATATATATATATATATATGGATCTAGGGCATTTGATCGAAAGATCAAACGTCCGAATCCATAACCACCGAACACACTTTAATGAAAGTGCTTTCATCAAAAAAGTGCTTTCATTAAAGCGTGTTAATAAAAAAAAAAAAAACACTACATTTACGTTTCTGTAGGGGGGCTTCGCCCCCCTGTGCCCCCCACCCCCCTACTTTAATATTCTCCCTCCGGGACCGGCATTACAGTGGGGAAAAGGGAATATATATATACATTTTTTTCTTACCTAGTTCAGGGCTCATAAAAATTAAGAAGTGAAATATTTACAGAATTCTGAGAGAGAGAGAGAGAGAGAGAGAGTGTGTGTGTGTTTGTGTGTGTGTGTGTGTGTGTGTGTGTGTGTGTGTGTGTGTGTGTGTGTGTGTGTGTGTGTGTGTGTGTGAGCACACACATACTACTAAAAACTTGGGAGTTACTTCTTGCATATATCAGATTATTTGCAAATACAAAACCATAATCCATTTTTTATTTCCCTTATCATCCTCTGGTTAAATACTTACTGCAGTAATTCACTTCCATGCTTTGAGAAAGCCAGATAACAGAGAAGGAGACAGTTAAGTTCAAGCATCAGGGAATGTGTTACCAGGAAAGAAAACCTGTGAATATGTTTTTATTTTATACTCTCCCTAGAATGGTACCTCAGGTAATACATTCATATTCTCCTCTGGAGAGTCTTCGTAAATTGTCAGTTCTGATAGACCCTCTTAGAACTTCAGAATGCCTGTAGTTCTTGGTGGTCTCACCTCTTGCATGTCCACTTGCTATCTAGAACACAGATGTCATATGCATCCAGAAAGGTTAACTGGATGCAATTATTTTTATCTCAATTATTTTGTCTCACGGGATCCAACAAGTCTGTAAAACAGCCACCATTTACTACACCTTTTCCATTCATTCTTGTCAATCTTCTAAGCTCAGTCCTTTGATTGGGATTTCTTCTTTGTTCTCATAATTTTATGCTACAGACATCAGGGCACTTTGATGTTCACAGCCACTTTCATCAGAAATGGAATGACACTCTTTTTTTTAAATCCAGGTTACCTTCTGAACTTCTCCTTCAAGGTTGTTTCTTCTTTTTGTCATGAGGAATCCAACCAGACTCAAACAATGCAGAACTGAACATTCCTCTATGTCTAACGCTCATATTAACAGCTAGATCACTTTACCTATTTATTTATTTTACATTTGTTTACCGTGAGGGTCCGACTGGGACAGTGCCCATTTTCAAAGGAGGCCCGGGGAGAAAAGCTCCAGCTTAAGCTTACATACAAAGTCATCACATCAAGTAATAGAAATTATAGACAAAAAAAGTGTGTTACATTTACAGGATAAAAATTTAAAAACAAAAATATATACATAGTATCAAATAGAACAAGATTTAAACACTTGAATATAGACAAATATATGGTTGAACTTATACATGTGGAGGAACATAACATTAGCTAGGAAATTAAGTAGGGAGAATCACTTAGGCAAAGTAGTGTATAGTTAGTAATACTTCCGTGGCGAGAGTTGCAGCTAGGAATGTAAGTACTTATAGAGAAGTAGTGTTGTTAGAAGGGATATGTTAGCAGAGTTAGTACGTACAGCCAAATTGTAGAAGTAGTGCTAATTTAATAATTAAGCTGGAGTGTTACATGTGCAAAGCCAAGATTCAAATAAGTGTCTTTTGAGAGATATTTTGAAATGATTAAGACTACATATGGAACTAATACTATGTGGAAGGGTATTCCAATTTTTGGCAACAAAGAGTAAAGAGAGTTGCCTGCTGTATTTAATACTTTGGTTACAAGGAGTAAGTCTTTGTTAGATAATCGAAGATTACGAATGTTAGAATAGTGTTGTAGAAGATTTTTTAGGGAAGGTACATTGTCAGGATTGTGCATTATTTTCCAGCCATTATTAATTGGTTATAGTTCATAACATGAGATCATTCCAACCAAGAAAGATTTCTGAGGCACTGACAGTGATGGCCTGAATGTGTGGAATCTGTTGCAAATTTGGCAATCGTATTGTAACATGATTCTAATTTACATAGTTCTGACTTTTTGAGGTTGGTAAGTATGGAGGATGCATATAAGAGTGAGGAGAGAAGGTGGGTTCTAGCTATGGCTATTCTTGCAGTGTCTGTTAAGAATTTTTTTGTTTCTATCCATTGTTCCTATTTTCTTGTGAACCTTTTTGATTGTGTTAGAAATGTGCATGTCAAATGTTAGTCTGTTGTCAATTATGACACCTAATAGCTTTGTTTGGGAATCTGGGAACATCCTAGTATTATTACTGGCAGTGATATAAAAGTTAGCTGGGATATTAGTAGGTTTAGATGGATGAAAGATCATAAATTTAGTCCTACAGTTCACAGATGACACTCCTACATCATACCTGAGGTACATTCTCCTCAGGGCCAAATGGTATCAGTTTTCTGGCACTTCTTGTCTGTAGCATGCCATGGGATCTCCACAGGATTATCCATCTCAATACAGCATGCAGTTCAGTAAGTAATGCATTTCATCATTACAGTATCATTTGCATATTCTCAAGTAATTTATGTTGTTCATTTGACAATGTTTTGCCATTTTTTTCTAGTCTTGTGTTCTTATTCATATAAACTGCATATTATTCACCAGATATCCCCACCTCGTTGACAACACCCCCCCCCCACCTTTCCAACAGGAAGATATTTAGTCAGGTCTCAGACTTAAAAGGCCAAGAACAATTTATGGTTTCGTAATGATGATAGTGCTTATCAGGTTTTCTAAAACATAGCCTGCTTCTAAGCTTTTTCTATTGGAGCAAGGAATATTTACAGGGACATTCACTAAGTAACTGCATGCAAGTCTTTTTCTGTTTTAACACAGCTGGCGTTTGTAAAATCATGGTAGTATTAGTCATACTCATTGAGATCTCATTGCTTTACTCTTTAGTTATTCTGCATGAATTTAAATTACTACTGCAGCATTAAATACAAGCCAAAGAGAATATGAGTTATATATATTTTATTTTTATAGAAAGACCAGAGTTGGGCATAAAAATACCACCTGAACAGATAAGCATTTGCCTTAAGATGCAAAACAAGTTCACCAGGTCCAACCTCACATTAATTAGCAACCCTTTTTTTCAAGAGGAAGCGGATTCAAAACTCACATGCTTAAAAAAGCACATTTGTTTAATTTCCCTTCAATGTCAACACTTTTAAGTTTTAGAAAGAGTTTCGTTACACTGCATCCTAGAATAAAATACATTATATATTTACTCAACTGAATTTTCAAAATCAAAAACTCGGTTTATTTTATTTCACTTTAAATCTCATACCGTAGGTCTCAACCTGCTAAGAGGCCAGTGTGGAACACAGACAATAGCAATGTATGACAAACAGTCAAAATGTGGAACACCCTATTTTCTCACCTTGGCCATGGCCTTTAGAATATACCATATGTAAGTATTTAATAATACACACACTCTCTTGCAGACACAGAGATTTACATATACACACACAGATGTAGAGGTAAAATGACAGTGGCTCACTCATGTAGAAAAACTCTATCACACACACACATTCACCCTTGTCATACCTCTCAACTGCCAAGAATTTTGCATAATGCCCAAATTTTTGCTCATATTTTTGTTCTGTTCCTCATAAAATATGTAGTTTTCTGGCAAATCGTAGAGGAATTAAACAATAAAATAATTACAGAAATTTCAGTTTCAGACACTGTATCCTTCAGAACATGTTTGGAAACACAAAACCTGTTATTCTAGCATCTTTCTAAGTTTATAATAGCAATATCTAAAACATTCTTGCTATTTTTGTGGCTTTATCACCGCAATATGATAGGCTATTGGCTTTGTCCAGATTTGTTATTCTAAGAGGTTGAGAAGTATTCATACCTCTCAATTGTCCAAATATTCACAGAATGTACAGATTTTTGCCTCATATTTTTAGTCTATTCCTCATAAAATCTGTGGTTTTCTAGCAAATCACTGAGAATTGAATTAATTAAATAATGACAAACATTTAATTTTCAGACTTTGCATCCTTCAG
The DNA here is from genome assembly GCF_019279795.1 of Protopterus annectens. Taxonomy (NCBI): domain Eukaryota; kingdom Metazoa; phylum Chordata; order Ceratodontiformes; family Protopteridae; genus Protopterus; species Protopterus annectens. The sequence goes on from NC_056743.1 coordinate 448,813,914, forward strand.
AAAATACATGGTAACTCAAAACCTTTTATTTTAGCAACTTTCTAAGTTTATAAGATCAGTATTTAAAAATTTGTCCCTATTTTTGGGCTTTTGTCCCCCATTATGTTTGATTTATGTCCAGATTTATTGTGCTAAGAGATTAGAGGTATGTGTGTGTGTGTGTGTGTGTGTGTGTGTGTGTGTGTGTGTGTGTGTGTGTGTGTGTGTGTGTATAGAGACAGAGGATGGTTAGGGGTTGGTACATTTCTGTTAAGCAAACTACTCATTAAAATACTTTTCCTTGACAAACTACGTTTTCTCTTTTTATTTCATGGGGAGGTCCAAAATATATTTCCCCCTAAAGATAGATTACACTCATTTCTCTGTCTTGGGGGTGAGGGTCATTATAACAAATCCTTGTGAACCCACCATGCAATGTTGCCAAAGTCCTTTTTAGAGAATTTGTAATTTGGGAGTTTTCAATGGCTCCTGTCCTCAGGTACAGTTACTTGACTGGTTTGTATACCGCACTGGCGACTGGCTGTAATTGTGGTATACGAGCCAATCAAAAACTGTACAGCACAGCCAAAGCTGTTCAACATGGAATAGCGGAGCAGCTATATGATTAGTTTGTATACAGTGATGACAACTGGCAGTAATTGTGGTATATGAACCAATCAAAAGCCATGTAGAAGATCCAAAGCAGTAGAACACTGGCTTCATTTATGGTTGAGTGCAGAGCATTCCACATAATCTAGAACACTTGGCTGCTCAGTCTTATGCTCCAACACATTTCTGTAATTAACCCACATGGGTCCCAGCATATCAGTACCTTAAACAAATACATTTAGGAATTTTATTCTTGCTTCCTTTTGTCAGATATCTATTTTCCACAGACAAAATACACATTCATCTTTATATTTAGCTGGTATAATAGTTAAAGTGTTTGCCTTGCAGACACAAGGTGCAGGGTTTGATTCTCGCATGGTATAGTTGGCTAGGCTTAAAATGGCCTAAAAGGGCAGTTAACCTAGTAGTAATCTATAAAATCACATTTTATTGCTATTTTCACTGTTTACAAATCTTGTTTGCTGTTTTCACTGTTTAAGTTTTTACTGGCATTTTTCACTATTTTAAAGGTATCTGTTCGGCTTGTCCCATTTTTTCTGCCAAGCAGTGTTTAAATAACTGATCTGTTAGCTGTTTAAAACATTCTTTAGAGCCTCCTTGCTGATTTTCTGCTGTTTTAATGTTTTTCTTACTATCTCTCTGCTATTTTTCTGCTGTTTTAAACATTCTCTAGTGTTTCCAGCTGAAGCTAGGGTATCTAGTAGATGTAGAATATTCCAACTACAGGCTTGCTGCATCTGGGACTATTTGAAGTGGTTTGTTTGTTCTGAGCACGTTTTCCTGGCCATCCTGGAATGAACAGGGCCTATCTGTACTTTAGTGAGAGGATTGTGTGGATTGGGAGCTGTCCAGTAAAGGGAGGCCGGTCTAGGGCTTGGAATAAGCATCCTCATTGGTTCTTTTGAATCTTTTTAAAGTTTTTTTAAATTTTTTTTAGCTTCTGATATTTAGGCCCTACATTTGAGCATGTTGCTTGTTTGCGCATCTCGCAGCACAGATCACTGCTGTGCAATTGTGTGCCAAAGCCGGACAGTTAAATTCAACAATATTTCCCTAAAACCCAGGCAGAAATATCCATCCACTGAGCTCCACCATGATTGATTCTGAAAAGCCACCCCTCGTGACAACATTCTTCAACCTAGTATTATGGACAGTTGGACTACCCTTATTTCTCCTTCCAACCTTGTTGACTTGGGTCTCTTGAGGCAGCTTAGCAATTGTCTCATGTACACTGACAACCCTCAACTAATAACTCACTCTAGTATAGAGTGCGAGAGAAATATCTACACCAAGAACCTTGAATCCATGCTTTCTCTCACTCAGAACAGTAATATGGAGAACACTGTCAACTCATCTACCTCTACATATGCACACAGTACCACTACTCATACACATACCACTACTCATACACATAGTATGCATCAAACACCAAAATACACATATGCGGAGATTCTCTTGAAAAACTTACCAAAAGACCAAAGACCTCCAAAACACAAGACTGCTACAATTAACACAGTCCACACAGCACCCATGACACATAGCAACACCAGTGTCTCACCCACCAAGTCCATAAGGCGTAACACTCAAAAAACAAATTTTCTTGTCAATGGAGACTCAGTAGTGAGACACATGGATGTCCCACTCACCAAGTTGGACAAGGAGAAAGTCACGGTCAGCAGTCTGGTGCCAGGATTCATCAGATCATGCATGCACTCAGGTCTCTCAGCAACAAGTACCATTATGACTCTGTCATAGTTCATGTTGGTGTGAATGACCCGAGATGTACCTCACTGGACTATATGAAGAGAGACATGGTTGAGCTCTCTGAGTATGTATCCCAGGCAGGTATGTCCCTAGCCTTAAGCAGGATACTATCCTCACCTACAAAGATGCCACAGTATAAACAAAAAAATGATTGATTTTAATAATTGACTTAGTTTTTGGTGTCATTCAAATGGGATCCAGTTCCTCTCAACCTGGGAAGTCAACGTCGACAAACCTCGCTGCTTTGCCAGAGACGGTTTGCACCTGGCACCTCCAGGTTTTCAGCTGCTGGTAAAGGCTCTTGCCTCCTCCATAGTCCCTTTTTAGGCAAGGTCTCGAAAACAACATTACTAACATGAAATTAACAAATCAGAACACAATAAGGGTCATGCTACTAAATGCTATGAGTTTAAACCAAACATTGCACTACCTGGAAACACTTCTATCACTAGAAAATATAGATGTCTGTGCAGTCACAGACACCTGGTAAAAGGCCTCAGACAGTACCCCAGATTTGCAAGGCTACAATGCCTTCCACACCTTTAGACCACAAAAAGAACATGTGAAAAACAAAAGTGGCAGTGTTTCAATCTATATTAGAGATAAATTCACCTACTGTCTTAGTTAGACTGGACAGCTCCATGGAGTTACTCCAAGTCCAGGTTACAGTGGGTAAGACCCCCATTCAAGTCATAGCCAGTTATAGAGCCCCCTCCATGGGTCACAAAACCCATGAAGCCTACTTGACCAAACTGGAGACAATCCAAATTTTACCAAACACACTGGTTATGGGGGATTTCAATTATCCTACTATCAGCTGGGAAACCTACACTAGCCCTAACTCATTAGTGCAAAAGTTCCTTGACTTTGCTAATTCAAATGCTCTTGAACAAATTTTCCATACCCCAACAAGAGGAAGAAACATTCTAGATCTGGTCCTCATCAACATGTCAAACAGATGCACTGCCACAACTGTCGGACCCTCATTAGTTAAAACTGACCACAAATCAGTCACCTTTGAGCTGGCACTAACACCAGAACTCACAATGGGTGAAATCAGACTAGAAAACTTCACCAAGGCAAACTATACTCTCCAAGGTGACTGTATACATGCATTCCAAGTCCCACCCCAAGCTGGAAGTAGTAACTAAGCCAAAGCTCACACTAAAGTTCTGTACAAACTCGGCTGTACCGGAAAGAATCAAAGCCAGAGCGCCAAGTAAAAACAAGTTGCCATGGTGGAACTTCACAATAAACAGAAAACGCTGCTGTCCAAGAAAACAAAGGCAAGGCCCCAACAATGGAAAAGCACCATCCTCACCCTCAACAGATAAATAAGGCAATTTGTCAAATCCTCCAAGGGCTCCTTTGAGAGAAACTTAGCAAGTACAGCTAAGGATAAACATAAGGCCTTTTACAGCTACATAAGTAGCCTAAAAGGTAGGATGCAAGCATGTGCAGAACTAGTAACCAATGGTATCACACAAACAGACCCCACAGAGAGAGATAGCAAACCTGCTAGCGGATAGGGTTTGGTGAAAATTTCACTCCCTTATCCCCTCCTAACTTATCACAAACCTTCCCCCAACCCCCCCCCCCATTTCTGAAGAGCAGATCCTCAAAGCCTTGTCCAAGGCAAAAAACACAGTCTCTGTGGGACCAGATAACATCCCAGGCTGTCTTCTAAACAGGCTAAAACATGAACTAGCATCACCACTAAGTACCCTTTTCAATCATAGCTTAACCATAGACTTTGTTCCTGCAGAATGGAGAACAGCAACAGTTATTCCCATCCACAAAGGTGTCCTAGTAACAGACCAGGGGGGGGGGATTACAGACCCATAAGCCTGACCAACCTCAACTGTAAGGCCATGGAACATATCATTATGGACCTCATAAATAAAGACATAGGTGACCTCCAAACCATGGATCCTACCCAATTTGGCTTCATCAAGGGGAGATCCTACCTGTTAAATCCGGTGGATTTCTCTGAAAATGTGACCAAGGCCATTGACGATGGCAAATCAGTGCACACATCATACCTCGACTTGGCAAAAGCTTTCAACACAATCCCACATTCATGCAGCAAACTGAATGTACACCCCTTCATTGTAAGATGGGTTGCCAAATGGCTCACAAACCAGACACACACTATCAAAGTGGGTGACTCTACATCAACCAGCAGACCTCGTACCAGCAGGGTGCCACAGGGGTCAGTCCTGTACCCCTACAGTTTGGTATATACTTCTCAGAAGTTCAGGTCAAAACTATGGGATTATGGCTGACTAAGGTTGCAGACGACTGCAAACTACGTGCAATCAATGAATCCTGAAATAATGTCAGTATACTCCAGGAGGGTCTCACACAGACCAATGACTGGTGTATTAGCCATGGTCTCAAACTGAATGCAAATAAATGCATCATCATTCCCTTCTGCACATACAATGTCCCCTTCACACTATCAAATCTACAACAATAACCTAAGTACCACAAAGTGGAAAGGGACCTGGGATCACAAGTTGGCTGTGACCTTAACTTTGACCACCATGCAGCTACTATATTAAGGAAAGCTTTCTACATAGCATACTTGATTAGTAAAGGCATTGCTTCGAGAGAAAAAGAGGTTATAACCCCTCTATACTCGGCACTTATCCGGCCCATAATTGAGTATAACGTCCTATTCTGTATGTACCGTAATACGCACCTGCAGCAATTGGAGAGACCTCAGAGGTTTCTAACAAAGATCAAGGGGCTCCAGTATGTAGCTATATTACAGAAGGGAGCTGCAAATAAAATTTGTTACAATCATTTGGCATGGAATTCCCAGAACCAAGGTCCGAATGGACAGTCCTCCCTTTTAGGGGAAAGTGGCGTTCAGGGACATGCTCCTGTGGAAATGACTGATAGTATGGCTAATGGTGACAATGGAGTGCACGAGTGGACAGACTCTTCCTCTTTGGCTTCATGGCTTGTTAGTTACAAGTCTTTTTCCAGTCACCAAGGTACTGATAATAACTTTATATTTAATGACCGGGATGTTGAGAAAGACAGTGAAGTGTCTTATAGAGCCAATATTAAAAAACTCACTGATTTAATTTACAAACATAAAACTCTGGGTATTGACAATTGTTACTTGCATGACTGTATTAAAAGGGGTATAGTACCCAAAGGATTGCATTTTTATAAGTTTCCGAACAATGTAGTGGAAGGCTCCCCCTTTCACGAAGAACTGTTGAGTATTTTTGACCGTAGTGGTTTTGAAGTCATGAAAGCTCTGATTAAAGAAAATGAAAGGATTATGGGGCAAGTATATCAGGAGATAGACTACATTAATGAAGTAGTGACCAATGATCTTATGTTTTCTGTTGAAAATGAGAAGAGAAAATATTTTATTATTAAGCAACGGGTGGAAGAAAAATGTCATGTTATTTTTAAAAGGAAGTGTGGCAAAATAGATAGGGATTTGAGGGATTACAGACAGAAAAAAGCATACCCGTACCCTAAGAATGACAAATTTGGTCGAAAAAATAATTTTTTGATAAATCTGGACCACAACACAGTACTTATTCCTCTTCTTTTCCACCAGGGGGACACAATGCCTGGGACTCTATGGACCATAGAGTGATCTACAGTGATTCAGGGATGGGGGAACATCAGGATTCAAACAATACTGAATTCCCTGAACTTAGGAGATCAGATAGGTTAAGGCATAAATCCCCTGTGCGGTATTTTTACAGGGGTCCCCCAAACGGCACGAGATAAATAAGAGTGGTAGCCAGGAAGGGGGACTAGCCAACATGTTGGACCAATGGAGTACAGGGAATATTACTGTGGATGGACCATGTCACACCCTACATGACTTTAAAATTTACAATTACAGCAGTGAGGAGATTGACAGGAAACATTTTCTTTTATTTTCAAAAGGTTTTAAATTCATCCCCTCTACAGGGGGTAATTTAGTGGACAGCTTAATAGACTTGAGGATTTTTCTATGGAAAAAGAATTTAGATATTATGTTTCAGGGGCAACAGGATGGTGGTACTAATAGTGGTATTAGAAGACCTAGTACCTATAATCCCCCTATACACCCCCAGCTAAAAAATTTTGAAAGGGAGGTCGAAGAAGAAATCAGGAATGTTTATAGGGGTGGATGGCATGGTAAATTTAACATGACTAGAGAAGAAAAGGTACTTCTCAAATCCATTCAAGAAAATAGATACCTGAGGGTGATGCAACCTGACAAAGGTGGAGGGGTGGTCTTCATGGACAGTATTCCAAAGACATGCATCTGGAGCATTTCTCCCCGGGCCTCCGCTGAAAACAGGCTCTGTTGATCCTAGTCGGACTTTCCCGGTCAACAAATGATAAATAAATAAATAAAATAAAAATAAATATTTCGTATTCCAGTAAGATGAAGGATATGCTTAATGATACCAACAGGTATGTTAGAGTATCCAAGAATGAGATTAACTTAGCATACCGTAAGACTGATTTGGTTTTACAGGACATGCTGAATGACAATTTTATAAACCAGGACACTTTTAAGTATCTCAGTGTGGACAGACCCCATATCCCTGCTATTTTCGGGATACCCAAGGTACATAAAAGTGTGGAGGATCCACCCCTGAGACCCATTGTGGCAGCCAATGGCTCTAAAACCCATCCGTTGGCCAAATTTTTGGATATAAAATTAAAAGATATTTGGGTTAGGGCCAATGGTATACGTAAGTACTCCTGGGAATTTCTGAGAAGTATTAATAGCAACATGTATTCAGATTCCTTAATATTTGTAACCCTTGATATTCAGGATTTATTTAATGTGATTCCACATGCTACAGGGTCAGAATGGTTCCAGGATGCCATTCACCAACATGGAAAACTTGACCACAATACTTTTCTGGTTTATACAGAGTTGATGGATTTGGTATTGAAACACAACTTTATATTTTTTGAGGGTGAGTTGTTTAAACAGATCCAGGGAGTGGCCATGGGGGCAAGTTGTGCCCCTACTTATGCCAACATTGTGCTCATGGTTTGGGAAGAGAAGTTTGTGTTCCAGTCTGAATATGCACAATAGTGGGTATATTACAAACGTTACCTGGATGATATTTGCATTTTTTGGAAAGGTAGTATGGAAAAGTTAACAGACTTCATTGACTATCTAAACCATACCACTAATTTTTTTAAATTTACTTCCCATATTACACATGACTATATGAACTTTCTAGACGTCACTATTAAAAAAGACGTCCTAGGGCAGCAGTCTACATCTAATGTATATAGAAAGGAAACCTTTTCTAACTCGTACCTATATTTCACGTGGCCAAAGTGGTTAGAAAAACATTTTATATAGCCCACCTAATCATGAAGGGATTCACATCTAGATCAGGGGAGGTCATCGTGCCTCTTTACTCATCCTTCATCAGGCCCATAATTGAGTACAATGCCCCTTTTGGGATGTACCTTACCAGACACCTGCAGCAACTGGAAAGACCCCAAAAGTACCTCACCAAGAGGATCAAAGGGCTCAAACAGATGCCATATGCTGCCCGGTTAAAGAAACTCCAGCTCTACTCAGTGGCATACCGCCTGTTCAGAGGCGATCTGTGCCTGACGTATAAAGCCATGTCCAACCCGAAATTAACGGACATGCTGCACCTCAGAAAATCCAAATCCCATCAAGCTACATGCTCGAGAGACTTGAACCTTAGCACTGAAATAAATAGGACATGCTGGAGGAACAGATTCATAACCCAGAGGCTCCCTTCACTCTGGTATAAAATCCCAGTCCAGGTTAGGCAGAGTCCCTCATTGACTCTCTTCAAGAGGAATCTTGATGAGTGGATGGGAGATCGTAGGTTTACCCTGGGTATCACTTCTGTGTCACTGTTAGACAGAGGCACAGTATACTAACCTCGAAAAAGGGCATAGCAAAATAAATTTAAAATGGGTGGCAAAAGGCAAACACATTCTGGCTAGGCTTATAAATGCCCTAGGGCAGATAGCCTAGTATGAACCTATGAACTAGTTCCCATCCATTTAAACAGAAGAGAAGTATTATCAAGGGACAATTTGTCCGTAGTTGTAGGATGACCTCTTTGGACTCGGACTTCGAAGACGAAAGTCAGAGAGTCAAAGAAATGTTTATATCTAGGAAGTATCTTAACTATTTAATTGATGAGGTTCTGGAGGAAGTAAAGAATGGGAGAAAGGATAGGTTTGCCCCTATTTTGGGAACAGGAGATACAAGTGTGATAGTACCAATAAATGTGCAGGGTACCACACAACAACCAGGGGTGACGTTACCAGGGATGAAATCAAGAAACATTGGGGGTAACTATGTGATGTTTTATAATCAGAATACCTCTAGGGTTAAAAACATTATTACTCAACACTGGAGCAGGTTTAGGTGTTATTCAGAGTTGGATGTTTTGTTTACCAACACCCTAGGATTTACATATAAAAACGGCAGGAACCTCAAGGATTTGCTGGAGCATAATGGTTCTATTGTTTCATGTAAGAAACTGGGAACCTACAAATGTGGGGCATGTGCCCAATGCCCATATATACTTAGACAGGATTCTGTATACATCCTGTCAAGAGACCATCAGATTCAGAGTAGTAGTTTTTCCAACTGTAATAGTGAAGGCTTGATTTATTTAGCCCTATGTAAAACCTGTAGTGCATTTTACATTGGAAAAACTACTCGTAAACTCAAAAGGAGGATTTATGAGCATTTATATGCTATTAGAGTCGAAGATATTAAAAATGCCTTGTTTAAACATACACTGACATGTCCCCAAGCAAAATGGGGCTTCTTTGTTGTAGAGAAGGTGCAATGTGATGTGAGGGGGGGCCCATGGGAAAATAGGATAGAGGTGAGAGAAATATTTTGGCAGTTGTTATTGGAAGCCAATAGATTCCCAGGGCTGAATGAATACATATCCATTGCCCCTATTTTAAAAACGAGAGCTGCAAAACTATAAAATAAGTATATATATTGTTTTGCACGTTCCTTTTGTTGGTTTTTGATTCAAGTTTATTTATCTGTCCAACACATTGTGATGGTTTTAGTATTTATATATTTATTTTAAAGTTCTTTTAAAAAATGTGCATGTTTTTATCCACTTTCATCTGTATTTGTGGCAAGTTGGTAGGTTGTCACGAATATTTTAGTTACAGGATTTTATTGGTGTCAATTAAACAATTGTTTTAATTACTAATTAGATTAGGAGGGGTATAAAAGCAGGCACAGCCTTCATTCTTTCATTTTACATATGAGGAAGTCTGGTGAACGAAAACGCTTTGTATTGTGTGGCATTTATGTGATTGAACCTGCTGCTGCTTACACCTACAGGCTCGTGTTTTTTTATTATTACCTTCTGCCTCTTTGGGTGCCTGTTGTGGTTTTATTAGCTTACATAGACTGACTAAAGTCTCTGTCACTATAATCCGTATCGTACAGACTTCTTAGGGGAGACTTATGCCTGGCCTACACAGCAATCCAAGACCCAAATCGAATGAACTTGCTTTATATCCTTAAATCAAACAGGACTAGGGTTACCTGTTTCTGGGACCTAAATATGGCCTTAACTTATATAGGACATGCTGCAGGGACATATTTATCTCCCAGCAACTGCCACATCTTTGAAACAGGCTAGAAATTCATGTGAAATGGGCACCTCTATGGCACTGTTCAAGACGACCCTGGATGAGTGATTGGGGCACCATAAATTCTTACTGGGGGCAGCGCTCACAATGCTCCTGGACTTGCGTAGTCATCTCTAAATGCAATCTTGGGTACTGACTAGCATTTCTATGATATTACATTGAGATGAAATGGCTAGACTTAAAATGACCTCTGGGTTGATAGCCTAGAAATTTCCTATCATCCTATTCTATAAGAACACTCTGAATTAGTTTAAAATCAACAAGTATAAACAATTTCCCAACAAGTTCAGGTTCACATTATATTTATTGCTGGCCTTGTGGATGGGTGACCTTGGCTACCACCTAAGTCATCTTTCTGTTAGGGCACGTTTCCGCCATTTATTTATTTATTTATTTTAGTCAAGTAAAGAAACACTACAACATAATTTCTTTACTTAAAAAAAAACAATAGCTTATGGTGCCTCTGGTTAAGGCTCTGGTGCCCTATGAGGGAGGTGCTGTGCAACTGACCAATCAATTTGTGGAACTTTCAGCTCCTTTCTGTCTCATGGTCTACCTGATCCAAGGAGTAGCAATGAGTAGAAAGCCCACGAACATTCAATAGCAAAGTGGATTGTCATTGGTGGAAAGAATAGCAGTAGCTGGTGGGAGTGTACTTTTTTTATTATTCAGGTAGGTAACCTGCTATGGACACTGAAGAGCTTTACAGAAGAAACAGTTTTATACAGCTCAAGTTACCATAAGTTTGCATCCTATTTCTTACTGTTTCACATCAAATTTGCAATTTTCTTGTAAACTGTTTGATATATGGAGCCACTACAAATGACAGGTGCTTGAGTTTCGAAGTCCACATTCTTTACAAAATAACATACAAATACAAAACCTACTTATTCCAACAACTTTCTAAGAGCAATGTTTAAAATATATCCCTGAATTTGGGTCTTTCCCTCCCCACTATTTTTGGCTTTATCCCTGATTCTTACACTAAAAAGCTGAGAGCAGTGGATTGACTACATTACTGTGTAGGCCTTATTTATTTATTTTATATGGGGTGGCCAAACTAGCTATAATTGCTGAGGCTGTCTGTGGAAAAAAAGCAAATAAAAAGAAATTATGTTCTCAGCACAATGTTCTATCTGTGTTGTCGATTTTCATTCATTCTTGACTGATGGGTTCGGTTCCGATCTCTCGGAACTGACTCGGCCATTATATAAAGCTCGCGCCAGCCAAAAAAACTCTTGAGCTAAGGCTCTACCCATACTGCCTCTCTTCCCATTACCTCATACTGAGTTTGCCTACCAGTTAAGAAAATATGGAAACCCTGTCTGAGGAACAACCCTATAAAACCCCAGGACTAGTTCCGAACCTCTAGGAGTCTCTAGGAGGGGGCAGGAGGGATTGTTATGGTAGGAACATAACTTCTTTATCTGATGTTGTCAATCTTCATTCATTCTTGACTGATGGGACAGAGTCCCCAGCTACTTTAGATCCTGGGCGGCCCTAAGAAGGGATATTCCTGAGCACCAAAGAGCCAAAGGATGCTCCTCCCCAGGAGACCATGTCTAATTAGAATGAGTGATAAAGGTATGGGGGTATGCAGCTGTGCATATGTCTTCCATAGAAGCTCTGCAATGGAAGATCACTGAAGTGGAAACAGATCTTGTCGAATGAGCTCTAACTTTTATTGGTAGTTTGAGTTTATTCTGGTTGTATATAAAAGTAATGCAGTCTCTTAACCATTTTGTCAAGGTGAACTTTGAAACAGGTTTGAACAATCTGTTAGCTGAAAGGATAGAAATATTTGGTCTAATTTTCTATAGGATTTTGTTCTGTCCAAGTAAAAACTTAATTGTCTGTGGACGTCCAACATATACAAGCAGTACTCTCCTTTGTTTGAAAATTTTGGAAAGAAAACTGGTAAGTCTATGGTCTGGTTGATATTGGACTCTGATACAACTTTAGGAAGGAAGGAGGGATTGGTTCTGAGAGATACTCCTTCTTTGTGGATGACGATATATGGGTGATTCACACACAAAGCCTGTAACTCTGAAATTCTCTAGTAGATGTGATAGCTACTAGGAAGAGGGTCTTCCAAGATAAAAATCTGAGGTCACAAGTGGCCGCTGGCTCAAAGGGCTGACAAACTAAGCATTGTAAGACTAAGGCCAAATCCCAAGGTACTATCGGGTCTTTGAAAGGAGGTTTCAAATGCTGAGTGCCTTTAAGAAAAATTTTGCAAATATGATGAGACATCAATGAATGATCATCAAAACCGTTATTAAAATTCAAAATGGCAGCTAGATGAACCCTAATTGTAGATGTTGAGGCTCCCAACTGAAATAAGGTGGCTAAGTATTCCAGGACCTTATCAACTGGTGCTGAGAAAGGATCAATGCCATTTGTACCTGACTAAATAGAGAATCTTTTTCATTTGTTTAGGTAAATTTTCCTGGTGGACGATTTATGAGAAGCCAGAAGTATCTTCTGCACTGGGGACGACAAGTTGTTTTGCCTGGCAATTACTGGAATTAGAGAAACTAAAGCGTCAGCTTGAAATGTTGAAGGTTGGGTTGCACCAAGCCCTGAGGGTGAAATAGCAGGTCCGGAGCTGGATCCAGAGTCGACGGGTGGTGAACCAGTTGAGGCCAAAGAAAGGGAAACCAGACTTGACAGGGCCAGTAAGGTGCTCTGATGAATTCCAGGTCCTGCGTGGGAGATAGTTGTGATTTATCTTTGTTGACTAAAATGCATAAGGTTTCGGCAAGATGTAGAAAAGAATCTATGGCTCAAAGCAGCAAATGCCTGGAAGGGGTGGTGAGGAGCCAGTCATCTAAATATGGAAACACACGGAATCCCTTTAGTCTCAAATGAGCTGCTACAACTGCCATGCATTTATTGAACACCCTGGGAGCTGTGGTGAGACCGAAGGGCAGTGTTTGAAATTGGTAATGACAGGCTCCTAGCCAGAAGCTGAGATATCTTCTGGAGTGCTTCTCAATATTTATGTGGTAATACACATCCTGAAGATCTACAGAGCACATCCAATTGTCCTTCTCTAGAAAAGGAAGGCTAGACTGAACCATGACCACCTGGAATTTTGCCTGCTGTACAAATTTGTTCAATAGGCTGTGATCCAAGATTGGCCTCCAGTCCCCTGTCTTTTTTGGCACTAAAAAGAATCTTGAGTAGAATCCAGATCCTATCTGGTCTGGTGTGACTGCTTGGATGACTCTTTTTTGAAGCAGCTTTTGAACTTCTAGTGCTGCTAGATCCCTCTGACTGGGTGGAACACTGGGGATTCGCCTTTGGGGTTTGGGGAAAAGACTGAAGGGAATGCAGTAACCTATGGTGATTATTGTCTGCACCCAGGAATCTGATGTTAAAACTGAGTTCTGATGAAGGCCTTTTTGAAGGTCGAAAGCACTTAACCTGAGCAACACTGTGGATTTTTAGCATTTTTTTGTGGATTTCTGTGAAGATTAAAGTCCTTTTGTATGGAGCTCCTTGTGGTACCTTATTTTCTGGTGATTTATGTGAGTGAAAGAATCTTGTCTGGTGTCAGGGGAATAGGGTCTATGGTGTCAGCAGCATTCCACGCACACTGAACGATCAATTTGATTACTTCGGCAGCAGGCAGGGTCACTCAAGAAGTAGAAGGATGGGCACAAAAAGCTTGCAAGAAAACAGATTCCTCAGTGGATGGGTTTGAGGGCTTCCAATCATCCCTCTGTTTTAATATTTCCAGTATGTCTCTAAAGAAGACATCTTCAGGGGGTGACCATGGGGACCCTTCCGCTTCATTGTAATCTGTATCCTCAGTGACTGATTCTTCTGGAGAATCCAGGTGCTTCCTCTTACACAATCCCTTATGAGGTGGCTCCGCAGGGGGAAGTTCTGAGGAGGACTCCGAAGGGGGGGACCCTGAACTAGAGTATCTTGCTGCTTTTGTGCCCGCTGTCCAGACACAGCAGATTGTGGCAGCTGCGAACCAGAGGGAACAAAAATATGGCAGTCCGATGGGGATGGAACCAACTGGGAGCCTGCTGAGGCTAAAGCTCTCTCCATAATCTGGAAGGCAGGCCAACCTGAAGAGGGATGGAATCCTGGAACAGTAAAAGACAACCTTGGAACCGGGGTCACACCCCACTCTGATGAGCCACCTCTCAGAGTAGGAGCTGAGAGAGGACTTGAAACTACTATGGTCCCAAGAACCACAGGCAGAGCCATAGAAAGGATTAGAGCTAGTCCAAGGAACCCAAGGGTGCAACGGCTCTGAAGGAGCTGAAGACCACAGAGTAGATTCTCTCGCCAAGGTGAGATCCACTGTCGGCACCGAGGCAGTTGGAACTGGGAGCGCTGAAGCAATGGGCTCCAAAACATGGCAAGACATTAAAGGAGGAATATATGTAGGAGTCCTGGGAGACTAAGTCTCAGGTCCAGGAGGGAGGGAGGTCCATGAGGATGCAGGAAGGCCTCTGGCTGCCAAGAGCTGATCCACTAATCTGACCACATCCAATTCTGATAGACTCCTGGAGGAACAGATTGACATCCCCGAAGGAGACTCTGGTCTGTCCACAAAGGGACTCAGCTGCTGACCCAAAAAGGGGTCTATTGAAGGGGAATATCTAGTCCGGGGAGTACTTAAAATATCAACCTTCAGCACCATGGTCTGTTGCATAGAGGGAGAAGATGGAACCAAATAGATAGATGTAACTATTTTTGGTGCCAGGGAGGTCGTTGGCGCTGAAGTCATGGTCGGTGCTAAAGTGGTTTGAGTTCGTTCAATAGTTGACGGCACTGATGCTGATTTAGTTGTCTTTAGTGCCTGAACAGAAGACAGTGGCATTTTTGGTATTTTTGCCTTTGGTTCCAAAGAAACTGTTCGAACCTGGGATTTTTGAGATTTGGAGTAATTTCTACCTTTGGGGAAGACAGTACCGAATGGCTCTGTTTTTTCCCTCAGACTTTGGAGATTTTGAAGTCTCCTCCTCTGATAGAGCTTCACTAAAGGGACACTTTAACAATCCTTTAAGAATTAACTTGGTTTCATCTCTCTGCAACAATTCAGGTGCTAAAGCCCTTACAGATATCACAAGGAATTTCCAGATGAGGGACACCCAGACAGTAGAATCAGGAAAGATGCCCATCAGAACTGGGTATCTTTCTGCCACAGGCCTTACACTGTTTAAACCTTTTTGTTTCTCTGCCATATTGTCCAGTTAGTACACACAAACACACACACACACACACACACACACACACACACACACACACACACACACACACACACACACACACACACACACACACACACACACACACACACACACACACACACACACACGCACACACACACACTCATAGAAAAAAAGGGGGGGTTATTGAAGTAGATCAATTAAGTATGTAATTTTTTTCCTTTTTAAGATATACCAACTATGGTATATGAGGAATACCCAAACCGGTAAAGGAAGGGAAAGACAGCACAATAAAAAAATACCAGTGATGGTATTAAATGGTTACCAATGGTAAGAGGGAAGAAGAGGCCTATTACCAACAATGATAAAAGAAAAATACCAAGAGGTAAAAAACAGGGGTAGAAAGCTCCAAAAGGGTCACTCACACAACAAAAGTCTCAAATGACACTAAGTATTAAGGAATTAGAGAGTTTTAAAGTAGTATAATCAGAATAATAAGAAAATTCTTAAGTACTTAGCTGAGAGCAATTTTCTATGCAACAAACGAGATCTGAGGTAATGGGAAGAGAGGCAGTATGGGTAGAGCCTTAGCTTGAAAGTTTTTTTTGGCTGGTGCGAGCTTTGTATAATGGCCGAGTTGGTTCTGAGTGATCGGAACCGAACCCATCAGTCATGAATGAATGAAGATTGGCAACATCAGATCTGATGTTTGCTCATTGTTCTGGCTTTATAGGACTAAGGTGATTTGTGTGAAGCAATAAGGAACACTTTACTATGTTATTGCTATTTGCATGGAACAAGCTGAAATATATTACATATTTTTATCATAGTCAGACCATGGAGTGTACACAAAAGTGGTTATAACTGCTGAATAGAGGATGGGGGATGTCTCTTGTTGAAAATACCTCCCCTTATATTTGCTCAGTTTAAAAAGTCACTAATTGGCTCTGCAGGGCAAGTGTGCAATTGTGTGGACTAAGATGAAAATACTGTACTGTGATTACTGTGTAGCTAGTAAAACCAAAAACACTGTCAACTGATAAAAACGAAGAAATGAGCCAGAAGTCAAAGTATCCAACGATCCTTCCAAATGGTGAAAAATATTCAGGTTGATGACTGAAACAAAACCACCAGGTAAACAAGATAAACCAAGTCCAAGACCAAGATTTAATTGAGCTTGTTTGCTCAAATGGGCAAACTTCTTCAGAATGAATTACACTCCATCACAGTGCAGTATTTAAATACTAAAATTGTCGGCAATTAAGCACAATTAAGGACCAACAATTAAAATCAATTAACATTTAAAAATACAAATAAGTGTAATTAAATGTGTAAGGGTAGAAGTAAAAAATGCCTTACATAAGTAAAAAACCATGCAGCACTAATAAATACTACATATGTATATAACCAATATACTGGTCATTGAAATAAAAATAATAATTTAAATGTACCTCAACAATTTAGTTCCTAAATTGATAGAAACAAAAAATGCATGCCTGTCACAGTATAAATAAAATTAAGACTGAAAAGTCTCATATAGAAAACCACGTCTACTAATAAATACAAATGAACCTCTTAACTAACAAATACATATACAAAAACACTATTGATATTCATGACTAGAAATTAAGAACTAAAGTGAAAATACAAAATACAAAATATATTTATTATTTATTATACTTAATATATTGAATATTCTATAAAGAGCAATTACTGAAAATGCATAAATAATGTGGTTATATGTTATTTATGCAGTTTCAGTAATTTCTTTTTATAGAATATTCAGTATATTAAGTATAATAAATAATAAATATATTTTGTATTCACTTTAGTTCTTAATTTCTAGTCATGAATATCAATAGTGTTTTTGTATCTGTATTTGTTAGTTAAGAGGTTCATTTGTATTTATTAGTAGACGTGGTTTTCTATATGAGACTTTTCAGTCTTAATTTTATTTATACTGTGACAGGCATGCATTTTTTGTTTCTATCAATTTAGGAACTAAATTGTTGAGGTACATTTAAATTATTATTTTTATTTCAATGACCAGTATATTGGTTTTATATATATATATATATATATATATATATATATATATATATATATATATATATATATATGTAGTATTTATTAGTGCTGCATGTTTTTTTACTTATGTAAGGCATTTTTTACTTCTATCCTTACACATTTAATTACACTTATTTGTATTTTTAAATGTTAATTGATTTTAATTGTTGGTCCTTAATTGTGCTTAATTGCTGACAATTTTAGTATTTAAATACTGCACTGTGATGGAGTGTAATTCATTCTGAAGAAGTTTGCCCATTTGAGCAAACGAAAAGCGCTTCAATTAAATCTTGGTTTTGGACTTGGTTTATCTTGTTTACCTGGTGGTTTTGTTTCAGTCATCAACCTGAATATTTTTCACCATTTGTAAGGATCGTTGGATACTTTGACTTCTGGTTCATTTCTTCATTTTTATTACTGTGTAGCTGTGTGAAGTAAGCTTGAATTAAGTTAATATGCTATTATTTTTACCATAATCAGATATCTGAGGTGTACAGAGTCAGCAAAGTGGCTATAACTGGTAGGTATAAATGGTGTCTTTGAAAAAAAGACTTACTCCTACTGTTTTTTATCACTGTTACACAACAACCACTGGTATGGTATGGCAGGGATAGTGTCACTGCTGAAGTTGGTGTAAAACCAGTGAGGGTAGGTGGTTTCCTGTGTATTTAAGAGTAACAAGTTGGCCATAATTTCTTTCACTTTCTGTAATAGTCAAACATTGGCACTGTACATAATAAGTGGCTATGTTTATTGGTCTGGCAGGAGCAGGATGTGTTTGAAAGCAGCTGATGACTGGCAAAGTGAATAGCATTACCATCTCACATTGCTTGAGTCTGGCTGGATTCCTGACTGTGGCTTCTTCTATGTGGAGTCTGAATGACTTTCTTGTCTCTCTGTGTGGGTCTATGTGCTTTTGTTCCTCCAACACCCCAAAGACATGTATGTAAAATGACATTCCTACAATTTGCCTGAAGATAAATTTGCAGCATGTATCTGTATGTATGTTATGTGTACATGCATGTGTGTGTGTGTGTGTGTGTGTGTGTGTGTGTGTGTGTGTGTGTGTGTGTGTGTGTGTGTGTGTGTGTGTGTGTGTGTGTGTGTGTGTGTGTGTGTGTGTGTGTCTGTGTCTGTGTGTACATGTATGAAGTATCAGTGCATCTTCTGAAAGACCCAGCTTGTCAGGAGCAGTGTCACACTGTGTGATTGTGTGAAAATAATGTCACTATTTTTTAACACAGAACACACATAATATTGTGGATATTGTGAGGCACATAACACAACTCTTCTGGTTAGTAGTGAAAAAGAACAGATAAAGTTATCTTTCAAAAATAAGGAATAAAAATGCATTATAGAACATCTAAACTGTCATAATTTCAGCCTGGTGACCCCCACACCTCATGCTGTATGCACAGATTTTAATCTGAGGCATACAGCATGAGGTGTGGGGGGTCACCAGGCTGAAATTATGACAGTTTAGATGTTCTTATGAGGGTAGGTATGAGGAGTCATGCTGTATATATGTAGAACAGCAGACCCTTGAAATATATGATGGTGATCTTTTTTGCCTTCACTTTCATTCCATTCTAATACTTGAATGATACACAGAAGGAGACTATATTTTCCTTGGGGGGGTATAGGTGCAGATAATATTCCCTGATACGATTTATGCATCCCTGCAAGCATTCATCTTCTGAATTTATTGTGAACTACTATTTTGTCTGCTTTGAACATTAAGCCTTATACACAACTTATTTCTTCACTAAAAGAAAAAAAAAAATACTCATGATTTTTCATAGGCAATCACTGGATGAAAATGTTGTGGGGGAGACTTCTAAAATATGACTCAGAGCATTTAGAAACCTAGGTTTTCTGGGAGCCACTACTCCCAGCTTAACTCAGCTATTTCCTTCACAGTTATTAGCAGTGCAGCCTTGGCCAATTAGGGGGTGTTGACAGGATGCAGAAAAATGCTGGACAATTAAAGAAAATTTTAGAAAAGGAAGAAAACAGTAATCTGGATAGTGTGGGAAGCTTATAATACGAAAAGCAGTGGGGCACTGGAGGAAGTAGCAGTGGGTTAGTTGACAGCATAGGGGGAGTGAAATTTCCATAATGCCCTTAAACCCACATCAGAAAATCGAGGCAGACAGAAGAATGTATCCTAATTTTTCTACTATAAACAGCTACTATTCACACTTTTTTCCAGCTTGAAATCAGCTAAGGTAACTTTCAAAATAAATTCATTCTCAACTCACTCATCTCAAGTTATGCAGTCGGAATGGACAACTGGCTGACATCTTTAATTGTGAATACTCAGTAACGGGTGTGTACTAACTCAGTGATGTAATCCCCAGTTTTTCTTACATGCAACTAAGCATTTTAGTCTACGGCATTGTGATTAAAACTTTTCTCTAGTCATGTCAATTACATCATAAATATTTGATGATAAAAAAATAATACTTTTGGTTTTCATGGATGGTAGTATAATTATTTAATGTCTAATCTCCACCCTATTGACTCTGTGAGACCAAAATAATTTCAAGCTGAATAAAAGTGGTTATAAAAGTTGAATATGCTTATAGGCGTAGTACACTGATCACAATAGACCATTTACAGGCACAGTTCAGGAAAAGAAATTAAAAATAAATAAATAAATAAAACAGGACTAATTCACAAAGTGATCACCAAAGATAGATACTCTCATAGACAATTGAAAATGCAAGTTATGTACTCACCATAACTAGGCATTTGTGCTGTCCATTTTCATTCTTCTTCAACTAATGGGTTACAGATCCAGTCCTCGAATCCAACTCGGCCACATACTTCAGACTTTGGATCCAACTCTTGAGCTCTTCCCTCTACCCATAATGCCTCAGACCATCCCCAAAACCTCAGATCGAGTTTGTTGCCATAAGATCGCCATTAATTAGATAAGGAAAGGGATAGCGCAAAGAATAGGGCTCACAAGTTCCAATAAGAAATCCAACAGGTCCTTCCAGAAGATTATAAGAAGGGGATGGATGGGGGGGGTTGAAGAAGAATGAAACTTGGCAACACTGATGTCAAATTATGGCAACTACTTAACTTTTAAATCTGATATTGCCCTTTTCATTCTTCCTCAACAAATGGGAGAGTCTCCAGTTACATGATTCTTGGGTGGCCCTCATGGAAGGATATTCTGCAGAACTGCTGAACCAAAAGCAGCTCTGTTTCTGGAGATTAGGTCCAATTTGTAATGAGTAATAAAGGTATGAGTATTGGACCATGTGGCTGCTACACAAATATCATCAATACAAGTTCTCGACCAAACGACAAATAAAGTGACCATGGACCTAGTTGAGTGGGCTTTAAGCACTCATGGAAGAAAAATGCCTTGTTGAGAACATACCCAAGAAATGCAATCAGCTATTAATTTGGGCAAAGTAACTTTACATACTACCGATGAACGAAAAAGAAACCAAAAACTCACTGGTTGGATTCAAGACGCTCTCCACAAGATGCTATATTATTATATATAATGTATATTAATGTTGAAAAAGCAACAAACACAGTTTTTACATTTATATCAGTGTGGTTACTTACACTGTGATGGATTCTAACTTTTAAATATTTTATTGTTAGAACTTAATTATATAGAATCAAGCATGTTTTGTATCGACTAGCCCTGGTGGTTGTTTCAGTCTTTACATACTGTTCTTATAGGTTGCAGTTTACAATGCTTGTTTTAATTAGAGAAACAGCCCTTTTAAATGTTTTAATTAGTGTTAATTGATTGATGTATTAAAGGCAGCCTTTTGGAAGGCTCCACTGTTTTGCATTCTGAAGAAGTTGAGTATTCACTTGCTGAAAAGTGCATGATACTGAACGCACTTCAAGTCTATCAGTAAATAAAAGGAAAAATATTCTAGCATCTTGTGGAGAGCGTCTTGAATCCAACCAGTGAACTTTACATACTAGAAAATCCAATCTACTTGCTTAGAGGAACAGAATCTGATTTTCTGAATTCTTTAGTTTTGTGTAGGTAAAAACATAATTGTCTGTGCACATCTAGGAGATGGCTTGTTTTAGCTCAGTGGATCCTGTTTTGGCATCCTGCAGACTACTACATCAGCAGAAAGGAGAAAGAGAGCCTCTGTTTGCTTTTTCTTGCTTGAATTTGCTTATGGCACTTTAATTTAGCTGTTTTTGAAGTTACTGCATTTATTTCTACTACATGTTACCGTTTCCAACTAATATTGCTTACTGCATTTTTATTTAGTCATATTTTAAGATAATTCAACTTTATTTACTGTTGTAGGCTATACACTCATGTGCACTAGCCTTTTCTGTTTTTTTTTTAAGTGAATTTACTGTTGTTTTAAATGTATTTCTGACTGTTTCCAAAAAAAAAAAAAGAAACAAACATTTCCCACCATTTTCTTTTGCTAGAATAGTCCGGACTTCAGATTTGCTGATTTCAGGACTATATTTTTAGTTTCTGAGTTGTAAGACCTAGCTGTGGTAGAGGGAAGTCTTCCTGCTTATCAGTAGGAGTGGTAAGCACTGAGCAGCCTATCTATTGCTAGAGGAGTGGTTTCCAGCTCTGAAATTGTACATCATTGGCCGTTTGGGGCTGGTTTCTATCCCTTTTAACTTTCTGCCTTAAAAACATGTGTTTGCACGAGTTTGCACTTGTTTTAGCTCACCAGATCATGTTTTGGCATCCTGCACACTACTACAGCAGCAGAAAGGAGAAAGAGAGACTTTACTTGATTATAAGTATCTCTGTTTGCTTTTTCTTGCTTGAATTTGCTTACCGCACTTTAATTTAGCCATTTTTGAAGTTACTACATTTATTTCTACTGCATTTTACTGTTCAACTAATATTGCTTGCTGTACTTTTACTTAGTCATATTTTAAGATAATTCAAATGCATTTACTGTTGTAGGCTACACACTCAAGTATGTTAGCCTTTTCTGTGTTTTAAAAGTGAATTTACTGTTGTTTTAACGGTATTTCTGACTGTTTCCAAAAAAAAAAAAACAAAAAAAAAATTCTGTTTGCTTGTTTCCCACCATTTTCTCTTACTAGAATAGTCCAGATTTCAGGACTGTATTTTGAGTTTCTGCGTTGTCCAGACCTTATTGTGGCAGAGAGAAGTCTTTCTGCTTATCAGTGATAGTGGTAAGCATTGAGCAGTCTATCTATCACTAGAGGAGTGGTTTCCAGATCTGAAATTGTACCTTACTGGCCGTTTGGGGCTGCTTTCTATCCCTTTTAACTTTCTGCCTTAAAAACCTGTGTTTGCGCAGGTTTGCACAAAGCACAGTGCCGCTAAGCTAGGGTAAATTATTACCTGTGTCAAAAAGTCTACTCTTCAAATTTTCCCTTAGATCTTGCTAGTATTCATCTTTTTGCACTCAAACTAGACTATTTAAGTCCAGCACTTGGTCAGAGCTTCTTGCAGCATTTACTGTAGCATATATACTGCTGCCAGCACTAAACTCTCCATAAAGGAAAGTAAGAAAACAGCTTTAGTAATTAATATATTGAGCATCTATCCAGGCATGTCTAAAGGTCAGTTCCCTGTGCTTTCACCTGTCAACCTGGTGTACTTGGGCATCCTGAGACAATGTAGCAACTGCCTCATTTACACAGACAACCCTCTCCTCTTACCTCCCAACACTATGATTTGTGAGAGATGCACATATATAGCGAAATTGGAAGCCAAGCACTCTCCAGGCAAGAATGGATTAGACAGCCAAGAGGAGAAGGCTAACACCTGCACCACACCACATTCAACACATCGCCGTCCAGAACATACACCACCACAACCCTCACATAGTAACACAAAACACATACCTACTTTCACAGAGGCTGTCAATAAAAATCTGTCCAAACACCAAAGACATCCGAGGCAGAAATGAAAACATACCACCACATCCCAGCACTAACCATGAGACACATAGCTCACATAAACAGTGTGCCACTCAACCAAAGCCCCCAAGGCAAATCAACTTACCCAATACACTAGTCATAGGTGACTCAACAGTAAGGCACACAGATGCCCCACTCACTATGATGAATAAGGAGAAGGCTATGGTCAGCTGCCTGTCAGGTGCCAGGATCCGCCACATGCACTTAGGTCACTCCACAACAGGTACAAATATGACTCTGTCATTGTCCATGTTGGTGTGAACGACCTGAGATGTACCTCCATGGACTACATGAAAAGAGACATAGAGGAACTCTCAGATCTTGTAGCCCAGGCAGGTATGACCCTAGCTCTAAGCAGCATCCCACCATCACCCAGAATGATACCACATCCCACCATCACCCAGAATGATACCACAGTACAAGCAGAAAATGATTGACTTCAACAACTGGCTAAGTTTCTGGTGTCATTCTAAGGGGATCCAGTATCTATCTGCCTGGGATGACATGATCGACAGACCTCAATGCTTCACCAGGGATGGCCTGCACCTGTCACCCCTGGCATTCCGGATACTGGCTAAAGCTCTTGCCACCCCTATAGTGCCTTTTTTAGGCAACGTCCTGAACACAAAATTACCACTGTAACAGCTACAAGCAAACAAAAGCTATGGGTTATGCTGCTCAATGTTAGAAATCTAAATCTCAAAATGCACTCACTCAAAGCACTCCACAGCATGGAGAACATCAACATCTGTGCAGTGACCAAGACCTGGTTCAAGGCTCCAGAAAGCACCCCGGCACTACCAGGCTATAATTCATACCACACCTTTCGGCCCGTAAACCTGGACTGAAGCACTAAAGGCAGTGGTGTCTCCATATTCATAAAGGATATCCATACCTCCAGACTAGTAGTCCAACATAACGCATCAGAGATACTTCAGGTACAACTAACACTGGGTAAAACTACAATCCAGGTTGTAGCCTGCTACAGATCCCCCACCATATCCCAAGACACCCATTTCACATTCCTAAACACACTGGAAAATATTAGGGTACAACCCAATACCATTATATTGGAAGACTTTAACTACCCCTCCATTAACCTGAAAAATGACTCGTGTACCAACACACTCGCTCAATGTTTTCTGGACTTCTTTAATTCCAGTGTCCTGGACCAACTCATTCTTACCCCCACCAGGGGTAGAATCATCCTTGACCTGGTCATTACTAACATGGGTGACCATTCCGCTATACCAGTAATCAACTCCTCCCTGGTCAGATCTGACCATAAGCTAATCATCATGGATATCCACATCCCACCCTCACCCCCCCCCTAAAGGAAACCACCATAAATAATTCTCCAAAGCCAATTTTAGGCTTCTAAAAACAGAGGTGGCTAACTTCATGAAGCCCATGCAAATGGAAATGGAACGAGCCATACCAAATAAAACCAAGATACTCTCTTCCAAAAAAAGTAAGCCAATCTGGTGTTCCCCTACGATAAGCAAACTCTACAACAGAAGGAAAAAAACTGTTGCCGAAAAGGGTGAAGTCTCAAGACTGGAAGAACTCCCTTGTTATCCTCAGCAAAAAACTGAGATCCCTCATCAAATCCTCTAAAGTTAGCTACGAAAACAAAATTGCTGCAGATTCTAAAGACACCCACAAGGTATTCTATAGTTATGTTAAGAATCTACATGACAATACTCAGATCTGCTCTGAGTTACAGCACAATGGCAATACATATACAGAACCAACTGATATTGCCAATATATTGGCCGACAGGTTCCATAGGATCTGATAATATCCCTGGCTGTGTTCTACATGAATTACAAAGTGAACTGGCACCACACTTGAGTACCCTATTCAATCACAGCCTCATTTCAGGCTTTGTTCCTACCGAATGGCGCACTGCTACGGTCATCCCACTCCACAAAGGGGAGTGACTACAGACCCTGGGAACTACCACCCCATTAACCTAACGAGACTGATATGCAAGGCTATGGAGTGCATCATCATGGACCCTATAAATAGGGACATAGGGAATCTCCAAAATCTGGACCCCATGCAGTATGGGTTTGTGAAAGGTAGATCATGCTTGCTCAACCTGATAGACTTCTTCGAGTCTGTCACCAGAGGTGTGGATGAGGGCAAGGTAGTTCACACAGCCTACCTAGATCTTGCCAAGGCCTTCTACACCATCCCTCACTCAGGAATCATAGATAGGCTTACTAAACTAGACATAAACCCCTCTGTCATAAGATGGGTTGCCAACTAGCTCACTGATAGAACCCACACTGTAAAAGTAGCGGACTCCAAATCTGACTACCGACCAGTTACAAGTGATGTCCCACAGGGATCGATCCTAGGTCCTCTCCTGTTTGGCATCTACTTCTCTGAAGTTCAAGCCAACACAAAGGGACTCTGGATGACCAAGTTTGCAGATGATTGCAAACTGGGAGCCATTATTGATTCTCCAACTGATGTAGATATTCTACAAAAAGGCATCACTGAGACCAATGACTGGTGCCAGAACCATGGCCTTTAGGTAAAAAGGAAGGGTTTGTCCATAAGCTACCCCATCTTTATGGAAAAGAATGTATGGAGTTTTTGATGAAAGATCCTGGGGTTCAGAAATTCTTTTTGCAGAAGCAATATCTACTAGGAGGTCTGTTTACCATGATAGGAATTTTATTCATTTTTTTGCTGAATGTTCAAAGGGTTTCTGAGTTAGACATTGTAGCACCACAGTTAGATCCCAGGGAGGTGAAGGATCTTTTACTGGGGGGGGGGGGGTCTAAGGAGAAAAGTGTCTTTCAAAAAGACTTTACATAACTTGGAAGAAGCCAAACTTATATGAAAATTTGATATGGTTGCCAACTGTAGTTAATTGTGGAAAAAATAGCTCCTTCTTTGAAAAAACAGCCAGAAAATCAAGAACAGCAGAAACAGGGGTGGTAAAGGGGTCAGCACTGTTTTTAATGCTGAAAGGGAAAATCTTTTCCATTTACTCTTGTACATGTTTTTGGTGGAGTCTTTTTAAGAGGATAATAAAATGGTAGAAAGCTTGGACTGTCTGGCTTATATTGTATGTGGTTAATCTGAGGGCTTGGATATTGGGATGACTCATTCCTGAGGGCTAAGAGAGAAGATGTGGAGATGAGTCCAGTACCCATGGAGGATAATGAAAATGATATCAAAGGAAGGGGAACCACACCTGAACCTGATAGGGCCAGAACGGAGCAATGAGGATGACTAAGCTCTTCAACCCAGTAGCTTTCTGTAGAAATTTGAGGATCAAAGGAAGTGGAGGATAGGTGTAAAGGAGACCGGAGAATCAAAAGTAGACTACAGCATCTCTTGGTGACTACCCGTGAGGGTGGATCAGGGCAAAATACCTGCTGCACTTGCTGTTTTTGGGAGATGCAAAGAGGTCACAGCAAGGTTCGCCCCAGTGATGGAAAATTTTCTCTGCCACTGACTGTTTGAGAGACCACTCTTGAGGCATCAGAATGGACCTGCTGAGTGTGTTTGCTAGCACACTAGATTTCCCTAGAATGTGCGTTGCAACTACAAAGCAGTTGGTGGAGATCACCACACTCTCATAGCCTCCCGGCAGAGAGTGTAAGACGAAGATCCCCCTTGTTTGTTAATGTACCAGACTACAAACATGTTAGTCTAAATTGCAATAGTTCCTAGAGGAATGGCATCTTGAAATGCCTGCAATTCTAAAAGGACTGCTCTCATTTCTAGGTTCTTGATATGTGAATTGATCTCTTGGAGAACCATATGCCTCTGACCGTACTTCCCAACTAATACTCCCCCCTCAATTGGGAGGTGTCTGTAGTCATCGTTGTTTTTGAGGGCAGTACAAAAGGGTCAGCCTAGGTAAATGAAGTCTGACTAAATCTAACAGTGAACGTGGTGTTTGCAAATTGGTGTAAGCTTGACTGGAAAAGACAGGGGTTGTTGAAGAATGGACCATTGAACAGCTAGATTCTGTGGAAAAAACACACATATAGTAATGTACTGAAGAAAGTAGGACTATTGCTGCTGCCATAGAACCTAAGGAGTGAAGAATTAATCTGGTTGGAACAGATGGATGAGACAGAATCTGATGAACCTGAGATCTGAGTGTGGCTATGTGATGAGTAGGTAGAGAGGCAATTTGTGCTATTGTGTTCAGATGTGCCCCCAATAAACTATAGGCTCTGTACCAGTATCACATTAAACTTGGCATAATTGACTGTTATCCCTAGTGAGTGACAAATCTGGAGAACAAAGTCCCTGGATTGTTGTAGGAGATGCACAGTGGGGGTGGTGAGGAGCCAGTTGTTTGGGTATGAAAACACTCAGAACCCTTTTAGTCTCAAGCGAGCTGCCACCACTGCCATGCATTTGGTAAACACCCTGGGGGCTGTGGTGATTCCAAAGGGCAGGGCTCTGAACTGATAATGACTGGCTCCCAGCCAAAAGCATAAGTGTCTTTGGAAGCACCTGTTTATTTTGATGTGGTAGTATGCATCCTGAAGATCTATGGAGCACATCCAATCGTCCCTGCAAAGAAATGGCAGAATGGACTGGACCATGACCATTAGGAACTTTGACTTTTTCATGCACTGATTTAGTTTGCTTACATCTAAAACTGGTCTCAGATACCCTATCTTTTTGGGCACTAAAAAGAACCATAATTAAGTTCTGAATCCTGTTTGGTCTTGTTCGATCTTCTGGGTGATTCTTCTGTCTAGCAGCTTTTGAATTTTTTGTGCTACTGCTTTCCACTGACTGGGTGGAACATCAGGAAGCTTTTTTCTTTTGTAGATTTGGGGCTGGGAAAATGATATGAAGTAACCTCTGGATATTATTTTTGAGCACCCAGGTATCTTTTGTTATAGCAGCCCAGGCATCTGGGTGTAAGGACAATCGTCTCCCAACTGCCTCCAGAGGCTGGCAGTTGGGCAGCACTTCAGGAGCGCTAAAAGGGTATATCCAGTAAGGAATCACAGAAACCTTGATTTTGCAGGCCTCCTCCACCTTGAGGGTGGGGTCTACCATTAGAACTGCCTCCTCTGCCTCTAAAGGAGTTGCCTCTGTGCGGATCTTGGACAAGTCCAGAGATTTGTGAAACCACATTTTCTCCCACCTGCCATAGAAGACACGTTCTTAAATACCTGTTTGCTGCAGGTAAGTGTATCCTTCACAGATGGACCAAACAAAGATGTTCCATCAGCATTGATAAAAGACATCTTGAAAGACTCTACAAAGTCACATAGTCGCATCCAGGCATATCTCCATATGGCAATGTTTGAACCGGCTGCCCAGGAGGTGCCTTCAGCTGCATGACAGGTCAACCTCATGGATGCATTAGAAATTGACAAAAGAGTGGCCAGCTGAGAGGATGATATTTTGAAATCCTCTGCAGACATGGACTCTGAGAGAGAATTTGACAGTTCTCTGGTCAAATCTCTCTGAAGCTTTGAAAGTGTGCCAGATAGTTTAGGGACATCAAATCAAATGTCAATGAGGCAAAAAGTCACTTTTGAATCTGCCCAGTGCCCTAGATACTCTGTTCAGCAGGTGGACAGAACAACTGTGTTTTGTTAGCTCTTTTTTAGTGGCTGCCACCACCAGAACTCCATCTACAGGGATTCCTTTGCTCCAGTGGGGTGTATCTTTTGGGGGGGGGGGCTAAAATTTTGTCAGATTGATGCAGTATTGGCTCAATGGAATCCGGCTACTTCCATGCCTGGCAAGAGACTAGATCAATAAAGTCATCTGCCGGGGGGGGTCACCCAAGACGTAGATGGACCAGAGCCAAAAGCCTCCAAAAACACTGACTCCTCTGGAGGAGGACTATCAAAAGACCAACCACCTTTTTGCTTAAGGATCTCTAATATGTCTCTAAAGGAGACGTCACCAGATGGTGATCTGGGGGACCCTTCTCCTTCCTTGAAATCAGTACATTCAGTGAGAGAGTAGAGTGGGGAATCTATGTGTCTCCTCTTACATATATTCTTCCAATGGAACTCCTCAGGGGGATGTTCAGGGGAGGTGTCAGAAGACAGAGGGAGATCTGCCATGAGAACTGACTGGAAGCTAAGTGAAACTGGGCTGTCCCTGTGGAATAATTCTGATGGACTCAGAGTTCAGAACTGAGGAGGAACAGAGACCAGATCTCTAGAAAGAGAAAAAGCCCTTTCCACAACCTCGACGGCAGATGGACCCAGAGAAACCAAGACCACTGGCAGTGGAGCCAAGTGTACCAGTATGGGTACATCACAGATTAATTCCTGGAGGAGGGAACCGGACCCGAGCTGTCCAAAACCATGAGTCCAAGAGACAGGAATGGATCCAATAACACTGGAGTAGATCCCGGCCCCAAAGATCTGATGTTGATGCTTCGGCTCCAGGATCCATTTGATCTGAAAGAATAGGAGCACAACTGGGATGCTGTTGGAGTCGAGGACATAATTCTCTTTAGATCCAACTATGGAGCTCTCAGAGCTGTTGGATCCCGGCGATATGAAACCAAAGGATGGATCAGGGAAGGAGATAACACTGTGTAGGTATTGGCAAGAAGACACATGGATCCAATAGGGGAAAGAGCCAAGATGACCCCCCATCTGGATCTGAGCTCTGAGGAACTTAGGCATCATCCTAGCCACATCTGCTTTGGAAAGACTTCTGGAAGATCTGGTGGATGATGTGATTGACTGAGGCCTAGAGTGCTTCTTAGGAGTTTGCATAAAAGTGGAATGGAGCCTAGGGGAGTTCAGATTCAAAAGAAACTCAGGAGAATGAGCTCTATGAGTGGGTGATGCACTAAGTTTCAGATCCTAGGGCTTGGGATCAGTAATCTGAGTTGTAGGGCTTGCTGATATGACAATCAGATCTGATGGATTAGGATCTGAAGATTTTGGATCCAGCGTATATACGTTTTGGTCCGAAGAACTTGGATCCGATATTTTTGAAACTTTAGGAGGTGGTTCCGAAGAAGTCCTTGGAGACTTTGGTGTTGAATGCTTCCTATGTTCCGAAGGTGTTTTAATGGTCTTGCTGGAGATTTCAGTCCCGAAGAAGATGTAGTTGAGGGGAGAAGAAACCCCTTGCAAATAAGCTTACTGAGTCTGTCAGCTAAAGCACTAGTATTGAAAGTTTCACATGTTGAGCAGTTTGTGTTAAGATGAGCTGCTCCTAGACAATATATGCACTCCTTGTAGGCATCCAAGTTAGGGATTTTATGCCCATAAGAAGTGCATTTTTTAAAACCTGTCGGCTTGTCTGCCATGACAGTACAATAGAAAAAAAAGGTGCAAATACGAAAAAAAGAAGTTATGTACCTACCATAACGTTCCATGTTAGTTGTCTTCTTCTCGCCTTCTTTCTTGCTGGTTGGGGTTCAGAGCCGATCCTCGGCTCCGACTCGGCCATCTTCAAAAGCTCGAGAGCTGTTTACTGGCTCGAGGCCTCCCCATATCCCATGATGCCTGGCGCTAGATACCCAGATCTCATTTGGTAAGTCTAATGGCAGACATAAAAAGGAAGGAATCCTATCCTATAATGCATAAACCCTACCAGAGAGGCTACTAGGCAGAGAGGAATAGCCAGAGAAGACTCAGCCAGTGAAAAACCATAAGGAACTCTTCTCGGTCTACTAGGATAGGGGGATGGAGGGTGGGATGCAAGAAAGAAGGCGAGAAGAAGACAACTAACATGGAACGTTATGGTAGGTACATAACATCTTTATGTTAAGTCGTCAATCTCGCCTTCATTCTTGCTGGTTGGGACAGTGTCCCTAGCACCTAAAATCCTGGGTGTCTCATCAGAACAAACTATTCAGAACAGTGGAACCAAAATCAGCTCAACTCCTGGAAACCACATCCAACTTATAATGCGAAATGAAAGTATGTGGGTTGGCCCACGTAGCCGCAGCACAAATAGATTCCATGGGCAACCTAGCCTGAAAGGCCACAGAAGTGGCTAAAGCTCTGGTGGAGTGACCTTTTGGTTTAACAGGCAAATCTTTATTCCTCAGTTGACAGATAAATGTGATGATAGTAGTCAACCACCTGGATAAGGTTACTTTCGAAACTGGAAGACCTTGTTTACTCTCAGCATAGGAAAGGAAAAGCTGGTCCGATTTCCTGATGTCCTTAGTTCTATGCACATAAAAGCGTAGTTGCCCTGTTGGAGTGGTTGGGAAAAAACACAGGAAGGTCAATGGACTGATTCAAGTTATTCTCAGAAGAGACCTAAGGAAGGAAGGAAGGATTAGTCCTGAGAGCAACCCTGTCTTTGTGGAACACTAGGTATGGAGGATGGATACAAAGAGCCTGAAGTTCTGAAACTCTTCTGGCTGAAGTAATCGCTACCAGAAAGAGTGTTTTCCAAGATAAAAACTTCAAAGAACAAGATGCTGCAGGTTCGAAGGGGGGCAAAATTAGAGAAGCTAGAATCAAATTTAGATCCCATAGTAGAGGATCTCTCACTGTGGACATGAGCAGAGTGGTCCCTTTGAGAAAGGCTTTACATAGCTTATGAGACATGGTATTATTTTCCGACAGGCAAATGTGAAAATTTTAAATTGCAGCTAACTGAGCTCTAATTGTAGCGGAAGCAAACCCAGCATGAAAGAGTTCCGCAAGAAATTCCAAAATGTGGTGTACAGGGGCTGAAAAGGGGTCTATACTCTTAACCTCTGCCCAGGAAGAAAAACGTTTCCACTTACTAGCGTAGGTTTTTCTAGTCATAGACTTGTGTGATGATAAAATAATTTTGCGCACAGAGGGGGAGATATCAGGAAGCCTGGCTAAGATTGGATGTGGAGCAACCAAGCAGTGAGCTGGAGAGAATGCAGGGATTGGTGCAGCCCACCCGATTGATGGATCAGAAGGTCTGGAACTGGGTCTGGAGTCCAAGGCTGCTCGAGAAGATGATGATGCAGGAACGGGAACCATGAGGCCAGTAAGGAGCAATGAGGATCATTTTGCAGCCCAATTTGGTAGCTTTCTGTATTAGCTTCGGGATTAGGGGAAAGGGAGGGAATGCATACAGAAGTCCCTGAGGCCAATTGTGGACTAGAGCATCTCTGGAGGAATGTCCGGGAAGTGGAAGGAGAGAGAAGAAATTGCTGCACTTGCTGTTGAAGGGGGTGGCAAAAAGATCGCCGCAAGGTTGGCCCCATTTGCGGAAGATTTGGTCCGCCACTACCTGATTCAGAGACCTCTCGTGAGGCATGAGAATTGCTCTGCTCAGTCTGTCTGCTATGACACTGGATCTCCCAGGGATGTGCATTGCGATCAGAAACTGTTGGGAAGAGATCTCCTACTGCCAGAGTCTGAGTGCTTCTCAACATAGGGGGTAGGACCTGGTTCCGCCCTGCTTGTTGATGTACCATACTACTGACATATTGTCCATTTGAATTGCAATGGTCCTGGTAGGAAGAGAGTCCTGAAGAGTTTGCAACGCTAAAAGCACGGCCCTCATCTCCAAGACGTTTATATGCAGATGGTACTCGTGAGGTTGCCAGGTGCCTTGTACTGTTCTGCCCTGATAACGCCCCCCCCCCCCGATCAGGGAGGCATCCTTGGTAACCGTAACAACTGGAGGGGGGAGTAAAAATGGTCTGCCCTGGGGCAGTGATGTGGAGACCATCCACCACGAAAGGAGATTTTTGCATGCTTCTGTGATCATAATCAAGTGAGACATGGGAAGCTGCTGGAAGGACCATTTGGTGAAAAAAAGCCACTGGAGAATCCTCATGTGAAAACGAGCTAGAGGAACGAGTATGATCACTGCTGCCATGAGACCCAGAGTTTGGAGGACGAATCTGGCTTGAATTCTTTTGCATCCTAATAAGACCTGCACATGTTGGCGAATGACTAACACCCTATCTGGTGGAAGGCTGGCTGATGTGTCTTTTGTATTTAAATCTGACAGGGCGACAATGCAGATTTTTCAAAATTTATTGTGATACCTAGTCTGGAGCAAGTCTGGATAGTGAAGTCTCTGGCTCGTAGAAGATGATGCCTGGTGGTAGCAGTGAGGAGCCAGTCGTCTAGATATGGAAACACCTGGAATCCTTGCCGTCTCAGGTGAGCGGTAACTACTGCCATATATTTGGTGAACACCCTGAGGGCTGTGGTGAGACCAAAGGGCAGAGCTCTGAACTGATAATGGCTGGCTCCCAGCCGGAAGCGAAGGAATCTTCTGGAGTGTCTGTCCATCTTGATGTGGTAGTATGCATCCTGAAGATCTATAGAGCACATCCAATTGTCCTGACCCAAAAAGGGTAAAATGGACTGTAGCATGACCATCCGAAACTTCATTCTCTGTACAGACCTGTTAAGTCTGCTGAGATCCAGAATGGGTCTCCAGTCCCCTGTCTTTTTTGGTACCAAAAAGAACCTTGAGTAAATTCCGGATCCTTGCTGGTCTGCTGGGACTTGCTGGATGGCCCTTTTTCTTAGCAGTTTTGAAACTTCTTGAACTGCTTGATCCCTTAGATTGGGTGGAACATCTGGAAGGGTCTTGTTTAACAATAAGGGAGTGTGAACAAAGGGAATTCTGTAGCCTCCGGATATAACAGACTGTACCCATTTGTCTTGTGTTATGTCTTGCCAGGCTCTTGGGTACAGCGATAATCTTCCCCCGACTGCCTCCAGAGGTGGGCAGCCG
Source organism: Protopterus annectens (assembly GCF_019279795.1). Lineage (NCBI taxonomy): Eukaryota > Metazoa > Chordata > Ceratodontiformes > Protopteridae > Protopterus > Protopterus annectens. The sequence continues at coordinate 448,847,816 of NC_056743.1, forward strand.
GGCAACCCTTCAGGGATGCTTGAAGGGCTTGTCAGAGAAGGATTCTCTGCTGCTCTGGTTTTGTGGACCCCTTCTGCCACGAGGGCGGCGTCTATTATTGTTCCCTCCTCTGCACCTGGATGGGAATTCACCACGTGTGCCCGGCAAGGCACCCTGGGATTTACGGAACCACATCTTTCCACTCTTCTGACCCTTGGGATATGGTCTGAAAGGAGTGGAAAAATGGACTCCCACGGCAGAGAGAGTCTTGCCTTCCTGCTCACACCTGGTAAGGGTGTCCTTCACCTGTGATCCAAAAAGAGAGGAACCATCAAAGGGGGTGTTGGTGAAAGATGCTCTGAAAGGTTCCGCAAAGTTACATAGCTGCATCCAAGCATGCCTCCTTAGGGCAACGCCTGTGCCCGCGGCTCTACTCGCACCATCAGCTGCATAAGAAATTAGCCTCATGAAGGAGTTCACCACTGAATTAATTAAAAGTCACCAGCTGGGAGGTTGCCTTAGCCTGGGCCTCCTCAGCTGATGGATCTTGGAAGGTATCTCCAAGCTCTTTAAGAAGATCCCTTTGAAGACAGGTAAAGTGGCACAAATAATTCAGAGACCTCATGGAAAAGGTCGCTGAAGAGAACATCCGTTTCCCATATCTGTCCATCGTCCTGGACTCCTTGTTAGGGGGATGGACAGATGAAGAAGTTTCAGCCTTCTCCTTCTTTGTGGCCGCCGCTACCACCATGGCATCAACGGGAACACCTTTGGTCAAAAACTGTTTATCCTGTGGTGCAGTTATAAATTTAGCGTGTCTTCTGGGGGTCGGTTCCACTGTGTCTGGAGCTGACCACGCCTTCCGAGCCACAACAGACAGTGGGTTGAAAGGTGGAGACACCCAGGAGGTGGAAGGTCGGGATCCAAACGCATCCACGAATACCGACTCATCCTCGGAAGGGCTCAGGGTAGTCCAGTTCCCCCTCTGCCTAAGCATCTCAAGGATGTCTGAGAAGGAGACATCTTCAGAGGGGGATCTCGGGGACCCTTCCGAATCCTCTAAGTCAGTATCTGATGTGACAGACTCAGGGGAGTCAACATGCTTCCTCTGCATTTCCTCTTATGAGGTGGCTCCTCTGAATGATCAGGGGAGGCCTCGGAAGAGGAAGATACACCCAAAGGGGTGCCCTGGAACATTGGTTCCCCACGCTTTGGGTCTGGAGGAGGGGCAGAGGCAGACGCAGGCACCATATGGGGAGGGGTGGATGGGGATGATCATGGGGCTGACTCAGGGGCCAGCACACTCCTCATGACCTCGAAAGCGTCTCTGCTCAGATGCTGAGAAGGCTCTGGTTCCGAAGAGATCGGAATCCCTCTCCAAACTGAGGGGGAAGGCTCCGAAGCCGATGTAGGAGCCGAGCTTACCTGTGCCGAAGCTCTGAGGGGGAGAACGGGGTCGGAAAAAGGTCCGATGCCACTCGCCTCCTCGGAGCCGATGAGGGAGTCTCGGCGCCCAGATCCCTGCAAGGATGGTACCAAGGAAGTGATCGGAGCCGATGACGGGACCGAAGGAGAAGGTATCGGTGCCAGCGGTTCCACGACTCGAACCCCAACAAACTCCGCTCCGAACTCAAGGGAGGAGTTGGAGGAGGAATAACTGCAGATATGGATGGAGTCGACCCCTGATGAGGGGGGCTGGACAACATTTTTGCTAGGGCCTGCAATTTCAACAGCCTACTGACCACTCTCTCCACATCATGATCTGAATGCCTTGATGACTGAGAAGAGTGGGAGGACCAATGACTGCGCTCCGATTGGATTAGAGGAGACCTAGGAGCTGAGCGTATTGACTCCAGGGAGGGAGACCTGGATCTCTTTTGACTCATCGTCGGCTCCAAAGTGCGTGTTGGAACCGACTGGGAGGCAGGCACATCGATTCTGGACGGAACTGAGGCAGAAGGAGTAGCTTCACCCAACGATGGCTCCGAACTGGTTGCCGAAGATTTAGGTGGCTTGGAGGACTTCATAGACTGAGCCTTAGCCAGTGAATCCTCAGGCTTAAGTAAACCCTGTAGGATTAACTTATTCCTACGTTCCTGCAGGACTCTTGGGCTGAAAGCATGGCAAACCGAACAAGAGTCCTGCAGGTGCACAGCACCCAGACAATAGACACAAGAAGTGTGACCGTCTGTCAGAGACATCTTCTGACAGAATGAGTCACACTTCTTGAATCCGGACACCTTGGTATCCTTGGACATACCTAAGGAAGGAACACCAAACACAATACACAAAAATTTTAGGATATAATAACTATCACACACACAAAGTTACCACACCCAAAAAACAGCCAAGAAAAAGACACAATATCCTATGCTACCAACAAACAAATAAGACTAAACTAGGTAAATACTAATTTTTATTTTTAAAAGGGAAAAAAGGTTAGCTTCTAACTTAAATGGCTACTTAAGGAAGAGAGTGGGGAAAGGGGAAAACTCTCTAACTAAAACGAGTTTTCTGAAGGGGAGGGTAAGAAAAAAATATATGTATAACAAAGATATCCTAAGAAAGATTGTAACTACAACTAACAAACTACACTAAAACCCTGATAGTTTTTATCACAAAACAGATAAAACAATGAAAATATAAGACCTGAGCCAGTAAGAACCTCGCAGCAGAAGCGGCAAATGAGATCTGGGTATCTAGTGCCAGGCATCATGGGATATGGGGAGGCCTCGAGCCAGTAAACAGCCCTCGAGCTTTTGAAGATGGCCGAGTCAGAGCCGAATATCGGCTCCGAACCCCAACCAGCAAGAATGAAGGCGAGATTGACAACTTAACATCAAGTATTTTATTTATATTAGCAGAAAAAAATTATCAATAATGGTAATTAAGAATTACCCTGTTAAAAGGGTAGGAGGGATAGAAACAGTATAGAAAGAAAAAATTATCAACTATGGCAAGATAAGTAATTACTATAAAACTATAGTATAGACTCTCCTGATGCAGAGAAAGAAACTGGAGACTAAGTCCAACATTTATAGTAAAGGAAGAAGGAAATTTTAGATAAAGACGTTAAACTTTAACTTACAAAAAAGTTGAAAAACTCGTCAAAACGCTGCAAGAGAAGGACCCTGCATTTGAGTGTGATGGCGGCAAACAAGATCTAAGGTATTGGGGATAGACTGGGGCATTATGGGTAGAGGGTGGAACTTAAGAGTTGGTTCTAAAGTCAGAAGTATGAGGCCAAGCTGGATCCGAGGATCGGATCCGTAACCCATTTGTTGAGGAAGAATGAAAAGGACAACATCAGATCAATATGTAAATATTAACAAAGTAGAAAAACAAATGTGAATTAAGTTTATTAGGGCCGCGGTGGTGCAGTGGTTAGCGTTGTCGCCTCACAGCAAGAGGCTCTCCCATTTGAGTCTTGGCTGGAGCGCCTTCTGTGTGGAGTCTGCATGTCCTCCCTGCGGTCGAGTGACGTTAAAGACATGCAGGTAGGTGCGAGCGTGAATGGGTGTGCCTTCTTTGAAGGTTGGGCATCAGGCTGGCAACTCAGCACCGTAAAAATCCACTGCCGATCATTAGTGGACCAGAGTTCCGCTGTGATGACCCTTAACCGGGAAAAGCCGAAAGACATTACTTTTAGTAAAAATGAGAAAGAAGCAGCAGGTGAAAACAAACAGTAAATCAGAAACAATACAGGTGAGGAGGAAGTTAGGTTATCTGTCCAGTGGAGAAGCACTTGCAGTCAGATTTTTGATGGAGTTGTCTTTCAAGTTGTGCTCTGAATGTGGGAAAGAGGAGACTTATTTTAAGTGGATGCAAGAATGGAGAAGGAAGTCTTAACACATGAACACTTAAAAGCAGACACTAAAAAGGCACGAATAGTAATGCAAATGTCTCTTCCCAATGGCAAACAAGATATCATCAGATTTATTGGAATTATTAAATTTCAGTGTTTATTCCATACTTGTTGTATGCAAGTTGCCATGGAAAAAATTATTGGAATATGATGTGAAAGGATACAGGAGTACAGAAGAAAAAAGTTTTAAAATGCTTAGTAACACAAGTGCTCAAATTAAAGAATTTTGATGTGTGAAAAAGTTAGTGAAACATAGGTGCTCACCAGAATGCAACTGGTAAATCATGGGTCAAAAACATTGACGGATAGAAGGTATGATCAGGAAGAAAAAGAGTTAATTCTCATAGAATATGGTTCTAAAACAGTCCATGGTTACATGTATGTTACAAAGTTTTAGTTTAAACAGACCATAAAATACATGTAGCATATTTAAGGAATTCTTATAAATAATGCACTGCCAAGGCTGCAGCAACTGGTGTTGAGACTGTAGCAGCATGGCATAACTGTCAAGTATAAGCTGTGAAAAGTGATTCATATAGCAGATATGTTGAATCATTCTTGTTTACCAGAACAACAAGAAGACTTGCTCTGAGGGGAAATGGAAGCAAACTAGATTGTCAGTTAACTGTGACTGAAAAGAAGCTTAAAGCCTTCCAGCATTGTTTGCAGAATGATCTAGCCATGAGAATGCTTTGAGACATGGCATTGAAATGTTGATGAGTACAGACCAGAACTTTTGCAAGAAATACTGCCATACTTTAAATTTAAAGTAAGATACATATAAGGTATTATGTTTAAAACAGATAAAATAATAGTGCCTAATCATTTAAAAAAATAAATGTTGACAAAAGGGAGTTTCACTTGGGAACTGTGAAGTGTAAGGAGAGTGTTTTTGATGTGTTATACTGGCCAAGAATGTTAATGTAGACTGAACAAGAGGTTCAAAGTTATTCATAGTGCAAGGCATATCATAGCAATAATCCTCATGGAGAAGAAATGATTAATCATTCAGTTTCAGGAAGACTTTGGAAAAAAGGAAGACTTGTTTCAGTTTCATGACTGTGTTTACTTGATATGTGAAAATACTGTTACAGGCTCCTTGAGGTCATAAAGTTAACAGAGAGTACAGGTAATGATGTAATTAATTACTTAAAGCTCTGTTTGCAACTCATTGGATTCTTGATGCTGCAAAATCAGATAATGGTCCATAGTATGCTAATATGGAATTAAAGAGCTTTTCAGACAAGTGAGAATTTACACATGACTTCCAGCCTGAACTATCTGCACACAATGGTGAACTCAAACAGTACAGCTCATACTGTGAAAAACCTCACACAGATAGATCACAGCATTAACAAAACCTTTTATGTAGATGTACACTTATCTTTGGTGAAACGTTTGTAAGGTTTAAGCTTTCTGCGGCTCAACTACTCATGAATTGTAGAGTAAAGAGCAGAATACCTACTTCTACTTCCTTTTTCCAACCAGAAAATTTGAATTCATTTAAGATATAATTGAAAGAGAACAAGTATTGTAAATAATACTAAGTTAGACAGCAAAGCATATCTTTGGTAAATGAAGGGGCAGATTAAGAATAGATAAAACTTCTACAGAAAAGTAACCTGAAGGAATAGCTGGGATGCAGGGTGAGCAACCCAAATCTTTTATTTTTTTTATTCATGTATGTTTTGATGACTAGGCTGACTCTCCTGGATGGAGCCAATTTCCACAAAGGACTCAGAGGAATGCCCTGGGATCGATCAAATGTTAATAACTTTTTATAGTACAGTGACACAAACAAATTACATTTGTGTCTTTTGGCTTTTCCTGGTTAGGGGTCGCCACAGCGGAACTCCGGTCCGCTAATGATTGGCAGTAGATTTTTACGTACTGGCTTGCCGGGCCTAACGCACAACCTTCAGCGAAGGAACGCCCATTCACGCATGTCGCCACACAGAAGACGCTCTAACTGAGAATCGAACGGGCAACGTCTAACTGCGAGGCGACAACACCTCCGCAGCACCACCACCGCAGTACTACACAAACTTTAGTTAAATAACTTAATACAAATTATTAAATACATTCTTAATAGAACAAAGTCCAGCATTTCTAGTTATACAATAAAAAATGTAAGGGGCTAATGAACAGACAATTTGAAACAAGTTATAAGAATCTGACCATAAGTTTGGCCTTCAAAATAAACTGTTAAAATTGTAAACAAAACAAAAACAAACATTTCTTAGTCATAATAGGCTGTAGTGACTCATATGAGGGTGCCTATGTAAATTACATATTCAGGGGGTCTTTTTGGATAAAAAAGCGTAATTATCAGTAAATGAAAACTGGAAGAGAATGGTAAATCTAATAGACAGATGTAAAAATAGAGAAGAGCTAGAATGAAGCTGAGGAAAACAGAGACAAAATATGTATTTATCTATTTGCTTAGTTAGTTATTTACTTACTGGGGTAGTTCAGTGAAGAGAAATTACTGATCACAGACTCAGTCCAGGCTGCATGGTACAAGAGAAAAACAGAATGAGTATACAATATTAGTTGATGAAATAAATATGTAATGACTTCAGTACATATGTAGACGGGAACGTCACAGAGGTCATCACATTATATATTATATAAATGAATATGCTGATGTATCTGAGTTAACTAAAACAGAAATATATTCATATATATATATATATATATATATGTGTGTGTGTGTGTGTGTATGTTTATGTATGCACAAACACACACACACACACACACACACACACACACACACACACACACAAATGTCAGAGCAAAAGAGAGGTTATGCAACATGAAGTACTATCTCGGAGGTGAATTTATAAGATAAGTGGTGTTACATGTGGTGTGTGTGTGTGTGTGTGTGTGTGTGTGTGTGTGTGTATGTGTGTATATATATATATATATATATATATATGTATATATATATATATATATATATATATATATATATATATCTATATGGATTCACGTCATAATCTCGAAAGACTGAAATCTTGAATTTCAGTTTTTTGAGACCATGAAATTGAATCCACACAACACCGAAAGCCCAAAACCGCAAATCCCTAAATCGTGAAATTTAAAACACCGAACACACAGCACACGTCAGACCACACATATACCACAATACCCACACCACAAAATAAACAAAACAACACACATCCACAAACCTACATCACAAATAAGCAGGGGGGGCAAGCCCCTCTGCACCCCCCATGTGGGGGACTGCGCCCCCCTTCTTATATATACTAACTCCGAGATTGTACAAACAGAAAACAAAAGCAAACTCACACACACATTCTACAGTCCCTCACACACACACACACACACACACACACACACATATATTTATATAATGTTGCATCATGTCAGTTTGTCAAAGGAACATTCAACAAATGTTAAAAGTGAAAATAACTCAATGAAAGCCACTTTCAGTAAACTTCAAACTATTTTTCCCAGGGACAAGTCCCCTACCTCTCATACTGAACTATAACAACTCTATGGTCACATAAGAGTGGGGTAAAGGGTAAACTCTATTGGTGCTGAAAGTTGCTTTTAGTGAATTTACTTTGTGGCATCAGCTTTCACTGAAGAAATGCTTGAACAACTAACTGATGGGCACCTTTATACATGAATGTGGAAAGAAATGACAGAAACATCCTAAAAATTGTTGGGTGGTCAACATCATTGTACTTGTGGCAAATAATTAGGTCATACTTTATATATCTGAGGTGTGCATAGTGCACCTGAGTTAAAATTTTAGCAGATGTTGTTTAATCGGGGATTTCAAGATGGAGATGGCCCTACGGCTACTGTGTAGTTCATTCTGCTCCAAAGGTAGAAATCATCTATTTTTGAGTTAAGTTTATTTACTTCTAAGATTTGGAAATGGAGCTCAATTATATAGTGATAATGTGTCATTTTAATTGATTAAAGATTCAGCAAAATTGTGAATGCAGTATTTTGTGGACAAAGGTTACCAGCTGGTAAATGATGTTATATGATACCATCCATTTCAGCTGTTTTAGTGCACTACATTGATCGGTGTTTGCCCTTATGCCAGCTGTAAACTTAGCAATGTTACTGTTCGTAGATGTAATTTTAGTGAACTCTGATACCCAAGTATTTGTACCTACTAGTAGTCCATACAAGAGTTTAAAAAATATGACAGCCTCCTTATAGGGCTCCAAGTTTTTTTTTTTCAGATTTCTTTGATGGTGATATTGACATGCTCTTGGAAGTTTTGTAGTGTATCATAACTCCCAAATATTTCTAATGTGGGACTAGTTCAGTGGGTCCATATTGTCCTTCAATGGTTGTAGATAGTAGGCTGATATTCATCTTGTAATGCTGTTTGTGAAATACAATAATTTTAACCATTTTGAATTCAGAATTAGCTTGTTTTCTGTAACTCTTTATCCTCTGTGCTGAGAACATTGAAACCATCATGAAGTTAGGATATTATAGTTTTTAATTCCTTATATAAATGCAGTATAGTGGAGTTACAAATAAGGCGCCAGGTCCCTTCTTCACTAAAATTCAAACAGTTTTAATATGCTTAAAGCGCGGTCAATAACAATACACTTTTCGTCAGTTAATGGTAACCGACTTCTTCAGAAGCTGAAAACAATGGATACACAAGCACAATGTTTAAATACTGTCACATGCAACAAGCCCCTACCATTTGATGGAGTAATTTAATTCACCTAATGGTGGTTGTCATAGTAATTAACCCTAGCAAGCATTGCTTTGCAAATACAGGCTCGACAAGGGTTTACAATAGCAGTTGTTCCTGGTAGGTTGCTCCGATTTCAAAACAGTAAACATAACACGTCCAGAGGAAGAAAAATTCCTACTTGTTAAATGTGTTATCATAAGTAAAATAAATGTGCACAAGTTTCGGTTAAAAACTTCAATACAAGCCAAATTAAATTAAATTGAATTAATATACCTAATGTAAACAGATCCCTCTCTGTAGTGAGTACCAAGGTACAACAGTACCGAAATTAGTCCGTATATTTATTCTGAAATGTTGTAAAATGTTGTGGAATGTCCTGTATTCAGAAATGACACCTAACATAAGTAACATACCTGAAAAGTAATGTTAAACTTCCTTTCAATGTTAATAGATCTTAAATTTGTATACTTTGATATCGCTAATGGTATCATCTAAGAGTAATTGTTTCGAAGGTGCTATTAAAAAAGCTATTTTTGATGAAAACCCGTAAAAAGGAGGGATGTTCTACGTTATTTTCCAATAACGTTACCTAATCTGCGAGTCCCCCTAACCCACAGTTGAATAAAATAGAATAGTCGCGTAGACTGTAAACATAATGACTGTAGAGTTAAAAACAGATAAGTGTCATGTTGTGTATTTTAAGTTCAAATATGTAATTGTATAAAAAGGTGGCCATATTACCCCCTCTAAATAAACAAACACACAAACAGCCAAAGTACAACATAACTTGCGGTTAAAGTTACGGCTACTTGATCGTCATAATTCTGTCCAATCGTTCCAACAAGGGAATGATTGCTAAGTCCTACATTCCGTGCTCCCGTTTGGGTAGCTGTGACCGACTCCACTTGTTGTGATAAGCGGTCGACTTTTTGAGTCAGAAGTTCGATGAGAGCTGTTAAATTTCCTCCGCTCCTGTTCGGAGTACTGCTCTGCAGGTCTTCATTCAGCGAGTTAGGGCTGCCTGGTTCCATGACACGAAAGAACAAACTGAAAAATATCCAAAACAACCGACCAGTAAATACAAATAAGGCGCCAGGTCCCTTCTTCACTAAAATTCAAACAGTTTTAATATGCTTAAAGCGCGGTCAATAACAATACACTTTTCGTCAGTTAATGGTAACCGACTTCTTCAGAAGCTGAAAACAATGGATACACAAGCACAATGTTTAAATACTGTCACATGCAACAAGCCCCTACCATTTGATGGAGTAATTTAATTAGCCATGTACTTGACAATGCTGGCCACCAATTCAAGTTCAGAGTTATTGACCAACAGATCAGAGACATTAGAGGAGGGTACGACTCGCTTAAATTGGAGAGAAAGGAACTGCTTTGGCAGTTAAGGACTAATGCCAACCAGAAACCGGGTCTGAATGAAATGACATCTATTACTTGTATTCCTAAACTTAAGAACTTGGAAAGATAAATTGAAATGATTGACTAATGTTTACCTTTAAAGGTCACTATCATATCGACATGGGCTAGTCAAACCTGAAAAAAACACCCTTAGATACTTAGTTTGGTACCACTAGGTTACTATACCAACATGTTGTGTACCTCTAGCAAGTAGGTTGAAATGGTAGTTGAATAGTACATTAGTCAACAGAAAAATCTACTTTTTCTCTTAACCTTGGGTTGTGCCATCTACCATTCACTTTTTCACACCACTGGAATAACCACCACTACTATACGGGCACAGTATGGACACTTGGTTGTAATGTATAGGATATATTGACTTAGCAATCATTCCCTTGTTGGAACGATTGGACAGAATTACGACGATCAAGTAGCCGTAACTTTAACCGCAAGTTATGTTGTACTTTGGCTGTTTGTGTTTTTGTTTATTTAGAGGGGGTAATATGGCCACCTTTTTATACAATTACATATTTGAACTTAAAATACACAACATGACACTTATCTGTTTTTAACTCTACAGTCATTATGTTTACAGTCTACGCGACTATTCTATTTTATTCAACTGCGGGTTAGGGGGACTCGCAGATTAGGTAACGTTATTGGAAAATAACGTAGAACATCCCTCCTTTTTACGGGTTTTCATCAAAAATAGCTTTTTTAATAGCACCTTCGAAACAATTACTCTTAGATGATACCATTAGCGATATCAAAGTATACAAATTTAAGATCTATTAACATTGAAAGGAAGTTTAACATTACCTTTCAGGTATGTTACTTATGTTAGGTGTCATTTCTGAATACAGGACATTCCACAACATTTTACAACATTTCAGAATAAATATACGGACTAATTTCGGTACTGTTGTACCTTGGTACTCACTACAGAGAGGGATCTGTTTACATTAGGTATATTAATTCAATTTAATTTAATTTGGCTTGTATTGAAGTTTTTAACCGAAACTTGTGCACATTTATTTTACTTATGATAACACATTTAACAAGTAGGAATTTTTCTTCCTCTGGACGTGTTATGTTTACTGTTTTGAAATCGGAGCAACCTACCAGGAACAACTGCTATTGTAAACCCTTGTCGAGCCTGTATTTGCAAAGCAATGCTTGCTAGGGTTAATTACTATGACAACCACCATTAGGTGAATTAAATTACTCCATCAAATGGTAGGGGCTTGTTGCATGTGACAGTATTTAAACATTGTGCTTGTGTATCCATTGTTTTCAGCTTCTGAAGAAGTCGGTTACCATTAACTGACGAAAAGTGTATTGTTATTGACCGCGCTTTAAGCATATTAAAACTGTTTGATTTTTAGTGAAGAAGGGACCTGGCGCCTTATTTGTATTTACTGGTCGGTTGTTTTGGATATTTTTCAGTATAGTGGAGTTGTCAGCTTACTGAATATGGATTCCATTCATGACAGTAAATATGGTAAAATACAAGAATTCTAATATATATCCCTGAGGCATCCTGACATATGATATAAAAGAAAAAGATAATTAATTCTGTCATCACACTGCCAAGTTTTGGTCTTTGAGACATATGACAAACTGAGGACCATTACAGGGTATCCCTGATTCTATAGTTTTCATATCAATGAGTGATGATTAACTATCTCATATGTTTTAGAAAAATCTAAAAATAGTGCAGCAAATGTGAGGCCATTTTCTTTGTTGGCAGCTATATTGTATGCAATCTATATTATGGCTGTTTGGGTGATTACAAGATTTAATCTGTGTCGCATTTGTGTTAATACATTCTGCTCAGCTAAGTTACTTAACAGATTTAATATGGATATTGGTCTTAGTTAACAGATTTAGTATGGATATTGGTCTGACTTTTTCCAGTTTGTTCACTCCTCCTTTATGCAGTGATATAACTTTAACAAGTTTTCACATGTTTAGAAAGGGTCTTTCTCTGTGGCTTCTATTTATTATTCCTGTTAAGTTACCTGCAAGTTGTCAGTTGTCGGGTCTATATTAGATTTTCGAAAATTTCATAGAGCGAATCACTATATGTCGACACCTAGTGATTCGCTCTATGAAATTTTCGAAAATCTAATATAGACCCGTCTATTGTCTGTAAGATTATTCTGCTTGCTTGTGAACTTTAAAATAATAGACTGGAAAAATCTGCAAAGCATTTGTAGCGTGTTTTAGTGTTGGTAGAGAATGCACTCTCAGTTTTTGGAGATGAACAAAATTTTATTTAAGGTGGTTAAGAATGCTGTAAGGTAGTTTAACTTAGTGCATTGTTGGTTATTAAAGTATCCTGCTTTGCCTTCCTTAATGACTGATGGCACATGTGCCTTATTTCCGTATACTTGCTTACTTTGTTAATATGCTTATTTTCTTTACATTTTTCAAGCTATATATCTTGCTGTGATACTTTTCATCATTGTAGCATCTAACCACAGACTTGTTTCTTTACCATTTACATTCTAAGACAGCATATTTGTTTAAAAGGTTCAAGAGGAAAAAGTTCATGATTTGTAAAGCTCTGCTGATGTTGTGGGCTTAGTCAATGCATTTGGAATGTGCGATCCTTTAGGGGCAGGTCTTTGAGAGTTCTTAATATAAGTGATTTAGGAACTGTAATTGGTGGCTTATGATGTCACACAGTGAAAGTTGCCAAGTGGTTACTACTATGGTTTGATATGCCACTGCTGCATCTGTAAGGCTACTGGCTAGGCTTGTAATAGTCTGCATGCTGATATTCTATTATTTACCAATGAACCTCTGGACCTATACCTGGTTAGTATCTGGTCCAAGATATGTGATGCTCCTGTGTGTTGGTGCCTTTGTTGTTGGATTAGTAATCAATTGGGGGGGGGGGGGTAGCAGTGAAACTGATTCAGAGATTACATTGTTGCTTTCTCACTATTCCATTAAGTATTCCAAAAAAGTAGAAATTCACCATCACAGTTGTCATGAAATCATGCTAAGGCATTTTGGTGTGTGAGTAGGGGGTCTGGATATATACAACTGATGTAAAGCTGTTTGGCAGTTCTTACCAGAGCATGTGCAGCAGCTGCCATAGAGTCACATTAGGTAGCCAGTGGGGTTCCTTCAAGTTGCAACGAAGCCTGTGGGGATCAGATACCAAGTCAGTCAGATTCATCACACAGCACTGGGTTCTCATTTTGTAATGTTCTGGTTCCATCACCTCTTGTTGTCCTCTAGCAGCTGCGCTCCCTGCTTATTTTTCTTTTATTTTATGCATTTGCATTTATCATTTTAGTATTTCTTATGAGGAGGGTAGCAGCATCCTGACTGTTGTAATTTTGTAGGAAGGGAGCATTTCTTTATGCTGTACCTTTTGGTTGCCTCTTCTTGAGGCAGTAAATATCAAAATATGTACGTGCATACTGAAAAAAGAGCAGCTCGTTTATCCATTAGGTTCTCCTAAATGAGGTTTTGTCACCTATTGCTGTACCCTCAATCTGTAGTTTGGGCTACTAGGTAGTACAAAAGTCTTTAAGCCTTCCTCTAAAACGATAACAGTAGGGTGTAGTCCATTCAGTCTTCTCTGCTGGCCATCTATCACCCAGACCAATAAAAGTTGGGTAGGTGGCTTTGCAAACATTTGTAATTTTGTTGCAACAATGGGCAGTGATGTTCTCATATAAATACTCTGGGTATGCATGTTATGTAAATGACGGCCAGTCTACATGCAGACTAAAAACTATAGCTCCTACTATTTTTTACATGTCAATACCAAAACTGCATTTTTTTAAAAAGAAAAAGCTACAGTTTGAGACCTTTAATTTATTCATTAATGAAGGAGAATTGCACTGTCATTTTCTAGGGATAGAGAGAGGATCGTTTACTTTGGTTCTCTCCTTCCACGATCTCACAAAAGTACTGTGATTGTCTACTTTTGACTGTCAACATCAGCCCATATATTTCATTATTTTGGTTCCTTTGATTTTTTTTTTTTATTAGTGGCCAACTCTGATACAGCATTTTAAGGAAGGTTTGAATGACAGAATTACAAAAGTAGCTGAGTTAGTTGCTCTTTTCAAACCAATAACTGTAGTTCAATGTTCAAGTATGAGAAATATGACCCCTGTACATTTATAGATGTCACTTATGCTGAGATGATATGTGTTGCACTCACAGTTTTTTAATACTATAGTTGCATTTAGTGTCCTTGATGTTAATCACCCCCCTCAACTCACTGACACGTATCAGCCAAACACTGTATATAATGCAAAAATGCTATAACAGACATCATAGCTCTCAATGAATTTATGTGTTTTGTTTTATTTATATTTCTTGACCAGGGTGCAGTACTGATCCCCACAGACCCTTTTCGAGACTCAGCCAGGGAGCAGTGTCTGATTAAGTTAGAGACAAATCTCAGCAGAATCAGGTGCAAATCCAGAATTAATCAGGGTGAATCAGGGACACTTTTAAAATATTATTGCTATTATTGTGGGATCTTGGCAGAATAAGAAAATGTGAATTAATCTACATTTCCCGAAGTAAAAGAAATATATAACTAATGACTGTCATTGTTTGTTAAGTGCAAATCATCATTTTTTTATCCAAATGTAACCAGTTTCAGGATGGAAAAACAGGGACAAATTTAAAACTCGAGTCAAAGTCAGAGACATCCATGAAAACAGGGACATCTGAGAGGTATGAACACCATAGGAAGTTAAAATGCAATTTTACAGAAAATGCAGTATAGAAAAAATGCAAAACTGAATATAACAGAAAATCAAGAGAGGTGCAGATACTTTTCTCCTTTATGGAACTGTTACGGTTTGATTAAAGGAAAATTTGATTAATTTGTGACAAGGGAAAAATGCACTGTAAACACGTACAGAGGACTAAGTTGCTGCTTCAGGAATACTTCTAGAATCTAACATTTTCTATAAAGTCACAGATGAAGCCAACAGCCTGGAAGAGTGGGCCTTGAGCCTGCCTGGAATAGTTTTGTTGTGGTAAGTATAACAAACGGTAATAGTCTGAGACAACCATTTGGAAATAGTCTGTTTTGATACAGGTTATAACTTTTTCTTACCTTAACAAGGAATGTACAATTGATCCAAAGATCTAAAGATTTAGTTCTGTGAAGACAGTACCCCAGTTGTCTGTGGACAGCCAATGTATGGGATATCCCTCATTTTTAGGTTCAGGAAAGAAAACGGTGGGATGGATAGTTTGGATGAAAGAAAACTCAGATAAGACTTCAGGCATGAAAGAAGAACTAGTTCACAAAGAAACCCTGTCTCTGTGGAAAATGAGATAGGACTGAATCACTGTAAGAAATTGCAACTCAGAAACTCTTTTTGCAGAGGTCAGAACAATCAGTAAGATGGTTTTCCATGTCAGCCAGATGAGCTGGCTCAAATGGAGCAAGTGTTAGGTTCTCTAACAAAAAATTAAGATCCCAAGGAGGAGACAATGATTTTCTTGTAGGCCACTTATGTAAAACCCCTTGAAAAAACTTTTTGGCATAAGAATGCATTGAAAGAGGATGATCCATGGGCAGACATTCAGTCAGTTGAAGTTGACTGGGGTAGGGGTATATCAAACACCCCTGTTCTTGTGTGAGTAGATCTATTCTGTGAGGAAGCTTGTGGTAATTGCCCTTGGCTATTTCTAAAAGAAGGGAGACCCACTGTTGCCAGGGATCAGATGGGGGTCACCACAATAATCTTGAAAGATTCCTTCTGGATCTTTAAAAGTACCCTGAATATCAGTGGAAAAGATGGAAAAGTATACATGAACATTCTGATCTTCCAGGTCTTCTTGCATGGAGTCTTGGTGCAGAATATTGCCAGCTGATTGTTCAGAGAGGAGGCAAATAGGTCTACTTAAGGAACTCTCCAAAGATGGAGCAAACCTTGGAAGATCCCCAATCTAGTTTCCATTCATGCATGTCTGCTCTTGTCTTGCTCATCTTATCTGCCACACAGTTTTGCTCTGACAGAATGTAGAGTGTGACTGTGCTATAGAGCTATATCCTAAGCTAACATGGCTAGTCTGCATAGGGGGTACAATCTATTTCCTTCTTGCTTGTTGATATACTACATGACTGTGATATTGTCTATAACAACTTGAATAGGTCCAGGAGACCAGAGATGATTAGAGAGTTGAGTGCCTTGATCGGGGAAGTATCTCTTTTATATTTATGTGATCATGTCTGTTCTTGGTGCCCCTCAAACTTTGTACTTTTATGCCATCTGAAACTGCTCCCCAAGCAAAGTCTGAGGCATCTGTGGTGACTGTCCCCTTTGCAGCAGCGAAAGAGAAGAGGAGACCTGGGTTTAGGAGTATTTGCTGTCTCCACCAAGTAATTTCTCTTCTGAGAAACCCCCAGCACTGAGATTTGAAAAGACAAAGGATGGCAGTGTTGGGACCAAAGGGACTTCAGATGCCACTGCATCTTTCTCATGTGGAGTCTTGCCAGGGTTATCATAACAATCATAGATGTCAGGAGACCCAAAATCCTGAGGTATTCCCTCTCAGTGACTGAAGTCTCAGTGGAAAATCATAGAAATAGATATAGATACAGATATATTTTTTCATGTTGAAGAAAAGCTCTTTGAGGTAGGGTATCCAAATGACACTCCAGGAACACAATCCTATTTGAAGGACTTCTGAATGTTCTCTTGGAATCCCAGCTTGTGTAACAATTCTCTCACCCAAGTGAGAGATTCCTGACACTTTGAAAAAGATTCTCCAAAGTTAAGCAAGTTACCTAACTATGGAAAAAAGAAACAGGATACACAGTAGCCTGCAATTAACTATAACTGGAACTAGCCACTTAGTGAACACTCTTGGTGCAGTGGATAATCCAAAGGATAAAGCACAGAAGTGATAAAGTGATCCAGGCACACAAACCTTGAGAAACACCTGAAGTCTGCATGAAAAGGAATGAAGTTATAAGCATATTTTAAATGTAGAGTTACAAGGAAACTTGAATGAGGAAGAAGAGGTAACACGTTGTGAAGTGACATCATTTTGAAGCTAGGCACTACAACAAACAGGTCTAAGAAGAAAAATCCAGAACTGGTCCTCAAGTATCTTCTTTTTTGGCACTAAAAACATCCTTCAACAAAAACTTTTCCCAAAATTGTAATGAGGAACTGGTCCTATCTCTCCCTGGAACAATATGTAATAAAAGAGAGGTGGAATAAGAGTCTGGAGTGGTGAATGAGGAATAACCTCAAGGCAAAGAGAATTATCCTTTCACTGTCATCTATAACCTTGATGAATGGTTTTCAGAACCCATTTGTCTGAAACTATATATATTGCCAAAGAGAAAAATGGAAAATTAGACTTTCTGGAAGGGAAGAGAGATGGCCAGGGTGGAAGTGGGGGTGGGGTGTGGGGAAACAAAGTCCCTTAAACAGTCAAACGGACTAGTTGGACTGTCCTTGGTTTTGGGGGTTTATGAATTCTTTTTGGAACACCCTTGCCATTATTCCAACATTTGATATGGGGCTAAGGATTCCATTAGACATTAGAAAAAAAAGGTAAGAAAATCCTAGAGATTCCCTGATTTAACTTGCTCCTTTCATCACAAATTGTAATCACCTCTGCAGCAAAGGAACCAAAAAGTGAACCTCTACCCAAAACAGAAAATAAAATCTCATTATTCACATTCTCATGGAAGGTTCTGAGAACGCAGCCAGGCAAACCTACTTAAATCAGTACAAAGGGCCATCGTCCTGGAAGAATTATGAACAGAGTCATATATACACTAAGAACACAGAACAATGACTAGTACAATAGAAGAAACTACATATTTTAAAGCAAATGCTTCCTCAGATGAAGAAACTACAGCCCAACATTCCTCATACTTTCGCAATTAGTCAGAATAAACATTAACATGTTGTCTGACAATTCAAAATTCTAAAAATCAAAGCTGCTGAAGTATACACTCTTTTACCACACCCATCAATAATCGTCCCATAATTATCAGAAAGGATAAGATAAGAATTAACTGCTTAGCAGCAGTAGAACTAAAGCTATAGCTGCTGGGTCAGGTTTGGAAAGAGTCTACTAAAACTTTAAGAGTGAGGTGCTTAATACATTCTATCTACCTTTTTAGGGGCAGCAGGCTGACTATCTGGAAAAATTACAGTTGAGGCACACACACACACACACACACACACACACACACACACACACACACACACACACACACACACACACACCCTCCAAAGCTGACAGAACTGAATGAAATTCTTAAGGTTCTGGAAATTCATTCTGTAACTGCTCATAAAATGTTCTGAGGGAATGAGAATCTTCAGGGTACTCCCACTGAAAACACTGGCATATTCAAGAAATAGTCTCAAAGAGGGAGGAGTCCCAAAGGGAGATTTAGAAACTGAGCTCTCTTCTGAGCCTAAATCAGAAAACTGACGAGAAAACCTTGATCTGTCCCTTCATCTTCCTGCCCAGATTCAGAATCTTGAATCTCTTCAGGAAAGGAAGTATCCATCTTTCTTTTACCAGAAAGCAATGAATAAGAAGTATCAAAAGCCTGAATAAAACCCTGAGTCAGACCCAGTACACTACTTAAGGAGGAATAGATACATGTTTACTTTTCTGTTTCTATTTGACAGAAAAAATGAGGCCAACAGCATTATAAATGGCAGCAGTAGTTTCTCATGGACTGGCACATATTCTGACAAAACAGAGAAGCCTTCCCTGTACCCTCTCCCAGGACAGACAAGAGGAGATCTCCCTTGCCCACTGAGGGCACCCCAACAGCTGTAGAGGACAAGGCTAACTCCCGGTCCATAGTGGCTCTATGCCCTACACTAGTGGGATCCAGGGTAAAAGATTAGTGGTCTGAGGTACAACAAATGGCCATAGCAGAGCCACCCACCTGCGGCTGAGGGAAACTGTTATTAGCCTGCTGTGGCTGAAAGAAGGACCGACTTTGTGACCGACTGTTTGTTCCATGGTCAAGACAAAAATTGTGCCTTTTTCCAGTGGAAAATAAACAGCAAACGCCAGTAAGAGTTTAAAATCTTTTAAATCATTTTTTCTACACAAAAACAGAGTAAAAGGCACTTTAAAACATTTTTCAGCAGCATGAAGTAAAATAAACATACTTTCTCCACAGAAAAATGTTAAATACTTTAAACAACTTTTATACTGGCAGGAAAAAAGACTGTTCTCATTTAAAAGTACAATATAGTCATGTGA
The DNA here is from genome assembly GCF_019279795.1 of Protopterus annectens. Classification (NCBI taxonomy): domain Eukaryota; kingdom Metazoa; phylum Chordata; order Ceratodontiformes; family Protopteridae; genus Protopterus; species Protopterus annectens. Next base: position 448,867,021 of record NC_056743.1, read on the forward strand.
CAGACCATTAAAACACAAACTCCTATCTTTAAAATAACTTTCCTGATGAGGAAAAGTATTAATAATCAAGGAAAGCTGACCATTGATCCTCAAAAGCCTCTGAGGAGCATACTCTTAGGCAACAGCAAAGCTCTGAGGGGTTTGGTGCCCAAATGTGTCTTTTAGTCGGCTAAGCTCGAGCTGCCTGACAGTTTGGGCACATGGAAAGCGCCCTACAACTTTGGAAGCTAGCTGGCTGTTATATCCTTGGCAGGATATAACCCATACAGCTATGACTACTGCAGCAGTAATCAATATGTATGCATACATACAAATATTTCAAGCATGGGCATTAATGCACTTCTAGCCTGCCAATATAAAAAACAGTCATTCCCATAGTAAGTGTGCAGGCTGTTCTTTAAAAATCTAAACTAGTGCTTGCTTTAATGTAATTTGGTAGTCTATTCCATGCATCAGCCGCTCTCACTGAACCAATTAGTACACGTTTCATTCCTACAGAATCTTCTACATAGGTTGTCTGACGATTCTCTACAACTTTCTGATAACTCCAAACCTTCCCATAGTTAACTTGCCTCTAAATGTCCTATATACCTGAAAATGTCCTCCTTTTAAATATCTATATGAGACACTGCACAAATTCAGATATATTAGTCTTTCATAATAACTTAAATTTTCACATCCATGGACGGCTTTGGTATATTTCAGCAGTTCTCTTTCCAGCTTACTCATGCTTGTTTTCTTATAAGGTTTTCCACACTCAAGTTAGGGTCTAATGTAACTAACAAACAATGACTTCATCATTTCTGATTCCTGGGTTTTATAAATCTTTTTATGCAACCTACAGTTCTATAAAAATCATTAACCTATTTGCTGATATGATTAGAAAAACTCAAAGCTGGATCTACCCATATGTCCAGGTCCTTAAATGAATATACAGTTTCAACTGCTATATGCTGTATTAAATATTTTCTTTTTGAGTTTATGTCTCCCAAATGCTTTCTTTTTGATGTCTATCAGCTTATTATGCTCCTGTGCCCCAATGGTGAATGTATTCAAGTTCTTTTGCAGACATGCCCTATCGATAACACATGTAATCAGTTTACGCAATTTCATGTCATCTACATACAGACTGTATAACACCTCTGATGAAAAATATAGATCTGAAAGATACAATATAAATAAGTATAGGCCTTGGACACAGCCTTGTGGACACCCTGCCTGTAACCAAGAATTTCACCTGTCTGTATGACATGCTGCATGATGTGCTGTATGATACTTGCCATTTCTTATTTGTAAGCCATGCAGCTATCCATCTTATCAAGAGTACATCAATACATAGTTGTTCTAATATTTTGATGAGTGTTTTGTGTATGACTATATCAAATGCTGAAGTTAAATCTATATAAATTACATCAGAGCAAACATTGTCATTCATAGCTTTTATTATATTGTTACAGAACATCCTGTTACAGGTTGAAATAGATCCATTTTCAACAAATGGTTTCAAGTCCCAACCCTTCCAGTTCTGACAATAACTTATCCAATATTACCTTCTTCATTATTTTTTCCACATGAAAATAGACTTAAGGGTCTGTATGACTCTGGGTTTGTCCTACAGGGGTTTACCTTAAAGACAGGTTTAATAAGTGCATGTCTCCAATCTTGAGGAATCACCCCATATTTATATGACCTAGTAAATACCAGATATAATGGTACTGTTAGTTTTTGATGGTGTTCTCAGGCTATTATTACTAATTCCATCTCCTCCCTGTGTTTTGTTTCAAATGCAGTTTCTATAGTTCTTTTTCAAAATAATCTAATTTGATTTCAGTATCCGAGGTTACCTGGATGCCACTAGGACAACTTATCAACCCCTTTGTAGAGCCAAATTGTTTTGCATAAGATTTTGTAAATATATCTATATTCTGTTCTGTCTGAGAATAGATTTTAGAGTCTATACACAGCTTATCAATTTGTACATCTTTGCTTCTTCAACATCTTATGTATCTATAAAATGGTACCCTATTATGCCCAATATCGTCATATAACTTTTCTTCAAATTTTTCTTGACCTTGTTTCAGACTATGCTTAATCTGTTTGCCCAGTTTGTTTATTTTAGTTTTCAAAGTTGTAGCTTGACTTCTTTTCCATTTCTTATATTTTTTGGTCTCTCACCTTAATGAAGTATCTTGTTCTTAAAGAAATATATTGTCCCGATGTTGTGTAGCTAGATCCTAATGTTAAAACATTTTTTTTATTTTTTTTGCATTAAAACAACTTCTTTTTCAAAACTTTCCACATTCCTTCTGCAGTTTTTTCACTGAACACATCACTCCAATTAGTTTTACATAGTGACTGGCTTTGATATAATCTGTTATTAAGCTTCTGTGGACTGGTTTAGATTTCAGTGCAACAAATAAACCTTAATAAGCACAATGATCACTGCACATCAAGGGTGGTAAAACTTGACATGATCTGCCAGTAATTTCTTTAGGAACACAAACAATGCCTAGTGTCTTCCTTTCCCTGGTAGTTTTTTTACAATCAGAAGCAATTGTTGTTCCAGAACATACGTTATGAATAATTCCCTTACAAATGTTGTTGAATCAATATTATTCCAGTCTGTTCCGGTAAATTTAAGTCCCCAGCCAATATTATTCTTCCCTCTTGTGCTTCATGCAACAAAAATGTATGAATTCCTCTAGGTCATCAGCACTGACTTTGATGGTCTATATATGTTCCAAGGTTGTCTTTATTGACACAGTTACACAATCTATAGTATTGGTGTTATCACTGAAAAAGAAGTTATGTACTTACCATAATGTTCCATCTGTGTTGTCCATTTTCATTCTTCCTCAACCACTGGGTTCAGATCCAAACCTTGGATCTGACTTGGCCATTACTATAGCTCGTAGTCAACTAAAACTCTCAACCTAATCCCTACCCATAATGCACTAACCCCTAACATGCCTCAGATATTGTTTGCTAGATGACATAATTAGTAGATATTAGAATAATGTTTCTAACAAAGGACACCAATATCTGCAGCTCCATGTAAGACACTGTAGTGTCTTAATAGTATCTCATTCTTCCAGAAATCCATGATGCTGGGGGTTGGTGGGTGGGGAGTTGAGGAAGAATGAAAATGGACACCACAGATGGAATGTTATGGTAGGTACATAACGTCTTTATCTGATGTTGTCAATTTTCATTCATTCCTCAACCATTGGGACAGAGTCCCCAGTTACCTAGAGTGAGCTCTTAAAGGTTTTGGTAATGAAATGCCCAGTTTATTAAAGACAAAGGCTACACAGTCTGTAATCCACCTTGTCAATGTCACCTCTGTAACAGATCTGCCTAATTTTTTATCTGCAAAGGATATAAATAATGTCCTTTGTTCTGTATAAGTAAAAACGCAACTGTCTATGAACATCGAGCAAATGTAACACTTATTCAACTTTGTTTTTGAATTTTGGAAAGAAAATGGGCAAGTTAATAGACTGATACTGAATTCTGACACCAACTTAGGAAGGAAGGAAGGACTGGTTCTTAATGCACTTTATCCTTCTGGAAAATCAAGTAATGAAGTTTAGAGGATAACACTTGGAGTTCTGAGATTCTCATAGCAAAAGTGATAGCCACTAAAATTATTGTCTTCCCAGTCAGAAATTTACGATCACATTTTCCTGCTGGTTCAAAAGGGGAATGGATTAAGGCCTGCAATAGAAGATTCAAATCCCATGGAAGAGTAGGATCTTTACAAGAAGGTGGTCTAAGTAAAACAGAACCTTTTAGGAAAGCCTTGCATATCTTAATATAGGCTAAAAAAGAATGTCAATTGCTACATGGAAGTTAGAGATTGCTGCCAAATGAACTTTAATGGTAGAAAAGCTAGCTCCTTCTTTAAAAATTTTTGCCAAGAACTCTAGGATGTGTAGAGGCTGAAAATGAATTGATATGTTTTTGATGCACCCAACAAACAAACCTCTTCCATTTACTCTTGCAGATTTTCCTAATGGAAACTTTATGGGAAGACAAAGGTATATGACAGACAGAAGACAAGAGCATAGGTTGTCTGGCTATTAACAGAAGTGGAGAAACCATGCTGTTAGCTTGAGGTTTGAGATGTCCAGGTGAATCATGCCTGTCGGATGAGACAGTAGGTCTGGAATCCAAAATGCAAGGTGGGTAAAGAAGATGAGGCCAAAGGAAGGGGAACCAAACTTGTCAAGACCAGTAAGGTGCAATGAGGATGACTTTGCAATTCATCCTTGCAGCTTTCTGTAGGAATTTGGGAATCAATGGGGTTGGTGGATAAGCACAGGGAAGACCAGAGGGCCAATCATGGAGCAGAGCATCCCTAGGTGATTCCCCTGTTGGGGGGGGGGGGGATTACAGCAGAAAAACTGCTGCACTTGTTGTTTAGGGGAGATGCAAAAGATTGCAGCAAGGCTGGCCCCATTGATGGAAACTCACTTCCGTCACTTTTTTGTTGAAAGATCAGCTGTGACGTAGTAGAATGAACCTGGTCAATTTGTCTGGTATCATGTTGGACTTTCCCAAATGTGTGTTGCTAACAGAAAATGATTAGTGTCACATTACAGATGCTTGTGCATTTGCTGTTCGGCTAAGAAATTGCTTTTCTTGTATTTTGTCCTAGCTGTTTTCCTGTAGCCTAGATCTGTTAGCTAACTCCACCCTCCTCCCTCATTTTCTTCAGTTGTGTGTTAGACTCCATTGCAGACACATATCTACTGCTGGAGTGTGTCAACACATCATTATTTGACCTATTAGGAATGATTTCTTGTATTAAGGTCTGCACAGTTTGGAAATTAAACTATTTAATGGTCTCCACAGGTGTCATTTCAATTGAGTCACTGTCTACTAACACTATCTGTGGTGGTGAGTAAACTTCTCAATACATCTTGCTACAGATTAGGAGATTACACTTGCTATGCACAACCAGGGGAGGCAGGACAGTCAAACAATGTACTGAGCACTTTGGAATACTCAGTGGGGTGCTGTAGATGGACTTGGAAAGTGCAATTTAAGAATAAATTTGCATTCTGTACCTATACAGTTCTTTGTTACATAAAGAACTTGCTTAATCATAAAATACAAAGTGTGGCTTTATTTGGCAGGTTATGGAAGTTCAGAAGTACCAGAGCACAGGGCAGCTATTGAAAGATTTTCTAACGCCTTTAATTTAGAGAGTAGGCCTGTCTCCTAAGGATTTGTTTGCCCAGTTGTGCCTGTACATGCCAGCAAGATACTCTCTACACAGCATAATTTTTTGGTGAGTCAGCAATTCCGCAGTAATTGTTTGCAAGGATTCTATTTATATATATATATATATATATATATATATATATATATATATATATATATATATATATATTTATATATATCTGGGGTCTACTACCGTAGATCGAAATTACACTATTTCAAAATATGATAGTAGTGTCCAACTAATGCGAAAGTGCACTTCAATGAAAGTGCACTTTCACAAAAGTCACTAAGTCGAACGGGACATTTCCTGCACTGTAGTGCAGTAGTGACGGACCTTAGGGTTAGGGCTTGGGTTAAGGATAGTGGATAGCACCACAGTACAGGAAATAGGTCCGTAACTACTGCTCAGTGGCGGAAATACAATTTCCTGCACTGTGGTGCGGTGGTCACAGACCTTAGGGTTAGGGCTTGGGTTAAGGATAGTGGATAGCCCTACTAGCTATCCACTATCCATTTCCCAAGCCCTAACCCTTCGTTCTAGTGACGTTCGTGAAAATGCACTTTCGTTGAAGTGTACTTTCGCATTAGTGGGACACTACTATCGTATTTCGAAATAGTGTAATTTTGATCTACGGTAGTAGACCCATATATATATATATATATATATATATATGTATGCATTTGTTGTGGGCACTGCATATATCTTCAGAGAAACTGTTTTATTATTTTATTCTTCTCTGAGCCATGCTTGCAGCATTGTGAAACTGAAAGTGACATTTTCTGCACTGCCTAGCTTCTTGCAAACAATGCCCTGCAAACCCAGGTAGCTCAGAATTGATACATTTTGATACTTTTATCTGTCCCAGAAAAGACTTTAGCATTAACTGTTTTATTACCAGCAAGGGCGTTCGAAAGACATGTGTAAATGGGCGTGCCTTCGCTGAAGTTTGGACGTCGAGCTGGCACCTCGGCGTTCGTGAAAATCTACTGCCAATCATTAGCGGATGGGAATTCTGCTATGGCGACCCCTAACCGGGAAAAGCCGAAAGACATACAACAACAACAACAACGTCACAGCAAAGCACTACATTTTCAGCAGAGGACTGAAACACAGCAAGATGCAGAATTTTTGGCAGACCAAGATCAAACCCCTGACCAAAGTGCAACTGCAAAACGCATCTCTAAGCTTACATGGAAGGCAAAACAGAATTATGAGACTGACAGGAAAGAATTGTTATCCAGTCTTGCTGACTCATGGACTAAGACTGTTAACTGTATGTCTGCCCTCTTTCAACCTGCTTATGACGCACAGCAGATAAAGGGTGCACTCAAGCAATTTACTGCTACCTATCAAGCTATCAGAGACTATGCATAAAATATGTCAGTTTATTACAGAGATATAACACTAAGGAAGCACAAGAAGAACTAAAAAGGTTTGATCAGCTTAATCTTGAGAGGGACAGTTTGGCATTACAAACAAGGCTAAGGCTGAAGTTAGAATTACACAACTCCAAGAATCCAGACCCCATCGTTCTGCATCTAACAGACACTCCACCAGATACCAGATCTAGTAGGTCTTTACAGTCTAGATCTTCCATGCTTAGCGAGCACCTTATCAAAGCCCGTGCTGATGCAGAAGCTGCTAAGATTCAGGCAGCCTTCGCAGAAAGGAAGGCTCAGTTAGAGGCAGAAGCTGCCCACAGAGAAGCAGAAGCTGCATGCAGAGAAGCAGAAAGAGAGGCTGAAGCTGCCCACAGAGAGGCAGAAGCTGCACACAGAAAAGCAGAAAGAGAGGTAGAAGGTGCATACAGAAAAGCAGAAAGAGAGGCAGAAGCTGCCTGCAGAGAAGCAGAAAGACAGGCTGAAGCTATCCTCAAGAGGGCTGAAATGGAGGCCTTAGAAAAACAGTGTGAACATGCCACATCTATGGCAAGGTTAAGAGTTCTAGAGCAGGCTGCTAGTGGGCATGACAGAGACAGCATAGGTCCAGTGGACACAGAGAGTTATCTTAAACGCACTACAGACTATGTGTTCAACCAAAGCATTCCATTTTATCTGATGCGCCCGAAGGCAGAGACACTTCCTCAGAACTATTACTCCCAGTGAATACTGCTGCAGTACCTCTCAACCAAGGCCAGTACAACACACCTAGCCCTGCTCAAGCTAACCTACCATATTATGGAGGTAGTCACCAACCTTCTGTCAACTGAGCCTCTGCAACACTGCAAGCTCCTGCACGTATGAACTCTCAGTCAGTTCCTCAGCTTGATGCCCTTGCACCACCATACGTTCCAATGTTGTTCAGCAATGGTTCCACTGTTAATGTGATCAACACTGTTCAACCAACAGCTCCTCACTTAAAGTCTGATTACACAGAAGTGTCACAGGTTGTAAAGTACATGCTTTGCAAAAATCTTTATCAAAACTGGCCTCACAGGGTTTGACAGACCTGAGAACTACAGAAGCTGGAAATCCACCTTTAAGTCTGCAGCTGGTGATCTGGACATTACAGCTACCAAAAAACTAGATATGCTTATCAGGTGGCTTGGTCCCAGCTCCTCTGAACGTATTAAGTGTCTCAAAGCTGTTCATATTGCTAACCCAGCTGTGGGTCTTAATGCTGCCTGGGACAGACTGGAACGTACCTTTGGCAGCCCTGAAGTCATTGAGGATGCTTTATTCAAGAGGCTGCAAAGTTTCCCGAAGATATCTGGCAAGGACAATCTAAAGTTTTGAGAGCTTAGTGACCTCCTTTCAGAACTTCAGCTAGCCAAGGAAGATACACACCTTCCAGGCCTCAGTTATCTGGACACTGCTCATGAGGTTAACCTGATAGTTTCAAAGCTCCCATATGATATCCATGGACAACCACTGGATCAAGGTACAAGGAAGCAAACCGAGTCTCCTTTCCCCCATTTTCCTTTTTCTGTGAATTCGTCAGGAAAATTGCAGAGACAAAGAATGACCCAAGATTCTCCTTTGCAGAGTCCCACGCTCCAGGTCCACCTTCTTCTAAGCCTACAAACTTGCACAGCTCATACAGAGACACAGAGGTACGGTCTCAGTTAAATGGACTGATGTCTTACCTACACTTTCTACATTTCCCAAAGAGGGTGATCAAAGCAAGAAAATCGAAAACCTGAATCGTCAATGCCCCATACATAACAAACCACACCCACTCAGAAAATGTATTGGCTTTAGAAAAAGAAAAAAGGCCCTGCAAGAAGGCAAGGAACTTCTTAAGAAATTTGGGGTATGTTTTAAATGCTGTGCTTCCTCCGAGCATGTTGCTAAGGACTGTAAAGCCATTATCAAGTGCATAGAATGTGACAGTGATGATCATGTACAAGCACTTCATCCATTTCAATATACTTCTACCCCATCCACAGTTAACCCTCCCGAGGCAATGCAAGGTGGGGAGAACATAGAACAAACAGTGGCTCCTACTCTAGTTGCTGCCACATGTACTGAAGTCTGTGGGGAAGGACTCAGTGACAAATCATGTGCAAAAATATGCTTAGTCCATGTATACCCCAAGGGTCATCCTGAAAAAGCCGTAAGACTGTACACTGTTCTCGATGAGCAAAGTAATCAATCTCTTGCAAGATCAGAGTTCTTTGACCTGCTCAACATAACAAGAGGATGCCCTGCGTTACACTCCGGATACTTGTGTTGGCATTGCAAAAGTCTCCGGCAGGACAGCTAGCAGTCTTATAGTTGCTCCTCTCAATGGCAACCTAGAAATGCCACTCGCATCCAGATTCCAACCAACAAGCAAGAGATCCCTACCTCAGAAGTTGCTTTTTGTCACCCTCACTTGAAGGTCATAGCTGGCCAAATACCACCCCTTGATAAAGAAGCTGAAATCCTGATACTGCTTGGTAGAGACATACTGAGGGTGCACAAGGTACATGAATACATCAATGGTCCAAACAATGCTCCATATGCCCAATGCTTGGATCTAGGTTGGGTTGTCATAGGTAACTTCAGTTTAGATAAGGTCAGGAGACCTAATACAGTTACTTCCTTCAAGTCATGTTCTTCCAGATGGATGCAATACTTGTTTTGAACCTTGTCCTCATCACTACTGTGAAAAAGAAAGGTTATGCAGTAATGGTAAGCCACAGCAAGCTAACCAAAGCTACAACTATGGTTTAGACTCCTGGGATGATAATCTTGGCAGTATGGTGTTTGATACCACTAGTAAAGACAATCAGTTGGTGGCCACAAGGGAAGATAAGGAATTCTTGAAAATTATGAGTGAAGAATTCTATCAGGACAACTCCAACAGCTGGGTGGTACCCTTACCATTCCGTACCCCAAGAATGAAATTGCCAAACAATAAGCAGCTTGCAGAGTCACATTTTATTTTACTGGAACTCACCCTAAAAAGGAAACCTGCAATGAAAAAGAACTTTGTTGACTTCATGCAGAAGGTGTTTGATAGAGATCATGCTGAACCTGCACCTCTCCTAAAGGAAGGGGAAGAATGTTGGTACCTTCCATGTTCTGCTGTGTATCACCCTCGCAAGCCAGACCAAATCAGAGTGGTCTTTGACTCAAGTGCTTGCCATGAAAGTGTTTCTCTTAATGACCTTCTCCTCTCTGGGCCTAATCTGAGCAATAATCTAATTGGGGTCTTGATCCGTTTCAGACAAGAATTGATTGCAGTAAAGGCTGACATCCAACAAGTGTTCTATTGTTTCACTGTTCACGAAGACAACAGAAACTAGCTCAGATTTCGGTGGCACTGCAATAATGATGTCAATGACAAGGTCATAGACTATTGGATGAAGGTACATGTTTTCGGTAACAACCCATCTCCTGCAGTCGCAATATACAGGTTGAGAAGAACTGCCCAAGAGAGTGAAAGGGAATTTGGGTCTGATGCACGTCAGTTTGTTGAAAAAACTTTTATATAGATGACGTGCTTAAATCCTTTTGCACAGGGGAAGAAGCGATCAATCTCCTTGCCAGAATTCAAGATATGCTGGCAGTATCTAATCTCACACTTCACAAGATAGTCTCCAACAGTGTCAAGGTAAATGGAGCCTTTCATTATGAGGATTATGCTGACAGTCTAAAGAACTTTGAACTAGGATCTAACATTACCCTCACGCAGTGCAGCCTCTGGCTGCTTTGGAATGTCAAGCAAGACTCATTCATATTTCAGATGTCAGCTTGTGACAAGCCAGTCCAACCAAACGTGGAGTTTTGTCTGTAGTAAACAGCATCTACAATCTACTGGGCTTCATAGTACCCTTTACCATTCAGGGAAAGATACTATTAACCACAGCACAACCAAGTGAAATAAGCAAAGTACAAAACCACCATAAAAAGCAGGACCAACACGAACAGATGCACAGAAGGAATTTATTCTGGTACCTCGGCTTCCACAGCCTTCAAAGGAATAATCATTCACTACTAACTGCATCATTTTATATATATTTACATAATTGATTAATTATTTAATTATTTAATTATACTAGTTGAATAGAGAACACCATAAGATGAAATGAAATGAAAAGAACCACATATCAGGAAAAGTTACAGACCAAAAACCAATGCACACACATTTTCTGAAGTGTTTTTAAGGAAAACAACTCAGACATATCACTACATATAATTTTTTTTAAATAGTTAAATTATTTTCAAGATTCAAACCTTTTGGTTTTTAAGTGCCATAATTAAGAATAAACATACTTTCCAATTTTAATAATTTATATAGGAAATTCCCATTAGTGTACCTATCAGGTCTAGCCAGGGCACAAAAGAAAAATGAGTCCAGCTTACCATTATGTAACATATGAAAATGTTCGGAAACAGGACTTTCCATTCTCCTATTTCTGATGTCACCCATATGTTCCATGATTCTTAACTTTAGTTGACGTTTAGTTTGTCCTATATAATATTTTGGTGGATTACATCCACAACCTATAATGTAAACCACTCCACAAGATCTACAATTAAAAGTATCCAGAGCTTGATATTTAATACCATTAATGTAATTTCCTGTTAGATTCCTGACATTTTGACAAATTATACATTTTCCACACTTAGACATACCCTTTATTCCCGAAATAACACTATCCCTATTTAGTCTAATCTCAGATTTAAATTTTAATTTCTCTTTCAGATTTGCATATCTACCGAATGAGAAACAGACCTTACTAGAAAATAATGACCAATTTCATCATTTTGATGTTTATTCTTAATTATGGCACTTTAAAACCAAAAGGTTTGAATCTTGAAAATAATTTAACTATTTAAAAAAATTTATATGTAGTGATATGTCTGAGTTGTTTTCCTTAAAAACACTTCAGAAAATGTGTGTGCATTGGTTTTTGGTCTGTAACTTTTCCTGATATGTGGTTCTTTTCATTTCATTTCATCTTATGGTGTTCTCTATTCAACTAGTATAATTAAATAATTAAATAATTAATCAATTATGTAAATATATATAAAATGATGCAGTTAGTAGTGAATGATTATTCCTTTGAAGGCTGTGGAAGCCGAGGTACCAGAATAAATTCCTTCTGTGCATCTGTTCGTGTTGGTCCTGCTTTTTATGGTGGTTTTGTACCAAGATACTATTAAGACAGCTCACTTCTGAACATGTGGATTGGGATACTCCTCTCCCCAGAGAAAAACAACAAAGATAGAAACATGGAAATATTCCCTGAATGTCTTGGAGAAATTTCAAACACCACTCTGCTACACTCCTACAGGAAGTATTGATGTTATCAAAAGAGAGATTCACATCTTCTCTGATGCTTCCATTGAAGCTATAGCTGCTGTGGCCTATCTCAGAGTTATAGGATTAGATGGAAAAGTAACTGTCGGATTTGTCCTTGGTAAGGCAAAACTCACTCCAAAACCTGCTCATACCGTGCCAAGACTCGAACTTTGTGCAGCGGTGTTAGCCGTTGAAATTGCTGAGCTTATAAATCTTGAAATGGACATGAAAATTCATTCCTTTGACTTCTACACAGACAGAAAAATAGTCCTTGGATACATGCACAACCAAACAAAACAGTTCTATGTGCATGTCATTAATAGGCTGGAACGCTGTCAGAAAAATATGTATTAGTGTATGTATTAGTAATATGCTTAGTGCATTTAAGGCTTGAAAAGGGTTAATACATTTATTCTATTTCACACTGCATAAAATCTGTACAAATTGCAGAAGCTTTCTAACCTTGTATTGTCATGAAATATGCGCAGCTATAATCTTTGCTTATGCTTTGGAAATTTACAGGGAAGCAGATAATTTCTGCTTGTGTCAGGAAAATAATGAATAGATGTATCACTTGTATTAGACTTAGACAAGGAGTTCCGCTTGTGCTGTGAGAAAATACACAGCTGCAGAAGCTATAGATAATCAGAACAAAGACTGCTTGAAAATATGACCTGCAATCAGATTTGCTTGTGCCTGAGCTAGAAAAGTACTTTGAAATGTAACACATGTATTAGAACTACACAATAGAAGCTTGTAATGGGCTAGAGCCCACCAAGGCCAGGTTGTTTTTCTCAAAATGTTTTTCATAAATCCAGTCATGTCAGCAGAAAATCTGAGTAACATCTGCTGTAGAACAATACTGAAAGTTGTGTTTGATTACGTCAACCACAGAAGGCAATGTCTTGTAGAACAGTATAAGAATAGCATACTTCCTGTTAGTAGTTAGGCAAAATCCTGTATTTGCATGTTTTTGTCTCCTTGCAGAAAGTTATTAAATGTGCCTTATCTGAACCTTACGTGTATTGGTCTTTGAAGTTTTTTCCTTTGACAGATTGGTCCTTCGGACCGGAAACCCTCACTTCGCCTCGGATCAGACAGGCCAGGTGGCTTGAAACCATACGGGGAAGAAACCACATCGGTTCTTATTTAAAAAGCCAGCCACTTTCTGATCTGCGACTGAAGGACGGGTTTTTCACAAACCAGGTGATCAATCACGAAGGCTCAGGTAAGGTGAATCTACCTTTTTTTTTCTGTTTTTAGATCAGGGACTAGATTTGTATTGTTTTTGTCAGGACTGTATTTTTTACAAGTCAGGGACAGAAAAGATTACTGTCTTGTCATAGATCAGGGAAAACAAAGTAGGTAGGCAGTCATTCTGAAGAGACTATAACAAACTCCGTGGTACCACGTTAAATATAAGGAGTTACGTAACGATTAAAAAGGGTAGAGAAAAATGGGTAATAATTGCACAAAAAGACCCCAAAATCCGCCGTTAACCGAAGATGCAAAATACATGCAGCTACAGCGTGCTGATAATATTAAATACTACTCAAAGTGGGTTAATAAGTATGAATTTGATGGTAAATTAGAAAAATCCTCACTTGTCAAACTTGCCAAACAGCTTAAAACTGATTCCAAAGGTCGGGTAAAAAAGCAGCGCCAGTTAGGAATTCCTCAGGCACACAGGTGGATTGAGGAGGTAAACCGTAGGGAACAAAAGAATAATAAATCAAAAGCAATGTTTTTAGATAAGGAGGACAATAACTTAGTAATAGCATCAGCCCCTCTGCCTCCTTTACCAGAATATGAAGCACGTGAACAGATTAGTCCACCCCCACGATATCCTGCTGTCACTGAAAATAGAGACACTACGAAAGCAAAACTGTTTATTAGAGATCCCATCGAGACCAGGTCTCGAACATGGGCAGGTAACTCAAAAGGGGACATTGAATTATATCAAATGGGTAGGAATTCACAATCTATGAGTGAAGAAGAAATATGCCCACTTATAGAAGTACCTAATCCTCAGGCAGGGAAAGAAGGTCAGGACCCAACTATTCTAGTGTAGAGACCCTGGACTCCGGAAGACATCCGGAAAGCCACTGAGGGAATTCTCCATCCAAAAGTTAATTTCAGAAAGTTCTTAGAAGATTTACAAGGAATGAGGCTAAGTTATAATTTAAACGGAGAAGAGGTAGAAAATGTAGTCAGACAAATTGTGGGACCAGACTGGCACATGATTAGTGGCAACTGGAATCCCCGTGACGCTGCGCTCAGACCCCTCCCACATAGCAGTGCAGAGCTAGACACACAGTGAAAGGTCTTACAGACCGAATCTCTGAGAAATGGAAGCCTAGAGCAGACTAGACTTGCATTAATCAATGCATCCAACAAGAAGGTGAAACTATTGACAGATATTATGCCAGACTGTTAGAATGTTTTAATAACCATTGTGGAATGCAGGTTCCTGAAGATCAGACACAAGATTCCCCATATGAGCAGCAGTTAAAGAATGCATTTTTGAAAGGCAGCATTGCACCCATAAGCAGTTTTATTACAAAGCACATGGTAGATCATCGTACAAGCAGGTTACAGTCATTACTTCAATATGCTAGGCATGCCGAAAGGCATTTTAATAGCAAAAAGAAAAAGAAAGCCCAAGTATTTTCTGTAGAAGATGGAGCAGAAGTTTATGTAGTACAGTCTGGCAAAAAGGGCAAGAGAAATGCCCAGGGAAACAAACAATCTGATCAGCGATCAGAGGACTGTGAAGGGCGAAAGAAAAGGGGTGAATGTTTTAAATGCAGTAAAAAGGGACACTTGGCAAGGGATTGCAAGAAAAACAAGAGGGCAACCATGGCGGAAGACAAGGAGGGTGAGGACTGACTATATGATAGTCAAGAATCACTAGAAGGGGATAGCAGAGAAAGGACAAATTAGAATGTGATAGAAGGAGTAGAGGATGTAACAGAAGAAATAGAGGAAGTGCAGGAAGTTACGGACAGTGAAGAAAATGAAATATTGGATTTAGCTTTATTGAGCTTAGAGCTCTATATAGCAGACACAAAACCAGAAGTTACACTCCTGGTAGAAGGGAGGGAAGTCAAATTCTTGTGTGACTCAGGGGCATCATGGACCCTGATACATCCCTCCAAACTGCCAGGGAATTCAGAGTCACCTGATTACATACTAGTGAAAGCAGCTAATGGACAGCTGTATCGGGAGCCCCTCTCCCATAATATTACAATAACTGATCCTGTTTCAGGATTGACCCAGAAAAGCAAAATTGTTGTTTCCGCAAAATGTCCAGTAAACCTCTTGGGCAGAGACCTTATGCAGCTATTTGGTATAGCAGTAGTTCCGACTATGCAGGGTATGGAAGCACAGCGACAAATTGATACCTTTGCAGTGCAATCGGAGGGTGAAATGTTCTATTGGTATAGCCAGGACTTGGTTACGACTGGTCCAGGGGCAGTGACCACAGAGTTGATGAATGTAGCCATCAGCAAGTTCCCCTCCCTTGACACTGATAAACAACATTTGTTGCACTGTACTCTGTATTATTGTAACAAACCAGGAACTGATAAGGAATATGAGCAAGAATTGTTTAGAAATCGTGCAAACAGATTGATATTACGTAATCTGTACTGGGACATGGAAGGGAACAGTGTAGCCAGCTGTTCATTGCCCCAGGAGTTCTTTGCACTTTATAAATCTAATCGATTACCACATGTTAGCTTAACTAACAACAAGAATGTAAAATGGGTAGACTTAGGAGAAAAAGTTACGAGATTGGAAAACTGTCAAAACAGGGAATACAAATGCAGAAGTTGAATTGGATAACTCAGACCCACCCAGCCGTGCACTTGCAGTCTAGCAAGGACAGCTGATTAGCGCTCCTATTAAAGGAGGAAGAGAATGCCTTACAGAATATACCAGGAACTCTTTGGTCAACAGGAAAGTCAGATGTAGGACTTATTCGTACAGCGGGACCAGTTACTATCACGCCAAAGTCAGCATTTAGACCACAGAAAAGACAGTATCCCTTAAGAAAAGATGCAGAGGTAGGAATCAAACCTATTATAGCAGCTTTACTTAAGGAAGGGGTGCTGGTGGAATCTCCTGATTCACCATGTAACACACCCTTATTTCCTGTTAAGAAAGCGAATGGAGAATGGCGTATGGTCCAAGATTTACAAGCTGTAAATGACGCAGTAATACAAAGGGCACCTACAGTGCCAGACCCACACAACCTGTTGAATGATTTAAAACCTCAACAGAAATATTTGTCTGTGGTAGATATCAGCAATGCGTTCTTTTCGATACCGATACACCCTGACAGCCAATATTGGTTTGCATTCACCTTTCAGGGGAAAAGGTATACATATACGCAACTACCACAGGGATATTGTGAAAGTCCAACGATATTCTCACAAGAAATGGCAAGCAACTTGGCGGGATTTACCCCACCAAGAGGCAGTCAAATTTTACTTTATGTTGACGATATCCTGCTGGTGGCCCCCACCCAGCAAGATTGCAAAGAAGATACCATAGCGCTATTACAATTTTTAGCCACTGAAGGACATAAAGTAAACAAAAATAAACTGCAGCTTTGGAAAAAACAAGTTAAATACCTAGGATATGTAATATCCAAAGAGGGTAGGGCATTAGATGAGGAGAGAAAAGTAGCGATTTTGCAAGCACCAAAACCCACTGCCAAGAAGGAAATGATGTCCTTCCTGGGTACGACTAATTTTTGCCGGAGATGGATTCCAAACTATGCCTTGGAATCTGCACCGCTGACTAACCTGATATATAAAAAGCCTATGGCAGCACAGGATTTGTTACAATGGACACCAGAAGCAGAATCTGCTTTCTGCAAACTAAAACAGTTAATAGCGTCCTCATTAGTTTTAGGATTACCAAACTATTATAAACGTTTTTCCAAACTGTAGATTGTAAGCAAGGTTATATGACATCAGTGTTGACCCAACAGCATGGGAAAAGCAACGCCCTATTGCTTATTATTCATCACAACTAGACCCATTCGCACGGTCTTTACCCCACTGTGTACAAGCAGTAGTTGCAGCTGCAATGGCAGTACAGGCTTCGGCCTCAGTAGTTTTATTCCACCCTCTCACTTTGAGAGTGCCTCATGCAGTTGCAATTATTTTACTGCAAGAGAAGGTAGCATATCTTTCCCCTGCTAGGCATCTTTCCTGTATGACTATATTGTTGAGCCAACCTCGTATGACAATTGAACGATGCATGACTTTGAACCCTTCTACCTTTCTCCCAACCCCTGCAGATGGCACACCACACAGCTGCCTGCAGGTGATTGAGCAAAAGACACTGCCTAGAAAAGATCTTACGGATGTTCCCTTGGATGAAGCCGAGGTGACATACTACGTGGATGGCTCGTGCAAAAGGGGTCCTGCAGGACAGAACCTAGTAGGATATGCAGTAGTTTCTGATACTGAGATTATAGAAGCAAAACCTTTACCACACAATATATCTGCACAGGCAGCAGAATTGATTGCTCTGACACGGGCATGTACCTTAGCAAAGGGTAAATGTGTAAACATTTTTACTGACAGCCAGTACGCTTTTTCTACTGTACATGCTTTTTGCGCAACAGTGGAAAAATCGAGGAATGATAACATCTACTGGCAAACCAATCAATCATGCACAGTTTATTTTAGATCTTTTAGAATCTATTCAGTTACCTCAGAAAGTAGCTATTTGTAAATGCACAGCTCATACCAAGCAACAGGATAGGATTTCAAAAGGTAATGCGAGAGCTGATACAGCTGCAAAACAGGCAGCTTCAGAAGTATTTCTTTTGAATGAGGAATTACAACCCTCTGAGATTTTAGACTTAGAAATGTTAAAGACAATGCAGACACTTACTACGCAGGCTGAAAAACAAAGATGGGTAAGACGAGGAGCAATTCTCGAAAAGGGGCTGTACATCTCTAAAGAAGGGAAACCGATATTACCATCTAATTTGTTTAGATATGCAGCTTTGTTGAGCCATGGGCAATGCCATGTCTCAACAGGGGGGATGGTACAGCTGGTGAACCGAGTGTTCACGACATATGGATTCTTAAACTACTCTAAAAAATTTTGTTTGATGTGCCATATTTGTAACAAACATCATGCACAAGGGGCGTTAAAGCCCAAGCAAGGGAGTTTCCCTACACCACCGTATCCATTTCATACTATCTGTATGGATTTCATAGAATTGAACAAATGTGAAAATAAGAAGTATTGTCTTGTCATTGTAGATATGTTTTCCAGATGGGTGGAAGCCTTTCCGACCAAAAATCCAGATGCGGCTACAGTTGCAAAAATTCTTGTTAAAGAAATCATCCCTAGATTCGGCATTCTGGAAAGGATCTACAGTGACAATGGTACACACTTTGTAAACCAAACCATACAGCAGTTAAGTAAACATTCTGGTATTTCTTTAAAAAATCATTGTGCATATCATCCGCAATCTACAGGGCTAGTTGAGAGGCATAATGGGATTTTAAAGAGTAAGCTAAGAAAGTTAATAGCAGAAACAAAGGGAAATTGGGTGTACTGTCTGCCCCTGGCACTGTTGAGCATGAGAACTGTTCCAAATGCAAAAGGATTGACTCCTTTTGAGAAACTATTTGGAAGGGCTTATTATATACCTCAGTGGAAACCTCTCATGTCCGCAGACCAGGAAGCCGACTGTACACTAGCAGAGTATATGAGAAATTTGTTGAATTCTAAACATCTGTTGCAGTCAAATTCTGTTTCAGATAAAGAACAAACCAGACCATCAGAAGTGGCAGTGGCTCCAGGAACCTGGATCTGGGTGAAGACAATAAAAAAGAAGAATTGGACGTCACCAAAGTGGGAAGGTCCATATCAAGTGCTTCTGTCGACACCCACTGCAGTCAAGATCGCAGAGCGTGCCTCGTGGATCCATCTGATGCACTGCAAACTAGTTAAGAACTTTGAACTGGACAAAAATCTTGTCACATGTCAAGAGCAAAAATGATAGAATCCAGAAAAAACAGGAATGCAGAACAACCATTTCCTCAGAAGTATTGCATAATCATCCTGTTAACTGTACTAGTGACAATAATCTTTTTGTTGTGGCCATTCCTTTTTCCAGCCACACAAACTGAACTGAATAAACGTGAAGCGTTACTCATAAACTGGCACCCAAACTTCAACACTTACCAGGCAATTAAATATGTGTATGCTGAGACTTTCAATGTTTCGAATTGCTGGATTTGCACAGCTTTGCCGACAGCATACGGGGGGTTATTAATGACTGTAGTCCCCATAGGGGTCAACGAGACCTGGGAAAACTTGATTTATGATACCTCAACCGTTACATCACATGATAAAATAGCATTGCACTTGTCTATTCCACAAAAGGGAACTGTGTGTTTTTATAAAAATGATACTGTTCAGGTGGGTTGGAGCAATTGCAATGTGACCGTTCCTTATAAATGTTACACTAAAGCTAACAATGCAGGTTCTTATTGTAATACAAACTATGATTCATTTTTTGAATTGATGCACAAAACAACTGATGAAGTAAAACGTGATTCTGTTCTTTATAAACAACTGTCTATAATTGATAGAAAAATGTTTCATGCAGGACAAGTGTATATTCATAGTAAAGTTACTACTAAAGTAGAGGATTGTTATTTTGTATGTGGTAGAAAAGCATACAAGTGGTTACCTGAGAATTGGTCCGACAGTTGTTTTTTGGGCTACCTGGTTCCGGCCATATGACACACGGCAGTCTTACCTCGTGGAACAATTCGGAATGTCCGAGAGGTCGTCAAGAAACCTGTCAAGAAACCTGTAAATCCAGTGGGGCAAATCGATGCACGCTGGAAAAACCATCATTCTATAGGCGATAAACTGACACACATGGACTTGAGTGACAGTGTTATATCGTGGGCAGGCATATCACCAGCATATGGAGCAGTGAAATCGATCTGGGAGCTGAGAAAACTGTCTAAACTTCTTGAAGTAATGAGCAATGCAACTTTTTCCGCTCTCGAATTGGTGACTGATGAACTGAATGCCATGAGAACTGTAGTGCTTCAAAACCGCATGGCTCTCGACTTCACCCTAGCGGCAAGAGGCAGTGCTTGCACTTTAATCCAGGAGGAGTGCTGTTTGTATATTCCTGACCATAAGCACGAGATAGACAATCACCTTGAGGTAATTCAGTAAGTGTCGGCCATGACCAAACCAGGACCAAACCCACTGATGGACTTTTTCCAGAAATGGTTTGGGGGGTGGGGTACTATCCTAATGAACATTCTGATTGCTATTTGTGTAGGAATGATCCTACTGGGAGTATGTGTTTGCTGTGGCATCCCCTGCATGAAAATAAGAAGTTATGTACCTACCATAACGTTCCATGTTAGTTGTCTTCTTCTCGCCTTCTTTCTTGCTGGATGGGTTCGGAGCCGATCCTCGGCTCTGACTCGGCCAATACTAAAGCTCGAGAGCTAATTCCACCGGCTCGAGGCTCCCCTATATCCCACAATGCTAGGCGGTAACTACTCAGATCTCGTTTGATAGCTAGACCAAGCAATTCTAGTCTCCATAGCATGGAGAAGGGTAACCCACCTCTATATAAACCAGAGTATAAGGTATCCCAGACCTAACAAAAGGGGAAATAGAGGTGGTAGAACGTGTTGGAATGAAACTCTTCCAGAGGAAGATCACAAAATGAATTCCTATCGGTCTGTCCAGGCTTGGGGGAAGGAGGGTGGGACGCAAGAAAGAAGGCGAGAAGAAGACAACTAACATGGAACGTTATGGTAGGTACATAACTTCTTAATGTTAAGTTGTCTATCTCGCCTTCATTCTTGCTGGATGGGACCGCGTCCCTAGCACCTTATCCCGGGTGGCCTATCAGAACAGACTCTTGAGAACAGTGGAACCAAAGTTAGCATGGTTTCTGGAGACCATGTCCAATTTGTAATGTGAAATGAAGGTATGAGGAGAAGCCCAAGTGGCTGCTGCACAAATGGAATCTATTGGCAGCCTGTCCTGAAAAGCTACGGATGTAGATAATGCCCTAGTTGAATGAGCTCTAGGTCTTGAAGGTAGTATTTGATGCCTGATCTCATAGATGAAGGTAATTGTAGAGGTGAGCCATCTAGAAAGGGAAACTTTAGTAACTGGAAGGCCCAATTTCCCTTCTGCATATGATAGAAAAAGCTGATCAGATTTCCTGAATTGTTTAGTCCTGTCCAAATAATATCTAAGTTGGCGATGAACATCCAGAAAATGTAGCTTTTGTTCCGACCTGTTGGAATAGTTAGGGAAAAAGATGGGGAGATCAATAGTTTGGTTTAGGTTTGTTTGAGAGGAAACCTTAGGTAAAAAGGATGGATTAGTACGGAGGGATACCCTATCTTTGTGAAACACTAAGTAAGGAGGACGACTGCACACAGCATGGAGTTCAGATACCCTTCTCGCTGAAGTTATGGCTACTAGAAAAAGTGTCTTCCATGAAAGCAACTTCAGAGAACATGAAGCCGCTGGTTAGAAAGGGGGAAGGATTAAGGATGCTAGAACCAAATTCAAGTCCCATTGAGGCGGGGGATCTTTGATTGGAGGTTTGAGAAGAAAAACGCCCCTTAAAAAGGCTTTGCAGAGCTTGTGAGCCATGATGTTAGACTCCGAGACACCTACATGATAATTAGATATAGCAGCCAACTGAACTCTAATGGTAGATGAAGAAGAGCCTAAATGAAAGAGTTCTGCTAGAAAGTCTAGAATAGACTGTATAGGTGCAGTGAAGGGATCTATATTTTTTGATGTTGCCCAAAAGGAGAAGCGTTTCCATTTGCTATTATAAATCTTCCGGGTAGAAGATTTATGAGAGGCTATCAAGATATCTCAGACCGAGCGAGATATTAAGGGAAGCCTGGCTAAGGTCGGAATCGGAGAAACCACGCTGTGAGGTTGAGAGAATGAAGAGATTGGTGCAGCTGGCCCGATTGGTGGGTCAACAGATCTGGCACTGGGTCCAGATGCCAAGGCTGCTCCAAAAGGTAACGATGAAGGAACGGAAACCATATCTGTCGAGGCCAGTAAGGGGCAATGAGAATCATTGTCACTCTCAAGGCGATGGCTTTCTGAATTAGTTGAGTTATCAGTGGAAAAGGGGGAAAAGCATACAGAAGTCCCCGGGGCTAATCGTGGACTAGAGCGTCTCTGGTGGGATGGCCTGGTAACGGGAAGAGAGTGAAGAAGTGACACTTGCTGTTTTGGGGAGTAGCAAAAAGATCGCAGCAAGGCTGGCCCCATCATTGGAACACTTCTTCCAGTACTGATTTCTTCAGAGACCACTCGTGGGGCATGAGAATTGCCCTGCTCAACTTGTCTGCAATCACATTGGACTTCCCGGGAATGTGCGTTGCTACCAGAAAATGCTGAGAAGAGATCGCCCTTTGCCAAAGTCTGAGTGCCTCTCGACATAAGGGGTATGATCTGGTTCTACCTTGTTTGTTGATGTACCACACTACGGACATGTTGTCCGTCTGAATTGCAATAGTCCCTGTGGGAAGAGAGTCGTGAAGGGCTTGCAACGCTAAAAGCACTGCTCTCATCTCTAAGACATTTATGTGCAAGTGGCACTTGAAAGGTTGCCACGTGCCCTGGACTGTCCTGCCCTGATAATGCCCCCCCCCACTCGATCAGGGAGGCGTCTGTTGTCAACGTGGCGACTGGGGGGGGGGTGAAGGGTCTTCCTTGGAGAACCTGAGGTGATGTGATCCACCAAGACAGTTGATTCTTGCATGATTGAGTTATCAATATGGTGTGGGACATCGGGAGCTGTTGTAAGGACCATTGAGTAAACAGCATCCATTGGAGGATCCTCATGTGGAAGCGAGCTAAGGGGAGAAGGGGGATAGCTGCTGCCATGAGTCCTAATACCTTCAAAACTAGTCTGGCTTTGACTTTGTTGCATTGTAAGAGAAGGTAAACTTGTTTGCGGATGTCTGACATTCTCTGCTCTGTAAGTCTGGCTGAAAGATTGAGTGTGTCTAATGTGGCGCCTATAAAGGTAATAGACTGACAAGGCGACAAGGCAGATTTTTCGAAATTTATTGAAATGCCTAGAGCTTGGCAAGTTTGGATAGTGAAGTCTCTCGATAGAAGAAGTTGATGTCTGGTGGTGGCAGTAAGGAGCCAGTCATCTAAATATGGAAACACCTGGAATCCTTGACATCTCAAGTGAGCCGCGACCACTGCCATGCATTTGGTAAACACTCGGGGGGCTGTAGTGAGACCAAAGGGCAGGGCTCTGAACTGGTAGTGACTGGCTCCCAGCCTGAAGCGGAGAAATCTCCTGGAACGTCTGTTCATCTTGATATGGTAGTACACGTCCTGAAGATCTATCGAGCACATCCAATTGTCCTGACCCAAGAAGGGTAGAATGGACTGTAGCGTGACCATCCGGAATTTTGTTTTTCTGACATACTTGTTTAAGTTGCTGAGATCCAGTATGGGTCTCCAGTTCCCTGTTTTTTTTGGTACCAAAAAGAATTTGGAGTAGATTCCGGATCCTTGTTGGTCTGCTGGGACTGACTGGATAGCTCTTTCTGATAGCAGCTTTGAAATTTCTAGTGCTGCTTGTTCCCTTAGACTGGGTGGGACGTCTGGAAGGGATCCTCTGGGTTGGGATGGAATGTGAATAAAGGAATTTTGTAACCCTCGGATATGATCGACTGTACCCATTTGTCTTGTGTAAGGGAAAGCCAGGCTTTTGGGTACAGGGATAAACTTCCCCCGACTGCCTCCGAAGGTGGACAGCCGGGCAGCTCCTCAGGGATGCTGAAAGGGTTTATCAGAGAAGGTTTCTCTGCTACCCTGGTTTTGCGGACCTCCTCTGCCTCTAGGGCGGCATCTATTGTTATTCCCCCCTCTGCCTCTAGAGGGGAATCGACCTTGTGCGTCAGATGAGACTCCCTGGGTTTGTTTATGAACCACATTTTTCCTCCCCTCTGACCTTTGGGATAAGGCCTAGAAGGGGTAGAAAAACGGACTCCCACGGCAGAGAGAGTCTTACCTTCCACCTTGCACCTAGTCAATGTATCCTTCACCTGAGGGCCAAACAAGGATGATCCATCAAAGGGGGAATTGGTGAAGGATGCCTTGAAAGGGTCCGCAAAGTTGCACAGCCGCATCCAGGTGTGACGTCGTAAGGCAACGCCTGTGCCTGCGGCTCTACTCGCCCCATACGCAGCATATGAGATAAGCCGCATGGAGGAGTTAACAATGGAGTTCAGGGTTGCCAACCGGGAGTTCATTCTGTCTTGGAACCCCTCAGCTGTTGGATCCTTTACCTCTTCACTCATATCCTTGAGTAAATCTCTCTGGAGACGAGTGAAGTGACATAAGTAGTTCAGCGACCGCATTGAAATGGTCGCTGATGAGAACATCCGCTTACCGTACCTGTCCATGGTCCTAGATTCCTTATTAGGAGGATGGACAGGTACCGAAGGATCGGCTAACTCCTTCTTAGTGGCCACAGCCACCACCATGGCATCGACGGGGACACCTTTAGATAAAAAATCTTTATCTCTAGGGGCAGTAATAAACTTAGATGGCCTCCTCGGGGTGGGTTCCACTGAATCAGGAGCTGTCCAGGCCTTCCTTGCCACCACTTCCATAAGGGGGTCAAAGGGAGGGGACACCCAGGAGGTAGAAGGGCGAGAGCCGAACATCTCAAGGTACACTGACTCATCCTCTGAAGGGTTAAGGGCTGGCCAGTTCCCCCTCTGTTTCAGGATCTCAAGGATGTCAGCAAAGGAGACATCCTCAGAGGGGGATCAAGGGGAACCTTCAGATTCCTCTAAGTCAGTGTCAGAGGTGATAGACTCAGGGGAGTCAATGTGCTTCCTCTTGCACTGCCTCTTCCTAGGGGGTTCTCCTACCGGTCAGGAGAGGCCTCAGAAGAGGAGGAAATTCCCAATGGGGAAACTTGAGGAGTTGGCTCTCTGTGGTCTGAAGCAAGGGGGTGAGTAGAAATCACCGCAGGCACTGATGATGGAGGGGCTGACGGAGCCGACTGTGGGGCAGACACTGGTTCTAGCACACTCTGCATGACCTCGAAGGCACCCCTATCGGGCAAGGCCGGAGGTCCCCGCTCCGAAGAGACCAGGACCCCCCCGGCACCGACAGGGACGGCTCCAAGGCCGATGTCGGAGCTGAACTCACCAGCGCCGATGCACCGAGAGGGAGAGCGGGGTCGGACAAGGGTCCGATGCCACTCGCCCCCTCGGAGCCGACGAGGGAAGCTCGGCGCCGAGATCCCTCCAAAGAGGAGATCAGAGCAGACGACGGAGCCAAAAGGGAAGGTATCGGAAACAACGCGCTGACAGTCACGGCTCCGATGAGCCCCGGCTCCGAGCTTAAAGGAGTCGGAGGAGGAACACATTGAAGGACAGAAATAGCCGCTGACTGATGAGTCGGGCTATGAAGCATTTGGGCCAGTGCCTCGGACTTGAGAAGTCTACTCACTACCCTTTGCAAATCGTGGTCAGATAGCCTGGAAGACCGTGAGGAATGCGATCTATGGCTCCGCTCCGAAAGAAGAGGGGATCCTGGTGCCGAGTGAACGGAGCCGATGGAGGGAGACCTAGATCTCTTTCTCGAAGGTTGCTCCGATAAGATTATCGGAGCCAACTGAGTCTTATCAGCCTCGGCTCCGGCCAGAGCCGAGGTAATAGTATGAGGCTTGGAAACATCGGCTCCAGCCAGAGCCGATGTCGAAGCAGTTTTGATGCTTCCAGAGGACGGCTCTGAAGCCGAGCCGACTGTCTGGAAGTCTTAGAAGGCTTCCCCGACACAGGCTGGGTCGGGGGGGCCTTCAGGCTTCAATAAGCCACGCAAAATCAATTTATTTTTGCGTTCCTGCAGGACTCTAGGGCTGAAACCATGGCACACAGCACATGAGTCCTGCAGGTGCAAAGGTCCCAGGCAATACACACAAGAAGTGTGACCGTCTGTCAGAGACATTTTCTGACAGCACGAGTCACACTTCTTGAAGCCTGAGACCTTGGAGTCCTTAGATATAGTAAAGGCCTAAGTAATAAAAACACTCACACACACACACACACACAGGCCTTTAAGAAAATATTAAATTCCAGTCACACTAAACGACTAGGAGAAGGAGGGGAAGGGCCTAAGGCCTAAAGTTGAAGGGGAATAAAGGGAGGGATTATGGGCAAAAGAGGTGAATCAATTCAAGGAAAAGGATAATTAAAACTAAAAGTTATACTAATAAAGTAATAGGGGTCTAAAGATTGTGAAAAAAGAATAATTTTTCACTAACCTGCCAGAGCTGGTAGAAAAGCACCTCGTCAGCTAAGCGGCAAACGAGATCTGAGTAGTTACCGCCTAGCATTGTGGGATATAGGGGAGCCTCGAGCCGGTGGAATTAGCTCTCGAGCTTTAGTATTGGCCGAGTCGGAGCTGAGGATCGGCTCCGAACCCATCCAGCAAGAATGAAGGCGAGATAGACAACTTAACATGACTGATTAAAGACTTTATAGACATGTCAGTTTCTGAAACCTTATATCAAAGTACTGAGTTTGAAGAACTGTTAAAAGATTGAAAATGCTTTCATAAGTTTAAACTGAATGACTCTCTTAACTGCAAATCCTAAGTGGGAAGAGGTTGGGAGAAGAAAAAAAACTATTTATGCTTATTTTGAAAGTAGAATAAAAGTATTAAAAGGGGGGAAATGTCAGAAAAATATGTATTAGTGTATGTATTAGTAATATGCTTAGTGCATTTAAGGCTTGAAAAGGGTTAACACATTTATTCCATTTCACACTGCATAAAATCTGTACAAATTGCAGAAGCTTTCTAACCTTGTATTGTCATGAAATATGAGCAGCTATAATCTTTGCTTATGCTTTGGAAATTTACAGGGAAGCAGATAATTTCTGCTTGTGTCAGGAAAATAATGAATAGATGTATCACTTGTATTAGACTTAGACAAGGAGTTCTGCTTGTGCTGTGAGAAAATACACAGCTGCAGAAGCTATAGATAATCAGAACAAAGACTGCTTGAAAATATGAACTGCAATCAGCATTTGCTTGTGCCTGAGCTAGAAAAGTACCTTGAAATGTAACATGTATTAGAACTACACAATAAAAGCTTGTAACGGGCTAGAGCCCACCAAGGCCAGGTTGTTTTTCTCAAAATGTTTTTCATAAATCCAGTCATGTCAGCAGAAAATCTGAGTAACATCTGCTGTAGAACAATACTGAAAGTTGTTTGATTACGTCAACCACAGAAGGCAATGTCTTGTAGAACAGTATAAGAATAGCATACTTCCTGTTAGTAGTTAGGCAAAATCCTGTATTTGCATGTTTTTGTCTCCTTGCAGCAAGTTATTAAATGTGCCTTATATGAACCTTACGTGTATTGGTCTTTGAAGTTTTTTCCTTTGACAAACGCATTAGGAAGTTTTCTGCTCCCAACCAATGGTATTACGTTCCTACCAATGTCAACCCTGTTGATCGTAGGATCCGTACTGTATCAGCATCTGCCTTTCAGGACTTTTCTTGGACATCTCCCCCAGGATTTCTTCTCCAAGAGGTTGTTACAAACCATGTTGATTCCAACTTTGAACTGGTAAACCCTGATTCTGACAAATAAATCAGACCCTCCACCATTACACTTACCACTTGTGTGAAATCTCGAGTGGGGCTGAGTTCTCATCATTTTAAACGTTTCTCTAGGTGGTCATCTGTCGTACATGCCATTGCATGACTTATCCATGCTGCTCACCTATTTATAAACAAAAAAACAATCCTAAAGCCTGTCATGGGTGGCACATATGTAAAAAACATCCTTCCGGCAATGAAGTTTCTCAAACGGAGCAAACAATTATCCAAAGTGTTCAACATGAGGTGTACTCTCAAGACATCCACAGCATCTCAAAGGGACTCAATCTTTCCAAAGGTAGCTCTCTTTATAAACTAAATCCAATAATCGACAACCAAGATGTTCTCAGAGTTGGAGGTCATTTCAGAAGGTTTGACCTCAGCAATATAGAACAGTATCCTGTCATTGTTCCAGGCCAACATCACATTGCAACATTACTGGTTAGACATTACCATGAGCAAGTTCAGCACCAAGGTCACCACTTTACTGAAGGTGCTATAAGATCCGCAGGTTTGTGGACTGTCGGTGCTAGAAGGCACATATCCTCCATACTTCATAAATGTGTAAAATGTCAAAAACTGAGAGGGAGACACCAGCAACAACAAATGGCATATCTCCCACCTGACAGACTAAGCACAGATTCATCCTTTACTTATGTTGGCATGGATGTTTTTGGCCCCTGGTCTGTAGCAACACGTAGAACTTGTCACAGAGTTGCTAACATCAAATGTTGGTCCATACTGTTTATTTGTCTCAGCATTCGTGCTGTGCACATTGAAGTCATAGAATCTATGGAGACTTCATGTTTTATTAATGCCTTCAGAAGATTTCTCTCTATAAGAGGACCAGTAAAGCTCCTAAGATCGGACTGTAGAACCAACTTCACAGGGGCAAACAATGATTTGGAAGTAAGGAAATTCTTAATAAGCAAAGAATGTGACTGGAAGTTCAATCCTCCTCATTTGTCTCACATGGGACGTTCTTGGGAACGCATGATTGAGATCACTCAAAGGATCCTAGATTCTATGCTGCTCAGTCTCACATCTTCCCAGCTCACTCATGAGATCTTAACTACCCTTCTGGCAGAGGTCTCTGCCATAATCAATGCCAAACCACTAGTTTCAGTATATGCAGATCCTGATTCTCCATTGTTGCTCACTCCAGCTACTCTGCTTACTCAGAAAATCGGAGTAGCGCCTGCACCTCCAGGGGACCTTGACTGCTCTAATATTCATAGATGACAATGGAAACAAGTTCAACACCTTGCTAATGTAGTCTGGAGTCGTTGGAAGCAGGAATACCTTTCCACTCTTCAAGGTCGCAGTAAATGGCAAGTCAATAAGCTGAATTTAAGAGTAGGTGATGTGGTTCTTCTCAAAGATGCTCATCGTAACCACTGGCCCATAGGACTCATTACACAAACTATGCCCAGTAATGATGGAAAGGTTCGAAAGTAGAGGTCAAGTTAATTAAGGAAGGTTCAGCGCGATTTTTCTTCAGACCTGTCACCAATCTGGTGTTACTTCTTTCCAAGCATGAAAATGCATCTTCAGATTCTGCTACCTGAACTTTGATCTGTTCCCGTTCCTGCTTGCCCAGGTCTTCCGAGGTGTTGGCAACAGCAAGAATTCATTATGATGTTTGCATTTATCCTCTTGTTCTCCCTCCCTCTTGTTTTTCAGGTTCCAGACGATAAAGAGATTCCAAATATATCATGGACTTAATGTTTATTGTTATTGTTGTTTGGTGAAATCTAAAGATTTCAGGTGGGGAGTGTCATGTTACACATGCTTGTGTATTTGCTGTTCAGCTAAGAAATTGCCTTGCTTGTATTTTGTCCTAGCTGTTTTCTTGTAGCCTAGATCTGTTAGCTAACTCCACCTTCCTCCCCCATTTTCTTCAGTTGTGTTTTACATTCCATTGCAGCCACATGTCTATTGCTGGATTGTGACAAGGCATCATTATTTGACCTATTTGGAATGATTTCTTGTATTAATATCTGCACACTTGGGAAATTAAACTACTTAACGGTCTCCACAGGTGTCATTTCGATTGAGTCACTGTCTGCTAACACTATCTGTGGTGGTGAGTAAACTTCTCAATACATCTTGCTACAGATTAGGAGATTACACTTGCTATGCACAGTCAGGGGAGGTAGAACAGTTGGATGAGATCATCCATTACCACACTATGAGTGCTTCCTGACACAAGGGATAAGACCTGGTTCCTCCGTGTTTGTTGATGTACCAAACTACTGATATATTGTCCATTTGGATCCCAACTGTCTCCAAAGGTAGAACATCCTGAAAAGCCTGCAACGTTAAAAACACTGCTCTCATCTCCATAACGTTTACATGCAAATTGACTTCTTCAGGGGACCAAGTGCCTTGGACTGTTTTCCTCAGAAAGTGCCCCCCAATCAATCTGGGATATATTTGTGGTCACTATGGCCTTGGGTTGAGGGAGAATGAATGGATGGCCTTATGAAAGCTGATCTGACCTTATCCGTCACCAAAGGTATTTCTTGCATGCCTGTGTGATCTTTATTTAAACTGACATTCATTGATAAAGGCTTGACCATTGGGATGCTAGCATCCATTGAGGAATTCTCATATGATATCTAGCCAGGGGAAAAACATTATGGATGCTGACACTGACACTGACCCCCAAGGCTTGTAGAATCAATCGGGCTGAAATTTTGGTGTTGTGAATAATTTTTGTGACCTGGAATCTTAATGCTTGAACTCTGTTTACAAGATGTGAAGCTGTCACAGATACTGTATTGAAATTTGCCTCTATAAATTCCAGTATTTAAGACTGCTGCAAACGAGATTTGTTGTAATTTATTGGAATTCCCACAAGGGAGCACGTTTGGAGTACCTGGTCTCTTGCTATTATGAGTAGATGCCTGGTTGGAGCGGTAATGAGCCAGTCATCTAAATAGGCATGTCTCCTTATTGAGATGCCTGAACCCACTGCCTTCAGGTACCTTTAGCTGCATGAGAGATGAGCCTCATGGAGAAATTTG
The DNA here is from genome assembly GCF_019279795.1 of Protopterus annectens. Lineage (NCBI taxonomy): Eukaryota > Metazoa > Chordata > Ceratodontiformes > Protopteridae > Protopterus > Protopterus annectens. The sequence goes on from NC_056743.1 coordinate 448,897,720, forward strand.
AGCTGGACTGAAGGGTTGACAACTGTGAGGCTACTTAAGTTTGAGTCTCTGCAGTAGTGGTCCCCAAAAGATTATTTGATAGCTCCTCTGTCAAATCTCTTTGAAATCTAGTGAAATGTGCAAAAGAGTTCAGTGACTTAAGAGCAAAAGTCACTGAAGCAAAGACACACTTCCCAAAATTGTCCAAAGCCCTGATTTTTCTGTTAGGGGGATGGACAATAGGACTTTTTTCCGCAAGTTAATTTTTCGTGACCACTGCCACAACCATGGCATCTGCTGGTACTCCCTTGCTCCAGTATTCCCTTCTGGTTGGAGATGCTAGAATTCGGTCTGGTCTCTTGGGGATACGTTCAACCATGTCAGGTTCCTTCTATATCTGCTGAGATATCAAATCATTGAGCTCATCAGAGGGTAGAGTTACCCATGAGGTAGATGGGCTAGATCCAAACACCTCCAGAAACACTGATTCCTCCGAAGAAGGATTTTGGGAGGAAAAACCATCCCGTTACTTGAAAATCTCCAGAATGTCTCCAAATGAGATGTATTTAGGTGGTGATCTAGAGGATCCTTCCCCTTCATCGAAATCAGTGTCCTCTGTGATAGATTCCTATGAGGAATCCAAATGCCTCCTTTTGCACTTTCTCTTTGGAGGAACTTCCTCGGTGGGATGTTCCAGGGAAGTGTCAGAAGAGATGATGATACCATACTGGGTAGTCTAGGAAGTTTGGACTGGCTGTCCCTGTGGAGTTGAATGTCAAGATTCACAGCACAGACACACATGAGATGTCAAAAGATCTGAGGGGGAGAAACAATCCATCCTGCCAAAGCAGAGAATACTCTCTCCACAACCACAAAGGCAGACCATTCTGTGGAGAAGGAAGCTGATGGAGCCAAGAAGACATGCTTCTGCCCCACTGGCGCCATCTGCCCCAAAGGTAATCTACATGAGGCAGAGGTCTGAGCTGAGCTGTCAAGGGCTGAGGCTCCAAGAGGGAGAGATAGTTCTGAAAACCTCTGAGTTGACTCCAGCACCTCGGATCTGACTAGAATTCTTCAGCTTCGAGAGCCATTTGGCTCCAAGCTCTTTGAAACCAGGGTGATCAGAGAAACCCTTGGATCTGAGAACACCAGTGTCCTTGGATCTGATCCAGACAGTCTTGGCAAACTCGGATCCAAGGACTTCAAAACAAAGTGTTGAATCAGAGAAGGAGCTGGTACTGGAGGGATATAGCTGGCTAAGGCTTCCTAACCTGAGGAGGTAAGAGGCAGGAGAGCCCCCATCTGTATCTGTGTCAAGAGAAACTTCTTCATCATTCTATCCATGTCTGCTTCATTGAGACTCCTGGTAGAATGACATGAAGCAATAGATGGTGACGTCAATCACTGTCTCTCAAGGAAGGCAGAGGGAACCCTAGAAGGTAGTGGGTCTATAGAGGTCGAGTATCGGATCCGAGGAAGTGCTTTAGGATCTGAAGTAGTTGGATCCAAAGACATTCTAGGTGATGCTGTGGCAGTCTTGGAGCCAGATAGCTTCAGATCCAACTTGGACTTTTGTGTGGAGGCTCCGTAGAAGATGGAGTTGATAATCCTGACTTTTCCTGGGGCTTTTTTGAAGCGTCCTTAAATGCTACCTTAGGGGGTGAGCACCAGATATGGCTTCAGAAAAAGTAGTAAGCAGTAATCCTTTTAAAATCAATTTATTTTTACGGATTGCTATAGCCTGCGGATTAAAACTGTGACAAATACTGCATTCCACATTAAGATGTTCTGGGCCAAACAATGGATGCAGAGATCATGAGCAACAGAACAAGGTAACTTATGGCCACATTTTCAATGGAGTAAGAGGAAGGGACAAGTAAAGAAGGAAGTGTGTGTGTGTGTGTGTGTGTGTGTGTGTGTGTGTGTGTGTGTGTATATATATATATATATATATATATATATATATATATATATAGATAGATATATAGATATATATATATATATATATATATATATATATATATATGGAGGGAGAGAGAGAGCAAAAGTTTTAAATCCTTAAGAAAATATACCAGCAATAGTATGTAAGAAAAACACTAAGTGTACAAAAGAATAACAGAAAAAATATTGAAATAAGCTCTTATCTCAAAAATTTCTTGAGTGCAAAGCTGACCACATCTATACGCGAAAAGCGGCACATGAGTTCTGGGGTATGTTAGGTGTTGGTGCTTTATGCGTAGAGAGGAGCTCGAGAGTTTTGGTTGGCCATGAGCTATAGTAACAGCCCAGTTGGATCCAAGGTTCAGATCTGAACCCAATGGCTGAGGAATTAATAAAAATTGACAGCATCAGCTCATGTAATAATCACAGCCCTCATAACTGAGTTTAGTCCCTATCATAACACCTCCACCTGTTTTTGTTTTATTAGAATGTTTGTTGCAGTAAAAACATTTATACCCTGACAGAACTGGTTTCCAGTCATTGCTCTTTAACTATGTTTCACAAACAATAACAGCATCAATCTTGTGGAAATGTAGTAACATTTCCAATAAAAAAAAACTTTATTATTAATGTTCCTAACATGAACAACCATCAGATATGCATCAAATGTTGCTATCTGTGAACTGTTACATTTTCAACTTGGCAAAAATCCTGCCTTATGTCAAATACTGCAATATATGTGCTGCAAAAATTCTCTTCACTGATCTTGATAAGTGCAACGTCATCCTATCTGAACACGTGCACACAAAATTAGGATTGGATGCTCTACACATTTCCATTTTTTAAAACACGGCATTTTTTTCATGTAGGTATTTACCTGAAAAATCTTTTCATTCACGTTGACATGACTCTCTTTTCTATATGTGATGTCTGAAAAATGTGTCCTAACACCTGTACAAGCTATGCTATCTAAGAAGGATTAAGTTCCCTACTAACAGTTTGAGTCCTTGCAGATGAGATAATCTGTGCCGAAATGAATAAAAACAGATCCATACTTCCTTACATTAAGGCATTCTAAGTCCTGCCTCACATCCTCTACTTTTGGTGCTGGCAAGCATAGCACTATCTGATCTTTATTATCTTTTCTGCATATGTAAGTGTTATTTCCTCCAATAACTCTATCTCGAATTGTAAGAATATCTTTTCTGAACAGATCTGAAGATTCTTCAACTTCTAATTCAGTAATATTTGCTCTATCAGTTGTTACAAAGGAATGATCTTCATCACCATTAGTGTTATTAATACTGTTTTCATTGCTTATTACATTTGCAAGCATACAGTTCTCATCCAGCTGGCTTTGTACATCCACAGCTTGAGCCATGTTGTCAATGTCTTTCTTTCTCCTCTTTTTTTCTTACAGCAATTTTCTTCAATCCTTCCATGTTCAGTTTTGAGTTCTTCATTTTCACCTGCCTCTTGTCTCCTTTTTCTACCTTCTGTTTTGGAAAAATAATGCCCTTTTCTGTAGACTGAAGGTTTTTTGAAAAATGTTATCATTCCTTGTAATCCGTGTGTTACATAACAAAGCAGCGTCCTTTTCAGTATGTATTATTTTTGATTTACAGACATTTATTAATTTCTTTTTCTTTGTTACTTGTTGTGAACTTCTTCTTCCTTCCTTTTTTTTATTTCCTTCTATACACCCTTCTGAGTTTAAACAGACCATAACCTATCCCACTAGGATAAACAAACCAATCAACAGGGAAAGTATCCTAGACTGGATCCTAGTTAATAACCAACCCCAACTGTACACAGCTGGTACTCTCCCTAATGACCTCAGCGACTACTGTCTAATCTATATCATAAAACATAAGGAAAAAATTTGACGCTGCTATATTCCAAAACAAATTAAAAGCAGTTGACTGGTCAAAACTAAAAAAAAATCTAACATTAGAGGATGCCTTAGATCACTTTAACACAAAATTTTTAAGTATCCTTGATTCCCATGCTCCAGCACGTACAATAAAAACTAGATCAAATACAGCACCATGGCTCACAAAAGATACCAAAGCTAAAATCAAAACTAGAAACAGAGCCTGGGCCAGCTGGAGAACAACTAAAGCCCCACTTGACCATCTAAAATATCGTCAACTTAGAAATGATACAAAAAAATCTATTTTAATGGATAAAAAAGCTATTAACAAAATCTCCTACAAAAACACCATAACAACCCTAAAAAGTTCTGGGCAGGCTTAAATCAACTACTTCGTCCAGGTCATTCCACCACCCCAACCCCGGCCAACTACACCCGTAGTTCCCCAGAGACCATAGCTAGCGCCTTTAATAACTTTTTCACTAAAACGATCCAATCCCTAGCAAATCAACTAACCCCCTCTAACTTAAACCACACACCTAATCTACCCAATAATCACCCCAAATTTAGCTTCCAACCAATATCCACTAGTTTTATCAAAACACTTCTAAAAAAACTAAAACCTACCACCCTTGCTGCTGACCTCCTCCCTGCAGAGTACCTACAAATATATGCAGATGCAACTGCATATCCCATATCTATCCTCATCAATGGAACCTTATCCGAAAACGCTATCCCCTCCCTCTGGAAAATATCTCACGTCATCCCACTCCATAAAGGTGGTAGCTCCTCAGACATATCCAGTTATAGACTCATTGCCATTCTTTCCCCACTAGCCAAAATAATGGAGAAATGTGTACATAAGCAACTAATGCAATACCTTACACAGAATAACTTACTATCCAACTCCCAGCATGGTTTCAGGCCATACCACAGCACCACCGCAGCCCTCCTTTCCTTTACAACTGCCATAAACCAAAACAGGAATGACAATAGGCTACCCTCCGCCCTCTTTCTTGACCTGTCAAAAGCCTTTGACATGGTCAACCATGAACTTCTCATTCTTTCACTAAAATCTATTTCCCTCAACAAGCCTGCTGTCCAGTGGTTCCAATCCTACCTGACTGGTAGACAACAGGTGGTACTATGGCATGGCAAACTCTCCAGCCAGCTACATCTCACACTTGGTGTCCCTCAAGGGTCTATACTAGGTCCACTACTCTTCTCTATTTTTATCAACAACCTTCACACTGCTATCCCTAAAGCTACCTGCATTCAATATGCAGATGATTCCACTCTGATATGCTCAGCCACCTCCCCATCTGAACTGCAAACATTAACCCAAAACACATTAAACACTATCAAGAACTGGCTCACCAACCAATGCCTACTTCTGAGCCCCAATAAAACTAAACTTCTACTCTTCTCCCCCACTAATAGATCTACCACACTTTCATTCTCTGTCACATCTAACAATGGTACCACTATTTCCCCAGATCATCACACCAAACTGCTAGGGGTTATCATAGACAATAATCTCAAATTTGACCTACAGGTCAACAAAACCATACAGACCATCAATAAGAAGCTTGGATCACTGTATAGAAACAAGACATTTTTAACCCCACTGGCTAGGACTGCAATTGCCCGATCTCAAACCTCAACAAATCTGAACTAGGTAAGCTGTCCCATAGCTACAATCATATTGCCAGATTCTCCACTGGCTCTACCTATAGAACCCACCACTGCCAGAACCTTAAACAACTAGAGTGGCTAGAACTGCCTAGCTTAATTCAATTTAATCAACTCTTAATAGCGCACAAAATTTTGTACCACCCTGAGGATACCTCCTCACTTAAAAATATTATTAAGCCATACAGCAACCTGAGATCCCTATGGTCAGCCGATAAACTACTGGTCCAAACCTACAAAGTTAATAACTCTGCTGGTGAATCCCTGTTTGCCAACTTTGTTGGCAAAACCTGGAATTCGTTGCCAAACTATATAACCCTACAATCCTCCAAAAGTCTCTTCAAAAAAAAACCTCAAACAGTATCTCAAAGTAAATTGGCTATGCCCATGTACCAACCCTGATTAAATTATAAACTGAAAGCATATTCTGTAATTATCATAACTTGTAACTATGTCACCAAGCTCTGCCTCCAATCTGATGTCTCTTACTTTTAATTGTGTCTGTCCATGAGAATTGTGAATCCCTACTAGGGAACACTACTATGCCATAATATAATCACTTTGTTTTTATAATTGTTTGCTAACGTCTGTGTAATCTATACAAGTTTGTCTATGTGGAGCTTTTCTCCCCAGGCCTCTGCTGAAAATGGACATGTATCCAGTCGGACTACCCACCTGAAGAAAACCTTATCCCCCTCGAGCCACACGCTCTAAGGATCTAAACCTCACCACAACAATAAATAGGACGTGCTGGAGGGATAGATTCTGTCCTAGAGACTTCCCATGCTTTGGAAAAACAGTCCAATCTACATTAAGCAGAGCTCCTTGCTAACACTCTTCAAGAGAAACCTTGACAAGTGGATGGGAAACAGAAAGTTTACCCCGGGGATCACTTCAGTGGCTCTGCTGGACAGAGGTACAGGGAACTAAACTAAGGGGGCGGCGAAAGCCAACACATTCTGGCTAGGCTTATAAATGCCTTCGGGCAGATAGCCTAGTACCTACCTATGAACCTATGAACAAATGTAAAATAAATAAATAAAATACAATGAATCCTCAGATTGTTGAATACTTGTATCCAGAATTCCAAAGTTGTCAGTGACATTATCTTGTTTCATAGAGTTTTACAGACAATAGACACATCCTTTCCTAAATGTGTTCTGTTTATTCTTTGCCTAACATTATTTATCTCATCAGTCCAGTCATTAATACATATAACAACAGTTCTCCAAGCCATGCCAACTGCACAAGTGCTACTGTCGCCAGTAAGTCTAGATGTGCTACTAATAATGGTAAGCTTGTTGTGTCTTTCGGCTTTTCCCAGTTAGGGGTCGCCACAGTGGAACTCCGGTCCGCTAATGATTGGCAGTAGATTTTCTAATTTGTGACATGAGGAATATAGATTACCATATCAGGTGTTACCTTTAACTATACATAGCATTTATTACAATTTACAAGATATTTGTGATTTAGTAAATCATTATTTAAGAAATCCATCCATATTCAGCTACAAATGAATAAAACATTCTAAAAGAAAAGAATAATCAAAATCAGTTACCGCAGAATTGAAAGAGAAGTTAAATCAACTTCTAAGAGAAAAGTCATATAAACAATATACAACTAAACATTAAATTAAGGACAGTAAAGTTGTTGCTCTGACCGTACAAGATGTGAAAGTCACAAAAAAGCTGGAATTCTTTTACCTCATGCACAAATACACACAGTAGCTTCTATCACTCACAGTCACACCTATTTTAACAGTAAAGATGAATAAATCACAGACCAAGACAGGATTGTTTAGATAAGCTCTGGATTGTCCTCTCTGCAGACTGTGTGAATTCATAGCTGACTAGGTCCCTTGGGATGGCTAGAGTCTTCCTGTCTAAAATCTATTCCTTTCTAACAACTAACAGTGAAAATTAAAGGTAAAGCAAGAAAAAACAAATCAAAGCAAATCTTGTCTACAAGCTAGCCCCTGCTTTCTACAAACCGTGAAAAACATTGTGTAAAAATACAAAATAAATTGAAATAAAAACTATCTTACCAAACTGCTGCACAAATCAAATACAAACCAATACAGGACTATTTAGATAAGCTCTGGATTGTCCTCTCTGCAGTCTGTGTGAATTTATAGCTGACTAGGTCCCTTAGGATGGCTGAAGTTTACCTGTCTAAAACTTATTCCTTTTTAAAAACAAACACCGAAAATTAAAGGAAAAACAACAAAATATAAATCAAAGTAAATCCTCTTGTCTACAAGCTATCCTGTCCTTCTTACAGTGAAAAACACCGGTAAAAAATAAAATATAAATTCAGATAAAAACTTCCCTTACTAATTTACTGCACAATCAATCACAAACCAAAACAGGATTGTTTAGTTAAGCTCTGGGTATGACGACATAAACAGGTAGCAAGTTGTTCAGTGACAGCATTTTGAACTTGGGCACTATCACAAACAGGTTTAGGAATGAAAGATCCAGAACTGGTCTCCAAGTCTCTTCTTTCTTTGGCACTAAAAACATCTTTGAATAAAAATCTTTCCCACACCTGGAAGGACGAACTGGTTCTATCACTTCCTGAAATAGCATGTGTTGAAGTACTGGGAGAAATAGAGCATTCTGGCCTGGTGGTTGATGAATTACTCCCTGGAAATGAGGGTTTTCCTCCCACTGCCATTTGTAACCTAGATGAATGCTCTTCAGAATCCATTTTTCTGAAACTGTATATTGTCAAAGAGAAAGTAGTGATTCAGACTTTCTGGGATGGAAAAAAGACTGCCAGGGTGGGAGGGGGAGGGGTCAAGGTCCCTTAAATAGTCATTCTGACTTGTTAGACTGTCCTTGGTTTTGGAGGGTTCCTGTTTTTTTTTTTAATCCCACTGTCATATCTTCTTAAATGTCTATTTACCAGCATTTTGGTGACACTGTTTTTGTTTTTTGCTGAAACTGGTTGAAGAACTGATGACCAGCTCAAGTTTGATATCCACTTACAAGCAAATATTAATAAAAACACAAGAAACTTAGCATGCTCTATCATCACAATTGGTATATCTCTCCTTCCACCAAACTAATACTCTCTATAACATACCTTATCCCATCCCTCCTATATGGAGCCCCACTCCTTATTAACCTACAATCCTCCCTCAAAACAAAACTCTCCTCCTGTTACAATAAAATTTCAAAATTTGCAACAGGCCACAGATCTTCTACACACCATTGCACTCCCCTTCACAAACTTAATTGGCTAGAACTACCCAACTACCTCTCCTATATTCAACTCACCCAAGCACACAAACTTATCTTTAAACCCTCTCTCTCTGCCCCTCCCTTGCCACCACCTTTAAAATGCATCTACCCAATAGATCTCTAAGATCTAACTCCCAAAATCTGATTGAACTACACAGACCTTCTCGTCCACCATGTAAACATCTTCTGTCCTTCTCCCTAGCTCGCCTGTGGAATTCTCTCCCTCCACTAATGCTTACCACTAGCAGGCTCTCTTCCTTCAAAACCTTACTCTACTCTTACCTAACATTTCAATGGGAATGCTCCTTTTCCTATCCTGCATAAAGCCCCCCAACTTAAGCTATTCCCCAGGATCCAGTACATCTGCAAACTTCCTCCTATGATTTCTTAACTCTGATAAGCATCTGATGGAATCAGATTTTGTATATAAATATGATTGTATAAAACTTTTATTTTCTTTTTTAAAGAATGCCTGCTTTTGCATTTCACTAATGCCATTTATTACCTGTTTTACTCTACTATCTATTGTTATAACTTGCTTTCTAATTAATTTGTATTTGTTTATTTTACTGGAGCTTTTCTCCCCAGGACTTCATTGAAAACGAGCTCCTTGTTGCCCAATGGACCATCATGGCAAACAAACTGCAAATAAATAAATAAATAAAGAGATAAAGAACTCCTTAGAAAAATTGCTAAAAAATCTTAGAGATTCACTGTATGAACTTATCCTTTATTATTATACATTTTGGTAAAATCTGCAGCAGAGGAACCAAAAACTAAATCTCTATCCAAAGATGATTTTAAAATCTCATTTTTAACATCATATGGGATGTTCTGAAAATGCAGCCAGGCAAAACTCCTCAAAACAGTATCAGTGGCCATAGATCTGGAAGAAATATCAAATGAGTCATATATACACATTGTAAACAATGAGCTGTGACCTGTACAATGGAAGAAATTAAAACATTTAAAGCAGCTTTTTCCTCAGAAGAAGAAACTACAGACAAAACACTCCTCATGCTTTCACAATTAATCAGAATAACATATGAGCCTTTTTTGTTGTTGTTGTTGTTGTGTCTTTCGGCTTTTCCCGGTTAGGGGTTGCCACAGCGGAACTCCGGTCCGCTAATGATTGTCAGTAGATTTTTACGTACAGAGTTGCCGGCCCTGACGCAAAACCTTCAACGAAGGTACGCCCATTCACGCATGTCTCCACACAGAAGACGCTCTAGCTGAGAATCGAACAGGACAGCGTCTTACTGTGAGGTGACAATGCTACTGCAGCACCACCACCGCAGTAGAATAACATATGAGCCTGACAATTCAAAATTCTGAAAATCAAAGTTGAAAAAACATTTTTTCCCATACTGATCAATAATCTTCCCATCCTGATCAGAAAGAATAGGATTCGAATTAACCAAATGTTTAGCAGTAGGAGGATTAACTTAAGCTATATCAGGATGAGTGTATAGAAATGTAAAAGCTTGATGACCTTTATATATTTTATCTTCCTTTTTAGGGGCAGCAGGCTGACTATCAGAAAATTGCAGACATGACACACACATACTAGAAAGTTGATAGAACTGGAGGAATGGGTGCAGGTACTGGAAATTCCTTGTGTAACAGCTCATAGTCTTTTCTTGGGGATTGAGAAACCTTAGTGTTCTCCCACTGAAAACAGGGCATTCTAGAAGTAGTCTCAGAGAAAGAGACCCCCCTCAACCAACAAGGAGAATCAGAAACTGAGCTCTCCTCTGAGTCTGAATCAGAAATCTGAGGGGGAAAAACTGTATCTGTCCCTTCATCTTCCTGTTCAGATTCAGAATCTTGAATTTCGTTTGGAAAAGAGGCATCCCACTTTCTTTTACCAGAAACCACCTTATAAGAAGAATCAATAGCCTGAATTAAACCCAGAGCTAAATCCAGTAAACTACTCCTGTCTAAGGAAATGTGAGGAGGAGTAGATAAATATTTAGCTTTCTGTTTCTTTTAGACAAGAAAATGTGGGTCAGCAAAGTTATTAATGGTGGCAGCAGCAGCAGCAGCTTCACCAGGGATGGGCACAACATTCTGACCAAATGGGGAAGACTTCCATGTCCACTGAGGAGACCCCAATAGCTACAGAGGATCTGACTAACCTCCAGTCCATAGTGGCTGTAGGTGCTACACCAGGGGTATCTGGGGAAAAAAATGAGTGGTCTGAGGAACCAGGTTTGGCCCCAGCAGTGTCATCCACCTCCGGCAGGGGGCAAACTGTTAGCCTGCTTTGGCAGCAAAGGGTGTTTGCTTAACTTTTTGTTTTTGTGGCTAGGAGAAAGACAGTCTGTGAGACTGGTAGATTGTTTGATGATCAAGCCTAAAATGGGGCCTTTTCCTGGGGAAAACATACAGTGTAAGATGGAAAAAAATGAAGTATTTAAAAGTCAGTTTTCACACAAAACCGCAGTATAAAGCACTTTAAACAATTTGCCATACCCAAAAAACAAACACAGTTTCTCCACAGAAAAAAATGGGTTTGAACTACTTTAAATAGAAGTTATGTCCTTACCATAACGTTCCATGTGGAGTGTTCATCTCGCCTTTGTTCTTACACATGGGTTCGGAGCCGATCCTCGGCTCCGTGCCGGCCTCTTGCAAGCTCTGCATCGAGAAGAAGCTCGAGACAATCTAATACCCACAATCCCCCTCTGCCTTTACCTCAGATCTAGTTTGCAAGCAAACCAATCTCCAGAGAGAGCACATTCATGCTTACATCACATATGCCCAGAAATAAGAATTTATACATAACTATATATATAGAAAGACAAATAGACATATATATATATATATATATATATATATATATATATATATATATATATATATATGCCAACTATGTACACAATATTTGTAGCAGCAGCAACAGGATGTTCCTGGCCAGGCATCAAAAGAACGTTCTTCTTAGGGCGGGAGGGTGGGAATGTAAGAACAAAGGCGAGATGAACACTCCACATGGAACGTTATGGTAAGGACATAACTTCTATATGTGATAGTGTTCAATCTCGCCGTTTGTTCTTACACATGGGTAGCGTCCCTAGCTCCTTGTTCCTGAGGAACTCACGGAAGGACGTTCTTGAGCACAGTGGAACCAAAGGTTGCCCTGTCCCTAGAAGCCTTGTCTACCTTATAATGAGAAATGAATGTATGTGGCTTAGACCAAGTAGCAGCCGCACAAATAGCGTCCAGTGGTAGGCGGGCTGCATGAGCCAAAGATGTAGACACTGACCTTGTGGAATGTCCTTTGGGTTTGTGCAAAAGAGTTTGATTTGAAGAATCGTAGACATAGATTATACAATCCGTTAACCACTTAGAAAGAGTTCTTTTGGTAACTGCTAGTCCTTTCCTGCTATCAGCAAAAGCCACAAAGAGTTGATCAGTTTTTCTGTGATCTTTTGTTCTATCCAGGTAAAATCTTAGTTGTCTGTGAACATCTAATTTGTGCAACATGTACTCCATTTTGTTGGAGTGATTTTTGAAGAAAGTGGGTAATTCAATGGACTGATTAATATTGTTAATAGAACACACTTTAGGGAGGAAGGATGAATTGGTTCGAAGAGAAACTCTGTCAGAGTGAAAGATCAAATAAGGGTGCTTGATGGAGAGAGCCTGAAGTTCAGATACCCGCCTAGCGGAAGTAATGGCTACCAAAAAGAGAGTCTTCCAGGACAAAAATTTTAATGGGCAAGAAGAGGCAGGTTCAAAGGGGGGCAACATTAATTTAGATAACAACAAGTTTAGACTCCAAGGTGACGTAGGAGATCTGACTGGTGGTCTAATATGAAAAACCCCTTTTAAAAAGGCTTTACAAAGTCTGTGAGCCATAACAGGAGCTCCACATTCATCCACATGGAAATTTGAAATGGCAGCCAATTGAACTCTTAGTGTAGCAGGAGAAGCACCCTGATGGAATAAGTCCGTTAAAAACTCTAATATTTTATTCAAAGGAGCTATAAAAGGATCCACTTGGTGTGTATTTGCCCAGAATACAAATCGCTTCCATTTACTAGAATATGTTTTAGTAGTGGAAGCTTTATGAGAAGCCACCAATATATCCTGAACTGCTGGCGACAAAAGATCAGACCTGGCTAAGATGTAATTTGGAGCAGCCAAGCTGCTAGATGGAGGGACAGGAGCGCGGGATGGGGAGCCCGTGACGAGTGAGTCAATAGATCTGGCTCTGGGTCCAGAATCCAGGGTCCCCGAATGCAGTGTGTCTTCAGGAAGGGAAACCAAATTTGACGAGGCCAGAATGGGGCAATGAGGATTATTGTCCTGTGTAGGTTTCTGGCTTTCTGGAGAAACTTTGGTATCAGAGGAAATGGAGGAAATGCGTACAGGAGTCCCGGGGGCCAATCGTGAACCAGTGCGTCCCTGGGGACTTCCCCTGGAGGGGTAATAGGGCAAAGTAGCTCCTGCATTTGGCGTTCATTGGAGACGCAAACAGGTCGCAGGAAGGCTGGCCCCACGCGAAAAATCCTTTCGCTACTGACTGTTTTAGGGACCACTCGTGCGGTAACAGAATTGCTCTGCTCAGCCTGTCGGCTATGACGTTGGATGACCCGGGATGTGCGTTGCTATTAGAAAGCGACCCGTGGACTCCGCCCACTGCCAGATTCTCATGGCCTCTCTGCATAGCTGATAGGATTTGGTTCCCCCTTGCTTGTTTATGTACCAGACTACAGACATGTTGTCCGTCTGAACTGCAATAGTTCCCAGAGGAAGAAGGGGAGCAAAGTGTTGCAACGCTAGAAACACTGCCCTCAACTCTAGAACATTGATGTGCAGATTGTACTCCAAATTGGTCCATTCGCCTTGGACTGTCTGTCCCTGAAAGATGCCCCCCCACCCTATCAGGGAAGCGTCCGTGGTCACCGTAACTGTAGGCGTGGGTAGCACAAATGGTCTCCCCTTGGAAAGGTTGCACGTTTGAAGCCACCAGTTTAGATCTGTCTTGCATGTTTTCGTTATAAGAATCTCGTGTGTTAGAGGTAGTTGTTGAAACGACCATTGTGCAAACAGTAGCCATTGAAGGACTCTCATGTGCAGCCTTCCCAAGGGTATTGCAATAAGGGAGGCTGACATGAGTCCCAAAACCTTCAGTACCAGTTTTGCTGGAGATTTCCTTGACAAAAGTAGAAGACGTATGTGAGTCTGAAGTGATAGTATCCTTTCCGGGGGAAGTCTTAGAATTAACTGACGTGTGTTTAATTCTGCTCCTATGAACAAAATATTTTGTGATGGCTGAAGCAAGGATTTTCCGAAGTTTACGGAAATTCCTAGATGAACACACAGTTGAAGAGTAAAGTCTCTGGCCTGTAATAGTTGACGCTGGGTGGTGGCAGAAAGGAGCCAGTCGTCCAGATACGGAAACACCTGGAATCCTTGGCGTCTCAAGTGAGACGCTACCACTGCCATGCATTTGGTGAAGACCCTGGGGGCTGAGGTCAGACCAAAGGGCAGGGCTCGAAATTGAAAGTGACTGGCTCCCAGCCGGAAGCGCAAATGATCTCTGGATGCCCTGGCCATTTTGATGTGGTAGTATGCATCCTCCAGATCTATTGAGCACATCCAGTCGTCCTTCTGTAAGAATGGAAGGATCGATTGAAGCGTGACCATTCGGAACTTTTCTTTCCTGACGAAGGTATTGAGGTAGCTCAGGTCCAGGATGGGCCTCCAGTCCCCTGTTTTCTTTGGAACTAAAAAGAACCTTGAGTAAGTCCCGAATCCTTGCTGGTCCGCTGGGACTGGTTGGATGACTCTTTTTTCTAGCAGCTTTGAAATCTCTATAGCTGCTGGCTCTCGAGATGGGGCGGTACATCTGGGAGTCTTTTCTTTGGAATGGGATGGGATAGAAAGGGTATGTTGTAACCTCTGGTAACCACGCTTTTTACCCACTTGTCTGTAGTTACATTTTGCCAGGCCTGAGGGTATAAAGCTAAGCGACCCCCGACTGCCTCCAGAGCAGGACAGTCGGGCCTCCTCTCAGGAGTGCTGGAAAGGTTTACCAGGGAGTGTATCCCTGTCACCTTGATGTTGCGGACCCCTCTGCCGCCTGGGCGGCGTCTTCCACCTCTGCCCCCTCCTCTGCCTCTAGAGGGGGCATCTCCCTGTGTGCCTGAGAAAGCTCCTTGGGGTTTTTGAAACCACATTTTTCCACCACGTTGCCCTTTGGGGTACGGTCTGGTTGGGGTGGAAAAACGGACTCCGACAGCAGACAGAGTCTTTCCCTCCTGCTCACACCGGGTAAGGGTCTCCTTTACTTTGGGGCCAAAGAGAGTGGCACCGTCAAATGGGGCGTTAGTAAAGGAAGACTTGAAGGCTTCCAAAGGAACATAAGCGCATCCAGGATTGTCTACGAAGAGCAATCGCTGAAGCTGCTGCCCTACTCGAACCTTCGGCTGCGTAGGAAATTAGCCTCATGGACGAGTTCACAATGGCTGTAAGGGTATTAAGTTGTGCTGTCACTTTCTCCGAGACAGCAGCATCTGTAGTACCCTGGAGGGTATCTCCCAACTCTTTGACTAGATCCCTCTGTAGACGTGTAAAATGGGTCAAATAGTTCAGGGATCGCATGGAAAAAGCCGCTGAACTAAAAATGCGCTTCCCATACCTATCCATCGTCCTAGAATCTTTATTAGGGGGATGGACAGATGAGGAAGACTCTGACATCTCCTTTTTCGTGGCCGCTGCCACCACCATAGCGTCCACTGGAACTCCTTTTGTCAGGTAGGACTTGTCCTGAGGTGCCGTGATGTATTTATTTGGTTTCCTTGGGACTGGTTCCACTGTGTCAGGAGCCTCCGCCCTTCGAGCAATTAGTTCCATTAATTCATCGAAGGGCGGAGTGACCCAGGAGGAGGAAGGGCGAGCACCAAATGCCCTCAGCAAAACTGACTCATCCTCAGAAGGGGGAAGGGACTGCCAGTCACCTCTCTGTTTCAGGATCTCCAATATGTCCGAAAAAGAGACATCTTCTGAAGGTGACTTAGGGGACCCTTCTGACTCATCTAAGTCAGTATCAGATGTCAAGGATTCTTGTGGAGAATCCAAGTGTCTCCTCTTACACAATCTTTTCCTAGGGACTTCTTCGTGGGGAGCATCCGAAGAAGCCTCCGAGGAAGAGGGGGCACCTTCCAGGGGTGGCTGAGACACTGGTGCCCGACGCTTGGATGTGGCCGTGGGTGCAGAGGAGGATAACGGCCCTTTATGGGGAGGAGAGGTTGCTTCCACTGATGTGGTTGTCTGGGTAGACAACACCTTCCTCATTAGGTCGAACGCCCGGGTCCCGCATCGAAGAATCTCGGTTCGAGGAAATGGGAAGAATCCCGACACAGGCACCGAAGGCATCGACCCGAGGACGGAGCCGAATCGATCCGCGCCGAGGCCCGAGGGGAGAGTCGGAACCGAAACGTCGGTTCGACTCGGCCCCGGAACCAAGGACAGACCGTCGGCTCCGAGACTCCGTATCGGGTCCGACGGAGTCGAGGTGAGAGGAACAGACCGAGAAAAAGACGGTTCTGGACCCGAGGGCTCCACAATCAGTAGATCAGCCTCTTCTGGCTCCAAAGACTGAACAGGTCTCGGAGGAGGAATGGATGGAGACACCGGGAGGCCTTCAAGTTTCGACACCAACTGGGTGGAAACCGAAATAAGTTTGGACAGGGCCGAATGCTCCAATAACTTCTGCACCACGCGATCCACATCGATATCAGAGAGTTTGGAAGAAGAACGGGTCGAAGGAACCGAAGACGGAGCCGACCTCAATAAGGTCGAAGGAGGGAGCTCCATCACCGGTTCCAAGACTCGAGGCTCAGGAACCGATACCAGTTGAACACTCGGCCCCGAAGTCTGTGGAACCGGTGATCTAACCTTTGCTGAAGAGCTCGGAGCCGATGACTTGATTCCTTAGAGGATTTTGATGCCTGGTCAGAAGCATCCAGAGCCTCCTGAAAAGAAGGTTTTAATAAACCTCTGTCCATTAGTTTCCTGCGCCTATCTGTCATGACCCTCCCACTAAAAGAGTGACAGATGGAACAGTCCTCTTGCAAGTGGAGAGGGCCAAGGCAGTAGACGCAGGAACTATGGTTGTCAGTCACTGACATTTTCTGGCCACACTGACAACGCTTAAAACCTGATTTCACCTTATCAGACATTATAGAAGTAAAAGACAAGTCCAGTAATGCAGTCAAATCCGAGAAAAAATTGTCAAATCCGGTATAAAAGTCAAATCCTATCAAATTTAAGAAGGGTTGTAGGCCCCGAAAAATCTAACCGATAAAACAGCTTAACGGTACCGAGAATTTAACCAGTCAACAACACAATCACACAGTATATCACTGAAATATCAAATAGAATAAGAAAATCCAATAAAATATAACAAATAAAGTTATATCTTAGCTTTAGACGCTCGAGCTAGCTCCCAACGATGCGAACGCAGCAGCGGCAAACTAGATCTGAGGTAAAGGCAGAGGGGGATTGTGGGTATTAGATTGTCTCGAGCTTCTTCTCGATGCAGAGCTTGCAAGAGGCCGGCACGGAGCCGAGGATCGGCTCCGAACCCATGTGTAAGAACAAACGGCGAGATTGAACACTATCACATACAACATTTAAATGGACAAGAAAAAAGTGTTTTCTTATTTAAAAGTATAGTTAAGTCTCATGATAGTCCATTAAAACTTAATCACTTAGCTTAAAAATAACTTTCCTAAGCAGGAAAGTACAATAAACAATAACTTTATTAATGTGGAAGTTTTTCTTTCCCCAAAGGGAAAGGAACAGCATAAGCAGTTCGCTGATCCTCAAAAACCCGCAGAGGAGCACTGTCCTAAATGGCAGCAAAGCTTTGAAAGGGTTGGCACCCAAACCTTTCTTTTTAGTCAGCTCAGCTCGAGCTGACTAATGTTTTGGGTGAGTGGAAGGTTGCCCTGAAGCTTTGGATGCTGGCTGGCAGTGTGATGACCGTGCCCTGGCCCAGCAATCAAGGAGCCTCAATCCTCACCACTAACACCAGGGAGGTCGTCTCCTAGAAGAGGAAAGGATGACTAATACACACAGTAAAGTACAATTTCCCTTAAGTGCACACAGAGATCACAGTCAGTATGGGGCTGGCTACTCCCTTGCCCACCAGATCTCCAATAAGACTCCCCACTGGCACAGCTATAGGGTCCAGGTCTCAGCCTAACTGTGCAAGCTAGGACCTCCAGTACCCTCTCTGTCCAACCAGCGCTTCGTGTCCCTGCCCAAGTAGCTGACACAACACACACACACACTTTGAGATAAGTATTTATACAACTTCACAGACACTCCTGGGAAAGGCTGACACAGATTCTCCAGGTGTGCCCCTTTACCCACACTATCAGGTAGTAATTACTGCCACCACCCAGTTAATAATATCAGCTACTAAAAGGCCCTTAAAAGGGTGTCCAGTTGTTACTGTGCAATATTAATATCCAATGGTAATGTGACTATACAATCTAAGGCTTATTGGAAGGGCTTAGACAGTAAACTCTATAAATATATAATGTACTCTACAGCATACTTCATCTCTACACAAATAATAAATAATTAAAACACAAGACAAAACTACTACACCACAGAGATATCTAAGAGTTCACAGATCACATAGAAACTTAAAGTAATACAGTAGGACAGGTCTGGTTTCAAAGAAAAATACCTAATTAATCTTTACTAGCTTTAACTATTCCTACAAGATATCACAGTGCTAGAAACTTACATGTGAGCATAAGCAGAGTGCTGACAAGTTAGATGTCCAGATCAAAATGCTCCAGGTCTCTTGTGAGAAATAGTATTTAAACATTACTAACAAACATGTCTCTAAGGCCCTCCCAAAATTACATCATTTTTGACACTTAGGTTTTCCCAGTATTCATATTGCATCATCTTAACACCTGGTCTGAGTTCTCAGGCCACAAACTGCATTATTTAGCAATCTAACACCTCCTCAGAAACTTACGATACAAGACATTTCACATGTATATGCTAACAGAAACTAAAGCAATAAAAGCATCTTCCACATCTAGATTCTAGTCATAAACTTTAGCCTTAAAACAATGGGCATGACATCTTCATCCAGCCGCCCTCGGGCCGAATTCTAACATGAAAGGATACAGGCCAGCAGAGTGCAATGTTGTCACATATTTTGCAGTTCCACATTTCACAGTGTTTTCCTACATTTAAAAATACAAGCCTGTATTTTACATTTATTTATACAGTTGATAGAATTATATATTAAATTCTATTTGACTAGGCTGGCAGCCTTCGCCCATATTTCCCCAATCGTCACAGGCTGTTATATTCTTGGAAGGATATAACCCATACAGATAAGGCTACTGCAGCACTGGTCAATATAATGAACATCAGTATAATTCAAAGTGGAAAGGAATGATGCTGTCATAGACAGGAAGCTCAAGAAATAAGGAGAAACTGGAGTTTTGGATGCAAACTCTTAAGGAGAACAATCAAAATCATACAGAGCATTATATTCATAAAATAGCAGGGAGTATTCTAAGAACCAAACCAGCACGTGAATGGAGAAAATAAATTTTGCCGATAGGGTTGACTGTGGTCAGGGATACAGATAATAGGCAAGAGGGGGCTGGAATTTATTGGAGAAAACTGGCAAAGGAACCAAGGTATTAGGAGCAAATAACTAAAAAGGGAAAGATAATTGAATGGGAAGAGGCCAAGAATTTATCTGGAGTGCAGGTTAGATATTGCCTTCCCTATCAAGGACTGATATCAAAGTACAAGCAAAGAGAAATAAATTGGGGGCTCCTAAATGAAAGACTAGCACTGGTAGAGTTTTTAATAGAATCTAGAGCAGAAGCTGTCATTAAAAAAGGAATAATTAGTAAACCATATAAAATATTGCATGATTATAACAATCAATCAGAAAAGTTTAGGAAGGATTGGGAAGAGAGACTGGATAAGTAATTCACAAAGAGACAATGGGGGATATATGTATATCTCCCAAATATGCAGCAAAGTCTAGAAGATTTAGGATCTTTGCCTGGAAGTGTTTACATAGGTATTTTTATACCTTAAGTAGACTCCAAAAGAATTTTTCCTCAGGTGGATAACAAATGTTGGAAGTGTGACAGGTAAGAAAGAGGTAGCTGAGAACATATTTTTTGGAAGTGTGATGAGCTGGCAGACTTTTGGGATTCCCTGTGGACTGCTCTGTTGGGAGATGCTGGGTGAGCAGATTGGACTGACTGGGGAGATGCTTTTTTTGAGTTATGCTACAGAATCGGAATTGCTTAGACATGGCAAAGCCTTGCTGAGTCTAATTATGGTGGCTGCCAAAAAAGCAAATTACTAGAAAATGGAAATCAATGTCTAGACCAACTTTACTAGAAGTAGTGAATATAAGTAACAGAGATAAAACAACTGGAACTGGGATCTTTAGAAAAGGGAAGGAGCAAACTACATAAGAAAAAAATGGAAATTGTGGGAACAATATATGCAGAGCAGGAACGAGGTTTAAGAGGCAGGATTTGAATGAGCTATATAATGCTTAACTGACAATGACTGGATGGTTTATAAGCGATGTATAGTGTTTACAACTACATTTGTTTCAATGGTGTCTGTGATGTAAACTGTTTACAACTAAAGTGATATTTTGTATAGCTTTCATTTATATAAATGTACGATTGCCTTTGTCATATGTGTAAATTTAATAAAGATGTTTGGGGGAAAAAAGAAAAGCTAACAGTAAAAAAATATATGATGAACATCAGAAGATGCACACATTCCTGAGTCCCATCCTTCCCCAATATTATGGAACATGTCCAAACTGTGCTCTCTACAGCTAAAAATACCACCTCGGTGGGCAGTAAACAACATAACCTGGTTGTTTAACATCGCTAAACATGTTTTTGAATTCCTATTAAAACTGTTTGTCTAAAGCATTGCTACAGGCTATGTTACTGAGGTGTGCCTCTTCATAAAAAGGGGGCCTCTTCTCAAATTCCAAGACATACAGACCCATTAGTCTAACAAGCCTAATTTACAAAGCCAAGGAATGTATTACATCTTATTTTGTAATCTCCAATATATAAGACATTGCTCTAAACGCACAGCAATATGGTTTTGTCAAATAGAAATCATGTCTACTAATTTAGTAAGCTTCTTCAAGAAAGCCACTGAATCTGTAAATAGTAGCCATGCCGTACAATATCCGTAAATCCGATCAAGGCATTTGATATTATTCTTTATGATGGAATTATAAACAAACTTAAAAGACTAAATGTAGAGCTGCTCCATCTGCATCTTGGATCACCAAAAAACAGACCCATGCATATAGCTAGCTAAATATGCTGACGAATGCAAGCTGGATGTTGCCATTCACTCAGCATTTTATAGCGTTGCTACAACAAAGGCTAAAACATACAAATCAATTATGTTTTAAGAATGGGCTTAAATTTGATACAAAGAAGTGCAGAATTGTATCTTTCGTAAACATATCCTAAAAGTAACTTACACTATTGACAGCACCACGCCCTGTACTGCTATGGTCGTCAGTTTTCTTGTAGAAAACTACCTATTCTTTGACCATAACATAGCAGAAGTAGTCAGGATATCCTTCTGTTTAGCCTAATTAATAACTAAAGGTACCTCAGCCAGCTTAAAAGAAATTATAATTTCTCTAGACTTTCCCCTAATGAGAGCAGTTATAGGTTCAAAGGTTCATAGGATGATACTAGGCTGTTGGCCCAAAAGCTCTTATAAGCCTAACCAAGAATTTTGCCTATGTTCCTTCAAAGTCAGTCAGTTATAGAATATAATGTCCCTTTTGATATGTAGCTATCAAACACATCCTGAAGCTATGAAGACCCCAAAGGGTCCTAGCTCAAAACATCTCCAGACTAAGGCCCATCAATTGCCAAGGAAGGCTTGATGCTTTATTCCTATACTCTGTCTCTCTTGCAGACAGTGGTTTATGTCTATCATTCCATGCTCTAAACAGCCAAACACACCTTGATATCCTACTCTTTCACAAAACAAATGGGTCTGCAAATACACAAACTAAAGACTTGTATCTGCCTCAACAAATAAATAAGATATCCTGGAGGGGCAGATTTATCAGTCAGTGCTTCCATCATCTCTGGAATTACCTTCCACTTCATATACATGATTCCCCTCACCTTGACAACTGGAAGGGCACCTGTAGATTCACCCAGGTCTGACCTATTTTGTCTTGGAGGCAGAAGAGATTCTATCAGGGTATTAGCAAGATGATTATGGTCTATGAACTGACACCTCCTTGTAAATATTATGAAGTCTGTGACACAGTTACTGATGTATCCGAGATTACCAGTAAATGCCACTAGCCATGTTTTATTTATTTTCGGACACCAGCTTTATCTCTTTTACAGTAATAGAGGAGCCGGAGTCTATGACACATACTAATTGGCATTAGGCGGAAAACTAGTGCTGGATGGGATGCCAGTCAGTCAGTCCATATCTCTCTCTTTCTCTCTCTCTGTCATACATACACTCACATTTTCCACTTCACCTACCTGCATGCCATTGGGAGGAAACCAGAGAGTCCCAAGAAACCTACCTAAACACACATAAGATATGCAAAACTCCCGCAGAAGGCATCATGGGGAGGAACTGAACTGGAGAATCAAACACTGTAAGGCAGGCATGTCAATTCATGCACCAAATGTGTAACCCCTTAAGAAAAAAAAAAAAGAAAAAAACAGAAATCACCAGAATCATCTTTCTCATGTACCATCCAAGATGACACAAATGATTTAAACAGTTTACAGTTTAAGAATACTTCTTACGGCATAAGCAAATGTTTTTACAAAAGAATTCTGTGAGCTGTATATGATGAGTTCAAAAAATGTGAAAAGTTTTTTGTTCGTAATTTTTGGTCATTCCATGCAAGGGGCTACACTATTATTTATTTATGCATTTTTATATTTATTTACATAGGCAACAGAGCTTTGTATTTGTTCTTCTGGTTCTGCATGATTGTTAATGTCAGATGGACAACACAATTTGGAAGTCATTTAGGGTGTGACAGAATGCTTCATAATCTGTTGTGGATGCTGAAAAACAGCACATTGTGCTAGAAATGAATAAGAACAAGTAGTTAACTGTTGCAGAAATGTTCGTGAAGTCTTTTCATATAGTTATTTCACAGAAAAAAATCCTGTTTGATAGTAAGTAATTTGCAGACATGCTACTTAGACATTATGCTGCATTAACAGAATGGTGTTACACTGTCAACAAACTCTGTTTAAAGCAAATTGCCCATTGAAGGGGGCAGTATTTATGTTATCACAGATTGCACATTCAGATTGTTTACTCACATCTCTACTTTTAAATCTTACTTTTAAATCTGAGTTCAAAGTCCAAGAAACAGTGGCTCTGGAGGAAAAGAAAGGCTCCTTATATTCTCAATTCACTGTTTTTCTAATCTGTAACAGCATGGAAGTAAACACAGCTGACATCTGACTTACTGCTTATTTGTCTGAGAATGACACATTTACAATAAAAATGACCATATCAGTTGAATGATTCATTCAGTACAAACAGAAAATGTGAAGATAAATATGTGAGGGACCAAGACAAATGGACCGCTTATGATATCAAGGGGATATAATTAGGTGCTAATTAGTTTTACTGTAATGTTATAAATTAGAGAAACTGTTACAAATGCCCTGACTTGTTTCCTAGATGTTTAAATACGTTTTTTACTCTAAATTGTGGTCTAAAATAATCCTTTACAATGGCTTATTTTTAAAATGAATATGATTTTTTTCTCATTTCTGCGGATGACTTTTTGTAGCTGCAAGCTTCACCATGTGTGAGAAAAATGACCCCTGTAAGTGTCTTATTTTGCTTTAGAAAAGTTACTCATTCTGGTATAGTGAAAAACCTAAAAGGCTTCCCAAGGCACCCACATTGGAGAAGACCAGTTTGGAGAAAAAGAAAAAAAAAACTTGTCTCACCTTATAATTTATCCTCATATTATTCACTATCACTGACAAATTCCCATGGCAAGTTCCCCATTTCTGAAAATTACAATGCAATAATACCAATTTACAGACCTGGTTTTGTACAGCACTTTAGCAATTGTATAAACTCATCCATGTGGTTTCCACCTTTTCAGAACCGAACAGAACCACCAGTGATATAGTCCTAAGCAGCAGTATGTTTAATGCCTGATTAACCAATCAGAAAGGACTAAAAAAAAATAATTGTGGTATATATAAATGGAATTGTGCAAATCCTACCTCAGTAGATGTAAGTCCCAGAAAAATCTGTTTCAGTGAGTCTAAACACAAGAAAATATATAATCTGATGTTGTCAATCTTCATTCATTCTTGATGAAAGGGACACGGTTCTGATCCTCGGAACCGGATCGGCCATTATACAGCTCGCGCCAGCCAAAAAACTCTTGAGCTAAGACTCTACCCATAATGTCCCTCTATTACCTCAGATCTCATTTGCCACTCTGTCAGCAGGATGCGTCAGCCACTGCTCTCAGCTTCTTTAAAATTTTATATAATTAAGCTAATTCTTTGTTCTTTTTTTCCACTATCTATATACATATATTTTATACCTTCATATAACTGTTTCAGCTGTGTGTTTGCATTCTGTACCCTATAACTTTGGTAATCTCCATTATCACTGTTGGTAACTGCCTCTCCCACCTTTCTTACCTTTCTGGTAATTCTTAGTACCATCGTCAGTACTTATTTTCTTCCTTTTTCTTACACCTTTTGGTATTTCTCCACTACCATCATTGGTAGACCATCCGCCTATCCTTGGTGTGTGTGTTTGTGTGTGTGTTTAGTGCTTGTTATCCTTTAAATGCTAATTCTTAAAATGACAGAAAAACATAAAGGCACTTCTGGATTTAAACAGTGCCAAGACTGTGGAAGAAAGATGCCCAAATCTGATGGGCATCTTTTGTGTGTTTATTGTTTATGAGCTCCACATCTTGACCTAAATTGCGACATCTGCCAGGCCTTTAGTAACCGGGCCTTGGTTGAGTGTTCTAATAAGTTCATTTTGAAGGGCTTGTTGAAAACTACTTTTAGTGAAGCTTTGTCCAAGTCTGATTCCCCTCTGAAATCAGACCTTCCCAAAAAGAAGAGCCACTTGGTACCTGTGCCCCCTCATGGCACCAGTGGTCCAAAAACATAAGGCTCTGGTTCCGACTACCTCCATGAAACTGAAAGCTAAGTTATCAAAACTACAAATTCAAGAATCCTCAGCACTGACTACTGCTAATATAGTGCTTTTGGCACCAGCATCATCACCAAAATCTTTGGTTTCTGGCTCGGTGCAGACTTCTCCTATGGCCCCTCATCAGCCTATCTGAATCTTCCTCCCAGGATGAGGTATTCACCTTGCATAGACTCCAGAGTCTCCTTCAGGGTTATCTGTTCGATCCTCCAGGAGTCTTTTTGAGATTGACGTCATGAGATTGGTGGATCAGCTGTTGGTGGTCAGAGGTATTCCTGCCCCTTCTCAGGCCCCTCTCCCCACTGGAGTTGGGGTATCTTCTCTAAGGACTCCTACATTATCTCCTCTGACTTCCACTGGAGCTTTGGAGCCCAGCATTTCAATTCCACCCGTACCAGCTGTTCTGATGCTGTAAGGCATACCTACCCCAGCACCGGATGTTGCTCTGACATCTTCAGTTCCTTCCTCGGAACTGACAGATTCTCAGGGTCGAGACTCCACTGCTGGTTCCGAAGGTCTCAGATCAGCTTCTGTTTTTTATTCTGAGCCGAACTTGGTTCTCGGGGTTTTATCAGTTGCAGGTCCTTCTCCAGGTCCTGCTTCTAAGGGCAGACTCTCGGAGTGGGGTGTGACCTCGGTTCCGAGGTGGTCTTTCTCGGTTCTGGGCTCCCACTCCTCTTTGGGGGTCCTGCCTTCCAGGTTATGGAGAGGGCTTTTGCAGGCTGCCAGCTGGTCCCTCCTGCACTGGAGTATCATATTACCATATCTTCTGGTCCAGAGCTGACACTAACTTCTACAAGAGGAGAGAAGCTTCAAGTTACCCCTGAACAGGGCCTTTCTTATTCGGAGTCTTCCGGAGACTGGTACAAAATATGATTTCTCTTTTCTGCCTCTGTCCTCTAGTTGTATCACTGTTTGGCTGAGTTCTTCTTGTGTGGCCACCTGTACCACTATTTTAATTTCTGAAGTGCTTTTCTGTTGTCATTGAAGAGTATCATCAAATATGCATTGTGTTTCCTCCAACAGATCCAGACTTTTATGATTAGATTTTATAGATTCTTCCAGCAAAACACTAATTTTAAAATATTTCACAGTGTATTTGATTTATCTACGGGCGGCTGTGGTGGTGCACAGGTTAGCATTGCCATCTCACAGCTAGTAGCTCTCCAGTTCGATTCTCAGCTGGGGTGCCTTCTATGTGGGATTTGCATGTCCTCCCTGTGTTCACATGGGTTCCCTCCGGGTGCTCTTGTTTCCCTCCACATCCAAAAGACATGCCGCAGGTGGACTTGACACTCTAAATTGGCCCTAGGCATGAGTGTGTGTATGTGTGTGCCTTCTGTGGAAGGTTGGGTGGCGGGCTGGTAACTCGCACCATAAAACTCCACTGCTAATCGTTCTGTGGACAGTTGTTCTGCTATAGTGACTCCAAATGAGAAAATCTGAAAGAAGATTTGATTTTTCTCCATTTTCAACTCACCTAACATAGTACAGTGCTCTTTATCTACCATGTGGCCTGTGCTTTCCTGGGACACTTTCTTGAAATTCAATACCTGCTGTTTTTTCTCCCTTTCTAGGAAATATTTTTGCCAGTATTCAGCTATTTTATTAACAGAATGTTGTATTATCATTCTGTTCTTCCGAGTCTGAAAAAAAGTGTCATATTTATTGTTTTTTTTGTTCTTGCACAGGGAGAAGGAAAGCCTTTGTCCTCTCTATGAATCCGTACTGCCAGAAGTTAATAGCACATAAAGAATGTGGTAGGCTCCCAGAATGGCAAAAATACAGACATGCTACTGGTTTGCTACATTTGCGGCTTCTCCTGGTTTACTTACTTCATGGATGCTGCTGCAACATTCTTGTTTTCCTTCAGAGCTCTAGACTAGGCAACAGCAGTCTTTTTTCCCTTCTCTATAGCTGAGTACTAGACCTTCAATCATCAGCAGTGCAAATGAAAAAGAAAATAAGGCAGGTTTTTATAATTTTACACAGTTCTTAATGAGGATTATTTCCTAGCATTCCTTGTTATTTGGATTTATGTCCAGCTACAGTTTACACTTTTGCCATGTAGGGACCCAGTAACATAATTTTAGCAGCATAGAACTGCTTTATTACAACACATATACTGTGGTTTCCTTTTTTTCTCCCAAATGTGATACATCGCTCCTCCGGTATTTTCTAACGTTTTTCTTCTTTAAATGGTAAGCCAGTAAAATTACATCACCAAACCGCATCTACCATTACCCCTTCAACTAGTTTAGTTTATCTGATATGGTAGTTTGATAAAGGGTCTTGAAACATTATTTATTTATTTATTGACATTTGGTGACCAGGAAAGTCAGACTGGGTCAGAAACCCATTTTCAGCAGAGGCCCAGATAGAAAAGCTCCAAACAGTAAAAACAACAGTAGTAAATATATCATCAAAGTTAATATACTAGTAATTTTAAGACAAAAAGAGTAAATATACTGTCAAAACAGTGCATAAAGAAATTATTCAGTTCCTGCCTCCCTTTTTTTAAACAAGAAACATCTTTATTAAACCATCACGACATAAGCGATCATACATTTATATAAATGAAAATGAACCACACCGACACAATCCTAGTTGCAAGCATTTTACATCACAAACCATACAGACATACTCCCAGTTGCAAACATTATATATCACTTATATCTCTATGTATCTACCCAAGCATTTTCAGTCAAACATTACATAGCTCATTTAAGTCTTGCCTTCTTTTAAACCTTATTCCTCCCTATATGTATTGTTCCCCCAATTCCCATTTTTTGTAAGAGGTTTGCTCCTACCCTTTTCTAAAGATCTCAATTCCAATTGTTTTATCTCTGTTACTATATTCACTACTTTTAATATAGTTGGTTTACATTTTGATTTCCATTTTCTAGTAACTGCTTTTTTGGCAGCCACCATAATTAGACACAGCAAGGCCTTACTATGTCTAGGCAATTCCGATTCTGTATCATAGCTCAGAAAAATCATCTCCCTCGTCACACCAATCCACCCACCCAGCATCTCTGACAGTGCATCCCACTGAGAATCCTTAAAGTCCGCCAACCCACCCACTCCCAGAAAATACATTCCCAAGTACCTCTTTCTTCCCCGTCACACCTCCAACATTTGCTGTCAACCCGAGGAAAAATTTTCAGGAGTCTACTTAAGGTATAAAAATATCTATGTAAACATTTCCAAGCAAAAATCCAAAATCTTCTAGATTTTGTTACTTATTTGGGAAACATACATACATCCTCCCATTATTTCATTGTGAATTGTTTATCCAATCTCTCTTCCCAATCCTTTCTAACCTCCTCTGATTGATCCTTATAGTTATCATGCAATATTTTATATGCTGTACTAATTATTCCTTTTTTAATGGCATCCTCTGTTCTAGATTCTACTAAAAACTCTACCAGTGCTGGTCTTTCATTTAGGACCCCCCCTATTTCTTTCTCTTTGCCTATACTCTGATATCAATCCTTGACAGTGAGGGCAATCTCTAACCTGCAGTCCAAATACATTTTTGGCCTCTTCCCATTCCATTACCTTTCCCTCTCTAGTTATTTGCTCCCAACACCTTGGTTCCTTTGCCAGTTTTCTCCAGTAAATTCCAGTCTCCTCTTGCCTATTGTCTATATCCCTAATTGCAGTCATCCTTATCGACAGAATCCCCTTTCTCCACTCCCATGTTCGCTTAGTTCTTAGAATACTTTCTGCTACTTTATGGATATAATATTCTGTATGACTATTGTTACTCTCCTTAAAGGCCTGAATCCAAAATCCCAGTCTATTCTTCTTTCTTGAGCCCCCCCCCCCCCATTTTGGCATCATCCCTTTCCACTTTAAATTCTAGTTTTATGCTTGTACTATGCACAGGAGCCTTAACTGTGTAGCTCTGAAATACCCATTCAAATTGAGTAATCCCAGTCTGCCCTATTCCACAGGAAGAATCAGTTTATCCCACTTGACTCTTGCATTCACCCCCTCCCAGATAAGGTCCTACAGGTCTTTATTAATTGCTACCTGCCACTTCTCCTCTAGTTGACAAAAATATGCCTGACTTGTAGATGACACTAAAGGGATTAAAACATTTTGGCTGTTTATATATTACTATCCATACCCTTATAACAAAGCTTCCATTTTCTCAGTTTTTGTATTATCTTTTGTTTATTCTCTTCCCACATATCGTTATATGCCACACCAGAATCATTTTTAA
The DNA here is from genome assembly GCF_019279795.1 of Protopterus annectens. Classification (NCBI taxonomy): domain Eukaryota; kingdom Metazoa; phylum Chordata; order Ceratodontiformes; family Protopteridae; genus Protopterus; species Protopterus annectens. The sequence goes on from NC_056743.1 coordinate 448,926,950, forward strand.
TTCATACTCCTAAATATTTCATTTTATCATGTCCCCATAAATATGGATATTGCTGAACCAATTTGTGAGTGCGTACATAATTTACTGCTACTGCCTTTGCTTTAGCTTCATGAATTTTGTATCCTGAAAATATATGAAACTGTCAAAATCTTTCACAACACTGTAATGTCTTCTTTCTGGTTTTGTCAGGTATAAAAATATCATCATCTACAAATACAGCCAGCTTTTCTTGACTACCATACCAATTATATCCTTGAATTTCTGAGTTCCTTATTTTGTTTGCCAGTGGTTCCAAATATAAGGCCATATTCCATCACTCTGATGCAGTGTCTGATCTTTGTAACATCTTTGACCCTGGGTATATCCCACTGGAGGCACTGTATCTCTTTTCCATCTCTGATTGTGAGTATATCCCATTGCAGGCACTGTATCTTTGCTGCACAGGAATGCATTTGTAAGTCTGTGCTATTTTGTCAGTCTAAGTTTTTAAACTTTATTTTGTGACAAGTATCCTAAAATTCAACTACAAGTGGAAGGAGTTATGTGTTATTTGGCATGCAAATTGTATGCTGAATAGATGTCCAGTTTTCTTGGCCAGATGTACCTAGTTTCCAACAGCCTTGTATCAATTTTCAATGTCTGTAAGTTGAGAAGTATGCTGTCATGTTATCTCTGCTTTTACATTGCAGCACAGTCTTAGTCTTTCGGCTTTTCCCGGTTAGGGGTTGCCACAGCGGAACTCCGGTCCGCTCATGATTGGCAGTGGATTTTACGGTGCCGAGTTGCCAGCCCGACATCCAACCTTCAACGAAGGCACGCCCATTCATGCTCGCACCTACCTGCATGTCTTTAACATCACTCAACCGCGCACGCATAGTGACATATCAAAATAGGAACAACCTTCTGTTCTTGACTTTAGGATTTTTTAGGATAATTCTCTTCTTTTACTGAGGCAGAAATGTCTTAATGCATTACATTTTCTCACTGCTGTTTTATTTCAACCTCCTTGGGTTTGTTACACATGAAATATTTCAGCAAAACCATAATCCTTGAGCATGAACAAATTTAATTATTCTTTGTGCTGTACATAACACTAAAACAGTGTTGTCTGCAAAGATATTACACTTACAAAAATGAGTACCTCCAACAAATTGATCACTATCCAAAAATACGTGGTCAGCTTTGTGAACCAATATCATTTCTCTTCCCCTTTGCAACAAAGGAATTGGAAAAAAGTTCGGCAACAGCATGACATTTGCTAAAATGAGGACTGGCTATGTACAGTTTTGGGCAATACATAACAGGAAAAACTGTGGATTCTCCCATCTCTATGGTGTTTCATACAGGTGGAAACAAATTTGTCTGACAAAACATGAGAGGAGTTAACCATATAACAAATGGGGTGGTGGTTCTCTTTCTTCCATTTCTAAAGCAAGGGAAGGTATGTTTTGTAAAGTAACAACTGTATAAAATAAAACAAAAAGTACAGGCTAGTTTCCAGTTCATTAAGCCAGACTGGAACCAGACTGCAAGGAGAAAAGAAACCGCTAGACTGAATGTATGTAAGGGTGAGCTCTTCCTTTAAAAATTATGAGTAAGCTGTACTGTTAGCAATATTGCTGTGCATGCATGGATTAACTACATCAATGAGTTAAACTAGGAAACTGCAGTACAGCAGAAGAAGACTTTAAAAGATTACAAGGTACTAAAGGAGTGAACATATTGCACTTTCATTTTACTTAGCAATTGACTATATCTTCAGGAACCAAAAGGCTAAAAACACAGTAGTGATACATTCCTAGATTATATCAGTATCACAGAGTGAATTTTCAGGATTTGCAAACATCATTAAAAACAGCCAGCAAAACAATGTAATTAGCAAATATGCAAAACCAACTAGCATCAATTAATTTCCTAGACTCCATTAGCTGAAACTGATGTATTATACTGCATAATATGTTTAAGTTAAAAGTCATACACACACTTACACACACACCTACTTTCATAATGAATATGTTTCAAATTTGTTGTTGGAACCCCTTGAATAAAAACATGGTTTAATGGACATAATAATTTCAAAAATGTAGCACTACTCTCATTTTTTTTAGGAGATTCCCTGAATCAGGTGTTATCTCCCCTCCTTTCACATTTTCTGTTACGCTTAGAGTATATTACTCTATTACTATGTTGAATAAATATCATTTCTTACACTGTTTGATTTTTTTGAGTTCCAATGTGCTTGTATTAAGAATTAAATATGCCATGGTTAAAGGTAGATGAGACTAAATTATTAACAGTTAGGATTGGAGGAGATGAGATAAAAATGGTGATGTATAACAAATCTACAGGAAAGTCTCCAGGAGTAGATGGTATTCCTGTGGAAGTTTGGAAGCTACGAGGGAAGAAAGTGATAAACATCTGAAAGATTTTGTTTAACAGTATTTTAAAAGAAGGAGAAGTACCAACATCCTGGAAGAAAGCTGTAGTACCTGTAATACCTAAAGATACTAAAGACCCATCAGATCCAGCTTCATGTAAGCCCATTTCTATTGTAAACTGTGATTATAAATTGTTTATGTCTATAATAGCTAAAAGAATGACAAAAGTATGCCAAAACTAATATGGAAAAGATATAGAACTGATATGGAAAAGATATGGCTTAGTGTGGTTTTGTGGAGGAAGGTGAACATTTGACAACATTAATACAACTGATGATTCAGATGGAAGCAGAATGTAAGAAAATACCACTGTTGTTGGGTCTTGATGCAGGGAAAGTATTCGACAGAGTAAGCTGGGTTTTTATGAGTAGGGCAATGGAAGCATTTGCATTCTCTAACGTAATAATAAGGTTAATTAGGAGGGTATATTACCAAAAGTGAAAATTAAAGTGTGGGGGTCCTCTCTGATAAGTTCTGTTTGAACAGAGGAACCAGGCAAGGGTATCTAATTGCCTTTATGCTATTTGCTTTACATTTAGAATCATCGGTGAATAAAATAAGGGACTCAGAAATTCAAGGATATAACTGGTATGGTAATCAAGTAAAGTTATTTTTATTTGCAGATGATATTATTTTGCACCTCATAAACCCAGAAAAGAATATTTCAGTGTTGCGGAACATTCTGAGACAGTTTCAAGTCATTTTGGGATACAAAATTAATGAAGATAAAAGAAAGGCAATATATATAAACTATGTACTCACACAAAAATTTGTTTAGCCACAAGATTAAACGCTAACTGCTGGTCAGGACTAAATGAGTCCTTATCTATAGCACCAGTACTTAAACTTAAGGCACTTAATAGGTAGGTTTTTAACGATAGGAGACGGCATAGTACACATATGTTTTTTAAACTATTTATAAGTAAGTTGTAAGGGTTGGGTATTGTATTTATTCAATATATTTGGGGAACGGGAATGAGACTGTACACAATTTATGAGTTTTGAGTTAAACTGAATAGTTTTTATGATTGGTTGGTGGGAAATTATGTGATTAGAATGCTTTACATTGTGATTTTATTGTTAGCTTGTATCTGAGGAAGTTTGGGTGTAACAAAATGAAAATACTTATACTACACATTAAAATTATTTGTTTAGTGTGGTTTATTTTTACTTTTACTGTTGTAAGTAGTAATGCAGTGGCAGCCTTTCTTTTGGCAAGAGACAGTTTGTGTTACGTGGTTTAGCCACAACCATATTTATGGGGGAAGTGATAAAAATGGATTACTTAGGAGCATGGATTAAAAACTATTCTGTTATGGCAACTAAAGATATGTGGGAAGAGACTAAACAAAAGATAATACAAAAACTGAGAAAGTGGACTCTGCTTAATGGATAATGGTAGCAAGATACAAGCAATGAAAATGGTTTTAGCCCCTTTAGTTTTATACAAAAATTAGGCATATGTTTATCAACCAGATGAGAAGTTGTGGATAGCAATTCCTATAGACTTGAAGGATTTTATTTTGGACGGGAAGAGGGCAACAGTCAAGTGGGATAAGCTGATCCTTTCAATAGAATAAGGTGGTTTGGGGTTACCTGATTTGAAGTGGTATTTCAAAGCAACACAGTTAACACTCCCATACATAGCTCAAACAGAAAGCTATATTTCAAAGTGGAAGGGGATGATGACGATGAAACAGGGGGAAGCTGAAGAAATAAGGAGAGAATAGGAGTTTGGATGCAGATCCTTAAGGAGAATAACAATAACCATATAGAATATCATATCCATAAAGTAGCAGGAAGTATTCTAAGAACTAAATCAACACAGGAATCGAGAAAGGCGATTTTGCCGATAGGGATGTTTACAATTAGGGGTACAGAGAATAGGCTGGAATTTACTGGAGAAAACTGACAGAGGTCATGTGGTCAAAGGTTATGGAAAAAGCTACCACTTGTTGTGGAGGAAACACCAGCTGAGGTTGAAAAGATGGAGCAGGGTTGCAGTTCTTTATAATGGTTTCCGTCTTTGGAAGCTGAGAGGGAGGCAAATGCATCTTTGACAGATGATTTGCAATGAGAAGAAGAGAGAGATACTTCTGACATTTTTGAATAAATGTGATTATCTGTGCTGTAGAGGTCAAGACATGCAGATTCACAAGATTTACAGTGAGAACTGACTAGTAAATTAAATATGATTGATATGAAGATCACCGAAATTAAGTTATCTAAAATAAGTTTTTCTGGCAGATTATAAGCAATTAGGGATTTTTGCACAGGAAAAATGACCAGTTATTAACATAGGAAATGGATCATACATTAATTTAATTAACTTTTAATTAAATTAATTTTAAAATGAAAGCCTTGGCCAGACTGGACAACAAGTACTGGAAGGAAATGTTAATAAAGATGTTTGATGGGAAATTGTCACACAGATGGAAAAAGACAGACCTCTGAAATGGACTGGTTGATAAAAATATTTCACTTCCACTCCAGAAATAGTGTGTAAACAGAGCACTTATGATTGACAAAGATACATATGCTGCAAATGATTTTGAGGTATGGACTATGAGAAAAGAACAAAACTAGAGAAAATGACTTCAGTAAAGTTGAGATGTGTCAAATCACTGGGAAAACAATGAGTAAGAAGTGAAAGAAAACAAAACAAAAGAAGACTGGTTTTCTTAAAATGTGAGTTGAGTTGTGATGACAGTACCCTGGCTCAGCAATCAAGGAGCCTCAATCCTCACCACTAACACCAGGGAGGGCGTCTCATATAAGAGGAAAGGATAAGAAATACACACAGTAAAGTACAATTTCCCTTAAGTGCATACAGAGATCACAGTCAGTCTGGGGCTGGTTGCTCCCTTGCTCTCCAAGTCCCTAATAAGACTCCCCACTGGCACAGCTATTGGGTCCAGATCTCAGCCTAGCTGGCAAGCTAACCTCCAGTACCCTCTCTGTCCCACCAGTGCGTCATGTCCCTGCCCAGCTAGCTGACACACCACACACACTTTGAGATAAGTACTGAAGCCACTTCACAGACACTCCTGGGAAAGGCAGACACAGATTCTCCAGCTATGCCCCTTTACCCAGACTATACGGTAGTAATTTCTGCCACCACCAGCTAATACTTATCAGCTACCCAAAGGCCCTTAAAAGGGTGCCCAATTATTACTGTGCAATATTATTATCCAATTGGTAATGTGACTATTCAGTCTAAGGCTTATTAGAGTGGCTTATTACAATAAACACTATAAATATGCAATGTACTCTAGAGATTACTTATCTCTACACAAACCAGCCACAAGTAAAGGTTTTAAAAATATTTAATAATAAATAATTAAAAACACAAGACAATATTACTACACCACAGTGATCTCTAAGAGTTCAGAGATCACACAGAAACTTAAAACAATACAGTAGGAAAGTTCTGATATAACAGAAAAACACTTGTCTAACTTTCTTCTAAGTTCCTAGCTATTACTACAAGAAAACATACTTCTAAGACACTACTTACATAAGACAATAGGCAGAGTGCTGATAAGTGGGATATCAAGATTAAAATGATCACAGTCTCTCTCTAAACAATAGTTTTTAAACTCACTAACAAACATCTTTGCTAGGCCCTCCCAGATTACATCATTTTGACACTTAGGTTTTCCCAGTATACACATTACATCATTTTTGACACTTAGTCTGGAGTTCCCAGGCAAAAAGGCTACATTATTTAGCAATCTAACACCTGTTTAGGAAACTGCAACAATAAAAGACATTTCACATGTACACTCTAGCAATTATTCCTTAAGTTAAGACAATAGAAATAATGTGTTCAGCTAGCCGCTTCGGCACCACTATTTAGATAATTTTACTTCAAAGAACATTTGAAATGCTTGGCTTAGTTTTCCTTACAGCAGATGGCAATATTGCAACAATCCTGAAGTTCACATTTTCCAGTGTTTTCTTTCATTTAAGAACACAAGCCTGTATTTTACATTTATATATACAAATGATAGAATTATGTATCAAATTCTATTTGACTAGGTTGGCAGTCTTCACCCATCTTTCCCCAATCTTCACACGAGTACTAAACTCTTGTCATTAGACAAGAATATCATTAAAACTTTTGTCTCAAGGGATATCAGTGTTGCAGTGCATTAGGGGAAAACAAACAGATATATGTACAGAGGATGTGATATTGATCAAAGAAAATCATGGAAAACATTCTGAATTCATGTTGGGAGGCAAATATAGAGTTTTTGACAATGGGTAATATTCCGTTATTATGCTTAATAAAAATAAGGATATGAAGTTGCTAGATGTAATTACAGTACAACGAGGTTGAGTTGTAAACTGAGATTTGTGTGTGAATGGAGGCATAGAAGGTTCCATGTGATGTATACACCAGTGGCCAAATATAACAGACAGTTGTCTGAGAAGATAAAACCTTATTTGCTTATTAAAAGGGACTTTTTGTGGGTTGGTGATTTCAACTGTAGCATTTTAAGGGGAGCAGAACAAAGTGAAATCAGATATTAGACAAGTAAACATAATTTTAAGTTAGCAGTACTCAGTGAGGAATCCTGAAAATTTACATACAGAAGTGGAGAAATTAGAACTGTTTTTTTTTTTTATTTGTTACTCTCCTATAGGGGAAAAATAAATGTATGAAATAAACTTCAAATGTTTGGCATATGAAGTGTTTATGGGAAAAGGTGTAGTATAGGAACATGGGAAAAGGAATATGAAAACTGTTGAATGTTGTATTACAGGAGGGAAGGATGAAGGATAGTTTGGGTGTGTTACCAGAGTCACATATGAACAAAAGAGAGTTTTATAATAACTAGACTGAGAGACTGTTAAGGTATAAAGTCTTAGTGACCAAGGAGTACAGTGACTTAAGAGAATAAAGAGACATCTGCAGAGTACATAATATAATACTGTAACTCAGGGTATGCATACATGTTTGCAAATAAATTATGCAGAGCCATTTTAAAAAGAAATAAAACAATTTAATGACTGGAAACCAAGGGACTGGTACATACAGCAGAAATATGTTGCATGAGAAGTCACTCCTAATTTTAATATTCTTGTTTTAAATAGTTTGATAAAGAAGGAAGAAGGATGTTTGGGTCTGTTTAATGAAGGGTAAATTCTGGAACTGGGTTAAGGGGTGTTTTAACTTTTTTTAAAAAAAAATTTTCTGAAAATAAAGCAGGGCTGTGAACAATATTGGTTTGTTATTCTCATCACTGTACAAAAGAAACAGAATCTGGCCAAAGAGAAAACAATTAGTTTGGAGGAATTATATGATGCTTTAAAAGATGTTTGTATAAATAATGCACCCAGGGATGAGCTTACTTAGGTTCATAGGTTCATAGGTTTATACTAGGCTATCTGCCCTAAGGCATTTATAAGCCTAGCCCAAATTATTGTGGCTTACGCCACCCCTTATATAAAAAAATACTGTGCCCATTAGTTTGTTGTGCCTCTGTCCAGCAGTGACCCAGAGATGATTCCCGGGGTAAACCTACGATCTCCCATCCACAGGTCTAGATTTCTCTTGAACAGAGTCAGCGAGGTGCTCTGCCTCACATGGACCGGGATTTTATTCCACAGCATAGGGAGTCTCTGAGTGATAAATCTATCCCTCCAGCACGTCCTATTTATACCCGTGCTAAGGTTTAAGTCGCTTGCTCTAGTGGTTTTGGTGGATTTGGATTTTTTGAGGTGGAGCATGTCCATTAATTCCGGGTTGGACATGGCCTTGTATGTCAGGCACATGTCACCTCTGAGCAGACGGTATGCGACTGAATAGAGCTGGAGTTTCTTCAATCTGGCAGCATATGACAGATTTTGGAGTCCCTTTATCCTTTTGGTGAGGAACTTTTGGGGTCTCTCCAATTGCTGCAGATGTCGGGTGAGATACATCCCGAATGGGGCATTGTACTCGATCATTGGTCTGATAAGTGAAGAGTACAGGGGAACAATGACCTCACTAGATCTGGATGTGAATCCCTTCATGATCAGGTGGGCAATGTAGAAGGTCTTTCTAACCACTTTAGCAATGTGAGTGTCAAAAGAAAGGCCACTGTCAACCTGGGTCCCCAGGTCCCTGATAACCTCTTCTGTGCTTAGTGGATTGCCACCTATATGGTAGCTTGGGGTTACCTTGTTTTTCCCGAAGGGTATGACTATACATTTTTGGCGTTTAACTTCAGGCCATGGCTCTGGCACCAGCTATCTGTTTCCGTGAGTCCCTTCTGAAGGATATCAGTGTCCGATGCACTTTCCACTATGGCGCCCAGTTTGCAGTCATCTGCAAACTTTGTCAGCCAAAGTCCTCCCATGTTGGCCTGTACTTCTGAGAAGTAGATGCCAAACAATAGGGGCCAAGGACCGAGCCCTGTGGGACACCACTTGTGACCGGCTTGGAGTCTGACACAGCGCCAGCAACTCTAACCCTGTGGGTTCTGTCCTTAAGCCAGTTTGCAACCCATCTTGTGACATATGGGTTTACATTTAAGCTGGTAAGTTTTTCTACAATACCCGAGTGGGGTATTGTGTCGAAAGCCTTTGCAAGGTCAAGGTAGGCTGTATGGACTGCCTTTCCTCATCAATGGCCTTGGTGACTATTTGAAGAAGTCGACCAAGTTCAAAAGGCATGATCTTCCCTTGACAAAGCCAAACTGGGTCGGGTCCAATGTCTGCAAGTCCCCTATATCTTTGTTTATGAGCTCCATTATGATCCTCTCCATAGCTTTGCAGACTAGACTTGTTAAGCTTATGGGGCGGTAATTACCAGGGTCCGTGAGGCCACCTTTGTGGAGTGGGACCACAGTTGCCGTACGCCACTCCTTGGGCACGTATCCTGTGGTAAGGCTGAGATTAAACAGCTGCCTTATGTGCGGGTTTAATTCCTCATTTAGCTCGTGTAGCACACAGCCGGGGACACCATCCGGTCCCATTGATGCTGTGTTTTAGCTTTAGAGAGCAGCTTTCACCTGCGCATTTGAGATGTCCGGGAGGCTACACTCGGCTGGGATAGTTATCTCTCCTTTAGGGGAGAGGGGTGAAGTTTGCACTGAACCTGTCTGCCAGTATGTTGGCAATGTCTGTGGGTTCAGTGATTTTTGTATCATTTTGGACTAATTCTGAGCATATCTGTGAGTTTCCACCCAGGTTCCTAACATAGCTGAAAAAGGCCTTATGATTGTCCTTTGAATCCATGGCAATTTTTCTCTCAAAATTGGCCTTAGTTGATTTTATGAGTGCTCGTATTTTTTTACTAATAATGATCAGGCGTGACTTCCCTTTTATATTCGGTTTCCTCCCACATCCCAAAGACATGCTGCAGGTGAATTGGACACTCTAAATTGGCCCTAGGTGTGCGTGTGAGTGTGCCTTCTGTGGAAGGTAAAACTCCACTGCCATTCAATGTGCGGACAGGTGATCGAAGAAGAAGAAGAAGAAGGTGACTTCCCTTTTATGGATTTTGTTCTATCATGTAATAGCTTTCTCCTCTTATTGTAAAGTTTGTTAATGGCTGGGGTCCACCAGACTGGATGTCTAACAAAGAATGTCAGACACTCAGAAAATTGTTTTTCAAAATCATTAATGAATACTATTAGTAGTGGTGAGAGGAAGTTGAAAGTGAGTAGGCATGGTCAAGTTATATGAGATCCACGTAAAAAAATGAAAAAAACCCAAAAAACAAAGAAACAGATTAAAACTGGAGATCGGTTTTGAGTAAAAAAAACTTAGAAACTGATGACAATCATTCTGTTATTGTACGCTCAGATGACACAGTTAAGAATATCTTTATAAGGAAAACAACAACAACAAAAGACTACCATTGTAAGATATATTGGTATGGATAGTGGAGTTCCACCAATTACTTATTTAAAAATGTAACAATGCTAAAGGCTGACACCAATTGACGTAACCTCACCCATTCTGTTGATGTCTGCAGCTGTACCTTGAGTTGACATCATTAACCATCCCTGCAAATAAAACAGAAGGCTACAGTGACCCTTCTGTTTAACTTTACAGAAAAATATTTACAGGTTTAGCAATGATGAGCACTGTGCTTTTGTATACATTATGACCCCCACAGAGTAAGACTTACTAATTGCCAATATCCAGTAATATATGTAGGAAATTCCTAAATAAAACATAACTGCCCTGAGTGATTCTGGGGGAATATGGTGCATTAAAATATTAAGCCAGTCACAAGTGTCCAGAGATGCATCTTTAATTTAATTTTATTAATGCTTGTTAACCAGGATGCTGGGCTTATTCACAAAGAACCGCCCTTACAGATGTACTGGCATTCAGGCAAAAACACATAGCGATGATATATAAAAATAAAAACACCAGCCTTCAGTACACACACATATAGCATGGACACAAAATGCACTGAAATTCTCAGTCTTACGTAAATATAAATTATAGAACAGGCCCCCGTATAGTCAAGTAATGGAATTAAGATAAAAATAAAACACAGGAAAATGCTACTGATCATTGTTACATAATGTATTGTAATAATCAATGTCAGCTGTACAATAGGTGCTTGGGCTGGGATCCTTAAGTGTGAGGAATATTTGAATATATATGGCACCAGCTGCCATAGTAGTTAAGGTCTTTGCACAACGTACAAGATTTGATCCTGACAGCTGTCCAATGCCTGTTTGGAGTTTGTATGCTCTCCCTGTGTCTCTGTGGTGTTCTCCCAAATCCATAAAACATACTGAGTGTTTCCATCACAAAACTCACCAAAAGAATGGAACTGTGGGCAGCAGCACTGATTCTACATGGTGCCCTGTAGGGGGAAGAGTTGTATAAACCAACTGCTTTGGGCATCTACTGTGGTGCACAGTTTCCTCATGACAGGAGACCACAGATCACAGCAAGGATTGCTACTTGGTGTAAAATATGGCTGTAGGTGATTCAGTCATGTTGACTAATGTTGCTAAATGGGCATGGCTATTTGCCGGTGATAAGTGGGTTGAGGACCCTACCTACTCCAACCTACACCAGAGATCCATGCTAATGGGTGGAGGGGCGTATGTGCCCCTACTGGCCAGACTGTGCCCATCATAAAAACCAGCAGCCTCGGGTCAATAAACTACTGGCTGGCCCAGTGTCCAGTTGCCCAGCCTGCTAAACATGAACTAAGAATTGCTTCACTCAGTGTAGGTTCACTGACAGGACACAGCTTGGAAGTGGATGACAAGATGGTAAGGAGGAGACTGGACATCCTATGTATCCAGGAGGCAAGATGGAAGGTCAGTGCAGTAAAGCCACTTGGTTTGGAATCCAGAGTCTACTACTCAGGAGAAGGCCAGGATAGAAATGGCGTGGGAATTGTGGTGACAGAGATGCTTCAGAAGACATTGAGGGATGACAACAGAATTAGTGACAGACTCATGGCAATCAGACTCCAGCCCAATGACAGGGCAGTATTCATAATCTCAGCCTATGCCACACAGCAGGGTTGATAGTGAGGAAAACAGTGCATTCAGACAGCAGTTGCAGGGCTTACTAGAAAAAGCAGGACAGCATGAATTAGTGCCAGTAATGGATGATTTGAATGTACATATCAGGACAGACAGGACAGGACATGAGGGCTGCCTGGGTCCACATGGGTGGGGTAACAGAAATAAAGAAGTACAAGCCATTCTAGAATTCTGTCTGATAAATGGCTTGATAGTAGCTAACACATGGTACCAAAAAAAGAGACAGTCACAAGGTTACATACAAGAGTGGCCAACGTGCAACTCAGATAGCCTTCCTCCTAGTAATGAAAAGGCATTGGGCTAGAATCAGCGATTGCAATGTCATCCCCAGTGAAACAGTCAATGCACAGCATAAAGCACTGCTTGCCACAATCTGTTGCAAGCAGTGGTCAGCGAAGGCACTAAGGTCAACAGAGAACAGGCTGAAGACCTGGAAGTTGACCGCAGAGAAAGCACAACAGTTTAAGGAATTGTTCAGGGCTGTAGCACCTCAAGAAGAAGAGGAAATAGGTGGAGCTGAAGAAAAAGGACACCCACACCTCAAGGTTGGTGGCAACGCACAATGCATCGGAGACCATCCAGGTGCAATTAACCATAGGCAAGACTACTCTGCAATTTGTAGCATGTTACAGGCCACCCTCTCAAACTCAGGAACCTCACATGGCCTTCCTGAAAACATTGGAGGGGATAAATGTATCTCCAAACACCATCATACTAGGTGACTTTAACTACCCTAATATAGACTGGGAACACTACTCAAGCCCAAACACTCTAGCCCAAAGGTTCCTGGAGTTCATAAACTCAAATGCCATGGAACAACTAGTCACCATCCCCACAAGAGGAGAAAACATACTTGATCTCATCATCACGAACATGGGATCACAATGTTCATCACCGGAAGTATACCCCTCACTGGTGAGATCAGATCATAAACTAATCTCGCTGGAGGTCCTCATCCCGCCCCCACCTGAAATAAAAAAGACCACAGTGAAAAACTTCTCAAAAGCCGACTTCACACTTCTAAAACTAGTGTGGTCTCCTTTAAGGCCCCTGAGCCAGTGGTAAACATTACTGAAACCGCTGAATCACTTACAAATGCCTTCTACCAGCACCTACAGGACTGCATGGATCAGGCAATCCCAAACAAAACTAAGACTCTTTGTACCAAAGGCAAGCGTCCAGTCTGGTGGACCCCAGCCATAAACAAGCTCTACAACAAAAGGAGGAAGCTACTACAAGATAGAGCAAAATCCTTGAAAGGTAAGACACCTTTGATGGTTATAAGTCAAAAACTAACAGCTCTCATAAAATCATCCAAGGCAAATTTTGAGAGAAAAATCGCCAAGGACTCAAAAGACAATCATAAGGCCTTCTTTAGCTATGTTAGAAACCTAGGAGGAAACTCCCAGATATGCTCAGAATTAGTTCAAAATGATGTGAAGATTACTGAACCTACACACATTGCCAACATACTGGCTGACAGGTTCAGTGCAAACTCCCCCCCCAGAAGGAGAGATATCTATACCAGAGGATTGTAGCCCCCCAAACATCTCCAACACCCAGGTGAGAACTGCTCTCTCCAAGGCAAAAAACACAGCATCCATGGGACCGGATGGTGTCCCCGGCTGTGTGCTCCACGAACTCAATGAGGAATTAAACCCGCAGTTAGGACAGCTGTTTAATCTTAGCCTCACCTCAGGATACGTACCCAAGGAGTGGCGCACGGCGACTGTGGTCCCACTTCACAAGGGCGGTGCTCCACCGACCCTGGAAATTACCGTCCCATTAGCTTGACAAGCCTTATCTGCAAAACCATGGAGAGGATCATAATGGAACTCATAAATAAAGACATAGGGAACTTGCAGACTTTGGATCCAACCCAGTTTGGCTTTGTCAAAGGCAGATCATGCCTTTTAAACTTGGTTGACTTTTGAGACAGTCACCAAGGCCATTGATGAGGAAAGGCAGTCCATACAGCCTACCTCGACCTGGCAAAGGCCTTGACACAATACCCCACTCAGGTATCATCGAAAAACTCATCAGCTTGAATGTAAACCCATACATCACAAGATGGGTTGCAAACTGGCTAAGTGACAGAACCCACAGGGTCAGAGTTGCTGGAGCCATGTCAGACAAAGCCTGTCACAAGTGGTGTCCCACAGGGCTCAGTCCTGGGTCCACTCTTGTTTGGCATCTACTTTTCTGAAGTACAAGCAAACACAGGAGGGTTATGGCTGACAAAGTTTGCAGATGACTGCAAACTGGGCGCCATAGTCGAAAACACATCTGACACAGATATCCTTCAGAAGGGCCTCACAGAGACGGATAACTGGTGCCAGAGCCATGGCCTAAAGTTAAACGCCAAGAAATGCATAGTCATACCCTTCGGGAAAAACAAGGTTACCCCTAGCTACCATATAGGTGGCAATCCACTGAGCACAGAAGAAGTCATCAGGGATCTGGGGACCCAGGTTGACAGTAGCCTTCGTTTGACACTCATGTTGCTAAAGTAGTTAGGAAAACCTTCTACATTGCCCACCTGATCATGAAGGGATTCACATCTAGATCAAGGGAGGTCATCGTCCCCCTGTACTCATCACTCATTAGACCTATGATTGAGTACAATGCCCCATTCGGAATGTATCTGACCCGACACCTGCAGCAGCTGGAAAGGCCCCAAAAGTTCCTCACCAAAAGGATAAAGGGTCTCAAAAATATGTCTTTTGCTGCCCGACTGAAAGAACTCCAGCTCTATTCAGTCTCATACTGCTTGCTCAGAGGTGACCTGTGCCTGACATATAAGGCCATGTCAAACCCAGATTTGATGAATATGCTTCACCTCAAAAAATCTAGATCCCTCAGAACCACAAGGGCGGGAGACTTAAACCTTGACACGGTTATTAATAGAACGTGCTGGAGGGACAGATTCATCACCCAGAGACTCCCTATGCTGTTGAACAAAATCCCGGTACATGTGAGGCAGAGCACCTCGCTGGCCTTGTTCAAGAGGAATCTTGACCAATGGATGGGAGATCGCAGATATACCCCAGGGATTACTTCAGTGTCGCTGCTTGACAGAGGCACAGCAAAATGATAGGCATAGTTTTATTCAAACTAAAGGGGTGGCGAAAGCCACATAACTATGGGCTAGGCTTATAAATGCCCTTGGGCAGATAGCCTAGTACGAACCTATGAACCTATGAACCTATGAACAATGGAAGCACATTAAAACAGCATGTGTGAAGACTATAGAAAGTACAGTTGTGTACACTTACCATAAATATAAATGTTCGAGTGTATTCACTGTTGCAGTCATTACATTTGGGTAGTCCTGCTGGCAGGTTGCCCTCAACCAGCCTGAATTCCAAAGTCCTGGGTCCTGCATCAGCTGCTGTCACCCCTTCCCTGACATCAGGTCGTCAGGGGTATAAAAGAATCAGCTGACGCCATTTTCCTCAGTTTTTCTTGCCGCAGATATCAGGTGCCCCCAAAAAGGGTAGCCAAAGTTTATACATAAATATATTCAGAAATATACCAATATAAATTTTACCTTCATCTAAAAGCAAATATACCACATAGGTAGTATAAATCAGAGAAGGAAAGATAAGATCCAAAAGAAAAAAGGGGGAAGGCGGGTGGGTAACCTGGACTGCAACAGTGAATACACTCGAACATCTATGGTAAATGTACTCAACTGTACTATGTCCTTCGTGTTTCACTGTTCCAGTCATTACATTTGGGTAGAGTCCCAAAGCTATGGTTGGGAGGCTGGAACTAGACAGCAGTAGGGGCGGCTATGATGTCCTGCAGAACTGCAGTGGCAAAGCCTGTCCTGGATTTAGAGTAGAGTGGCAGATGATAATGCTTTGTAAAGGTGTGCACTGAACTCCAAGTAGCCGCTTCTAAAATGTCTCTGGTTGGTACTCCCCTGAGAAAGGCTGCTGAGGTGGCTGCAGCTCTGGTGGAATAAGGCCTAATGCCCTTAGGCACTGGCTTGCCATGGTGTAAGCAGCAGAAATGAATGCAGTGGCCTAACCACTTAGAAATAGTCTTCTTTGAGATAGGCTTTCCTTGTGATCCTGCAGCATATGCCACTTGTAATTGCTCTGTCTTCCTGAAAGCTTTGGTTCTGTCCAAGTAGAATCTAAGTTGTCTGTGTACATCCAAAGAATGCAGAATTCTCTCTCCCTTGTTCTGTGGATTTGGGTAAAAGGTTGGCAGATGGATGGCTTGGTTAAGAGCAACACTGGACACTACTTTAGGCATAAATGTTGGGTTTGTCCTCAGGGAGACCCTGTCTGGATGAAAAATTATGAAAGGTTCCACAGCCATGAGCGCCTGTAGCTCTGAAACTCGTCTTGCAGAAGTAATTGCTAAGAGCAGGGCTGTTTTCCAAGATAGAAACTTCACATCAGCAGTAGCAGCTGGCTCAAAAGGAGGCAGGGTGCACTTTTCCAAGACGTAGTTGAGGTCCTATGCAGGTATTGGTAGTCTCCTTGGGGGCCTTAAATTTCTGGATCCTCTGAGGTACTGCCTTAATAAAGGGTGAGAAAAAAGTGGTGCCAAGCACTTTGTAAAGACCCTGGGCGCAGTAGATAAGCCAAAGGGCATTGCAGAGAATTGGTAATGCCTTGAACCAGCCTTGAATCTTAGGTATCTTCTGATGCTTGTCTGATTGGAACATGCAGGTATGCCTCTTTTAGGTCTAAAGTCACAAGCCAAGCATTCTTGCCCAGCATGGGCAGAAGCTGCTGCAAAGTCAACATTATGAATTTTGGAATATCCAGGAAAGTGTTCAGAATAGATAGGTCCAGTATCGGCCTTCAGGCCTTGTCCTTTCTGGGTACCAAGAACAGTCTTGAGTAAAATCCTTGTCCCTGCTCTTGCTCTGGTACTTGGTGAATGGCCCACATGTCCATGAGGGATGAGACTTGTTTTTGTGCCTCTGCCCATTGATTTTTTGTCAGATATGGCCAGCCGTTTGCCTTTGGCAGAGTATGGAAATGGAACTTGTAGCCTTGTGGCACTATGTTTAGAACCCACTTGTCCTGGGTTATGATGTGCCAATTTTGAACAAAAAGTGCTAATTTTCCCCCTAAGGGTGCTGCCAGAAGATAAGTGCTCTGTGCAGGCAGGGGGAAGTCATTGGGACTGTTTTCTGTATATTTGTGATCTATCTTCTCCAGCTTTGGAGGTAGAAGCACCCCATTGCTTGGGCCTATAAGAACCTTGCGGCTGGGATCTGCCCCTAGGGCATCTGGATATGCCCCTTTGAGGTCTGTCTGACACAGGAAAGGACCTTTTTTGTTGTAGGCCAGTGTCTACTAAACTTAGGTGGCTGTACTTGTAAAAATTCTTTGACAGTTTGCATATATTTAGCTTTGTCCTCCATCTTCTTTAACACCTCTTCTGCCTTAACACCAAACAAAGTATCATGCTGTAAAGGTGCATCTAGTAATTTAACTTTAACATGATCAGGCAGATTTTGTTCCTTTAACCAAGCATGCCTCCTAATTACAGAACCCGTAACTGCGGCCCTGCAGGAGGCCTCCAAAGAATCAAAACCACATTGTAAAGTATGTTTTCCAACTTGTTCTACTGCATATAATAAATCCTGCATTTCCTTGTTTTCTACACATTCAGAATTTAACATTTTCTGTTTAAGCAATCCCATGACATGTTGCTGATACTTAAGCATATGAAATTGACAGTTTAAGGCCCTTATAGCCAAAGTTGCAGATGTGTAAACCTTTTTTCCCCATCTATCCAGTGCCCTTGAATCTTTGTCAGAGGGGGATGGGTTTTTTGCAGTGGAAGCCTTAACTCCCTTTGGACCCTGTGAAATAGTTTCTGGGTCAGCAGCAGGGTTTTTAAAAAGAAATTTGTGTGAGTCAGGAGTCCAGCAATATCTGTTAGTCTTAACAGGAGCTGGGGGTAAGGAGTCAGGGGTCAGATTAGACTCCGAAAACACATCATCTACAATGTCTAATACAGGTGGAATGGCTAGAGGCCTGTGCTGAGGTAGTAAAAGAAAATCCCTGAGCGTCTTTCTAGATTCTGAAAAATCTTGGCTCTCCCAGTGGAAATGCTCCCTCATGGTATGCAAGGTTTCCCCAAAGGAATAGTCCTCAGGAGGAGATACTGAAGGTATAGATTCTTCAGCATCAGAATCCTCATAGGGGGAGCAGAATATTCCTGATCAGAAGAGGAATCAGAAGAAATGGAAACCTGATCTGAAGATTCATAGTCAGTGTCTTGCCTAGGCCTCTTATCAGGAGGGGGATGGGAACCCCTGATGAAGGTAATCAAGTCTTCGGCCATTTTGAGCATCTGTTTTTTGGGTATAGAAGCCTGTCCATGTGGCTCTTGAGTTTGTTTCCTTGCTTTAGAAGATGCTTTAGTCTTTGCCTTTGAAGCTGAAGTCGTTTGAATGTAAAGATGTTTAGGTCTGAATATGCCCTCAGAAGCCGGTACCTGCTCAGCGGCTCTGGACCCATCTGAGGGATTAAGCGTCCAAGACGCCAATACCTTGAGTATCCAGCGGCATGGCTAACTCCACGTGGGAGTTGGTAGCGGCCTGCGACTCTAAAGTAGTGGGTGTCAGGGGCTGCGAAAGCGCCTCACTGAGAACCGGCGAACCGGAGACTGGCTTAGGAGAAGCTTTGTCATCGGTTTTGGGCCTCGGTTGTTTTTCTCTATCCTTTTCTTTGCGTTTTTTGTAAACTCCAGTAGTCAGATTGTTATCCGATGACATTTCAGGATAATTAAACCGGCGTCCAAAAAAGTTTAAAGCAAAATCATACCGACGCTTAATAGTGCGTTGGTTAAATCTACCACAAAACCGACAACCGGTAACGTTGTGATCAGGGCCTAGCCAACCAAGGAATACAGTAAGAATGAAAATCCTTATGAGGTATTTGCTTTCCACAAGAAATACAATTATTAACTTCTTCTGACATCAGTCTGGATCAAGAAAAAAGTTTCCCCAACGGGGTACTTAGCTTTATTGAAGACTTGGGATCTGAAACTCAAACATGAAAATCTCAGGAGTCGGCTGACTGGCACTTGTGAACTGCTTCTGCTTCGGGCAAAGTGCGGCAAGAAAGACTGAGGAAAATGGCGTTGGCTGCTTCTTTTATACCCATGATGACCTGACGTCAGGGAAGGGGCGACAGCAGCTGACGCAGGACCCAAGACTTTGGAATTCAGGCCGGCTGAGGGCTACCTGCCAGCAGGATTACCCAAATGTAATGACTGCGACAGTGAAACACGAAGAGCATCAGATATGTTGCTGAGCCAGGAATGGAAATAAGTTATATGCAGAAAGCTAGTGGTGGAATGCAGAAGTCTAGGAAGTCATCAAAGAAATAAGGAATACAAGAACAAGTGGGAGATAGAAAAGATGGACCGGGGTAGGAAGGAATATTGGCTGGCTAACAAAGAAGCTAAGAAAAGAATTGCAATAGCAAAGAAGAAGGCATCAGAGGCACTCCTAACAGCTTCTAGAAAGTAAGTCAGTAGATGGCACAAAGAAACTATATCAGGTTACAAGGCAAAGACAGAAAGATAAAGAATATAGTCAGACACCTTTCATAAGGGATGCCAGCAAATCCACAGGACATCAAAGGCAGATGGAAGGAGTACTTCCAGCAGCTTCTGAATGAAGCAAACCACACAGAAGCTGTACTCCCCCAGACACTGCCTAGAATGAGAGAAGAGGAGGAATCCATCATACAAGAAGTAAGAACAGCAGTAAAGAAAGTGAAGTCAAGAAAAGCAGCCAGCTCAAATGAGGTCACAGCAGATATGATAAAGATACTGGGTTAGATAGGGGGAGAAATTGCTCCTGAGGGTACTTCTAGCAGCCTGGAGAGAAAGGTGTATCCAGATGACTGCAGAATACGCATACTAGTGCCACTGTTCAAGAACAAAGGGGACATTCACAACTATGGGCAGTATACAGGTATCAGTCTCCTGTCGCATTGCATTAAAGTTCTGTAGAGGGTGATTGATAAATTAATATATAGAGTAGCAGAAAGTAGGCTCGAGATGAGCAGTTCTGATTCAGATTAGGATGCAGCACAACTGACCTGATATTTGCATTGAGACAGATAGTTGAAAAGAAGCTAGAGTTGAGGAAAGAGACCAATTGGCCATTCCTAGACTTGGGCAAAGCATATTACAAGGTCCCAAGAAAGCTGATTTGAGAAGTCCTGCAGTGGTTTGAAGTCCCAGAAACATTAACAGAATTAGTGCAGGCTATATACAAGGACCCCACAACTAAAGTACAACAGTGCTCAGTCTCACAGAGGGGTTCCCAGTGGGAGTGTGTGTGCACCATGGTTCAGCTCTGAGATCACCGCTGTTCATACCAGTGATGGACTACATTAGCAAACAGGTCGGAAAGAACAGATAAACAAAGGTGCTGTATGCAGACGATATGGCATTACAAGCAGATTCTGGCAATAACTTTAGCAAAGGCTGGGGGAATGGAATGCAAAACTGAAGGCACATGTTATGAAACTGAGATAAGTTATAATGACAGCAAATGGTGGAGTTCAGAAGAAGCTGAGAATTGAGATTGAGGGAAAAATTGTTGAACAGATTAACAGATTTGAGTATCTGGGAGGGCTGGTACAGGAGAAGAGAAGTCTTAATGAGGAGGTCAAAGCTAGAATCAGAGGGGCTGCAACCAACTGGCAGAGAGTGACGGGTGTAGTATATGGCAGAAGACTGCTAAAGAAGATGAAAAATAAGATCTACAAAATAGTGGTGTGAAAGTACCATTGTATGGTACAGAAACCTGGTTAGTAAAAGCAGAGGTATTGGAGATGAAGTGCCTGAGATGGGTGGTAAGATGCACACTGTGCAACAGATGAAGACATAAGGACATAACAGCAGAAGCCACAGTAGCTCCAATTTCAGAAAAGGCAAAAGAGAATAGATTATGGTGCTTTGGGAACATGTACAGAAAAGCAGAAGACAGTCTGATGAAGAAGATTTGGGAAAGACAGGAAGAAGGCAAGAGGAAACAAGGGTGTTCAGCAAAGAAGTGGATGAATTATGTGGGAGAAGACTTGTGACATTCAGGCATGAGTGTTAGAGAAGAGAGGGGAGCAGCACCAAATAAAGATGGTGACACTTGACACGACACCCTGACCTCATGTAGAAAATGTGAAAAAGGGGGTTGATGATGATGATGATACATTTTACGGGAAGAAAATGAATAGGGGCCATGACATATATTCACCATATTGTCAGGGGTCAAACAGGAGCAATGGATTTCAGACAGAAAGATAAAAGTGAAGGAAGAAGGAGTGATAGGTCAGAGCTGGAAGGTGGATAATTCAAGTATAAATTTAGGAAGAACATTTTTACTGACAATATGGTGAGGCCTTCCAAGAACTTGCTAGCGAAGCTAGTGCAGTGTGGGATATCAGACAGACTGAAGGAAACTTGGGAGGGATACAAAATGGATGTGGGGGAAGGTAAAGCACCTACAAAGGTGTTAACTACAGCAACAGTGCAAGCTACGTTGACCTTTACTATTCTTCCTCATCTCATCTGCAAATGCATGCATGATCATATTTTTGCAAAATTTAATGCATTAAATGTCTGCCTATTATAACATTATTTAAATTATGCTCTCTTCCTCCATTTGATAAAACTGTTAATTCAAAATGGTTATTTAAGTCACATTTGTATTTTTCCTCTTTAAAAAATCTAGTGATGCTTTTAAGAGCTGTTTTAATTTTCACCATGTTTTTGAAATATTCTGATTTAACTGTAAATGAAAACTTATATTGTACAATTTATAAACATTGCCAATGTCCTCAATACAATTAGAATAATCTGCATATTTATATTATAAAGCCATTCTAAGGGGATGTATTTTTATAACACTGCTTTCACATTAGACATGACACATTAATCTGAGCTCCAGGATGTATTTAGGAGAACAATAGATTCATCAATATTCCCTATTACAGGATCTCACTGACGAATGTGCCAGTGCGGTGGCTGCTTTTCTGGAAAGGGCAATAAATGAAAATTGTTTAACCTTAACGTCAGTTACAAATTAAAAGAATTACAATGACGTCAGATAAACTGCTACAAATTGAAGGCAATACGCCTTTGGCTGCAGATTTCAGAATTGCTCCTTCTCTTGTTAAACAAGCATTAGAATAATTTCTTTACATGATATAATCAACTCTTCATTTCTGAAGTGGCATCTTACGTTAAGATCTATTTATAAAAACAGTCATTAATCAGGTTTGCATGCATGTAAAATGTTTATTTCTGAGCCTTACCTGGTTTATCCTATACAGACCATGACACGACAGAACACATAATCTTATGACAGTTTTGGTAACTAATTCATATCTTTATTTAACGATTCAGCAAGGAGGGGAACTAGTAGACATGTTATTGAAAATTCTGAACATAAAGAACTCAATCAAAACTACTTGTGAAACACTGGACATGATTTCACATAACAGACCAAGTCTAACAAGAATAAATATTTACTTTTAAGAACTACAATGAGGCTATATATTGGGCTTAAAAAACTACTTTAGGCAAAACATTTTATTCACACACACTCACCGTCATCACAGGTATGTGCAGCAACAATGAAATGAGGCATTTTTGACCTGACTACCTTTTTCCTTTGGATGATGGTACTGTACTGAGAAAAGAAAACATTTTTTGAAGCAATAAACATATAAAACAAGATAAATGTAATGATAGAAGCCAAGATGAATATGGTTTCACAGCTACAAATAATCCCTTGAAATGCAATACCTATTGCACGTTGTTTAAAGGTCCCTGATGAATCATGTTTTACTCAAACACAGCGAGCATAAATTTCACATTGTTAGCTGCACAATCTCAAATGAAACATCACGTGAGGTTTGGAACTAGGGCTCAGGAGTTACTTAGGCTGTGTTTGTTGTATAAAACAAAAAGCAGCAGCCTCTCATCTTTGAGAAAGCAGTTTCTTATTTTAATTTAAAGTACATTTCTCATAAAAATACTACATATTTAATTCAGATAATGTTGCATTAATGAAAGTTTGAGTAATGTCTGAATCTGGAAAATTTTCATTACAGAAGCTTTGATAGTCCATAGCACTCTAGAAAACAAAAGTTTCAAACTCCAGGAAAAATAGTAATTGGTTCACTTCTCACTTAATGCCAATTTTTTTTACTGAAGCCCCTACACTCAGAGATACGCACTATTGGTGTTGACACACATTTTGATGTCAAATACAGACTACATAACTGCTGTTAGCCACTGTATACAAAACTTCTTTACTGAAACAAATACAGTTTGGATCATGATTCTGACATATATTGCTGAGACGTTCCTGCATTTGTTTTCAACAAAGTAAAATCTACAAAACATCCTTATGACCAACAAACTGCTAGCTCAGACTCTCAGCTGACCTGGTTTATTTCACTGGGGAAGACCATGGCATGAAGTACTTTCATAAGTGCCAGCAGTTAAACTCTGCCACCTACAGATGTCAAAGAAAGATATTATGTATGATGGTGGTAGATAAAATTTCTTCACATAAATATTGTTTGGAAAGTCCCACATGTAGTCCTAGATCCCAGCCACAGCAGAAATACAAGAACTGAAGTTTGGAGGGTAGGACATGGCCATTGTTAAAAATGACGATCTAGGCCCTGCAGGTGGTGAGTGCATCCTCACTGAAGGCTTGTGCTTGTGCCTGTGGCTGAATACACAGTCAATTGGAAGAGCACCCCTGGTGCCATCTTGTAGGTGTATTCCAGAAAGAGGGTGCTACTCAGTCCCTGGATCGTCAGCCAGAGCTACAGGCCAACTATTTTGAACTTGAAGAGTGATCATTAGGTCTTCCAGTCATGAGATGGAGGCACTCAAAACCAAGGTCCAGGTTAAGAAGAGTCCACTGGTTTACCTCATTCCAGGCTTCATGGTCCAAGACCTAGACAGCAAGTAAATGTGTGATATCTGATGGGAGCTTGATTGGTAACTTTGCAGACAATTATCTCTGGAGCTAATGGGAGGGATGACTCCTTTTCTCTCCCGCTCCTATGAAGAGTTTATAGACTGTGAAGTATTTGTGGCTGAAATGAAAAATGGCAAAGATTATTCTCTTCCTTCAGCTTTCCATGGAAGATATGGGACAAATTCCTTAATATCTGTGTATTGCCCTTCTTCAGTTTACAAATGTTCTGCGTGACAAGCTCATCTCAAAAAAGTGGTAAGTTTAATTTCTACAGATTTGCCAGTGGCGTTTGAGATTGTTACTCAAAATATATACACAAAAAAAGATTTTGATTAATTGTAAGAGGATAAGGTATATCCTAAATCTGAAGAAGTCTAATTTGCCATGTTTGTGTATTATGCATACATCTCAGCTGTCCAGAATTCCATAGAATGTCCAGATTTTTGCCTGATATTTTTGGTCTGCTCCTCTTAAAATCTGTGTTTTTCTGGCAAACTACAGAGGACTGAAGTCACTAAATAATGACATGCATTTGAGTTTCAGACTTCATATCCTTCATGCAAACTCTCACAAAACCTGTTATTCTAACTACATTCTAAGTTTATAAGAGAAATATTTAAAATCTGTCCCTATTTGGGGTCTTTGCCCTTCCCCCATTATTTAAGGATTTGTCCACAATTGTTGTGTTAGGAAGTTGAGAATTATGGTATTGTGATACAGACAAAATCACTTATTTAGTAATAAATGTAGTATTTAGTAATATCTTTCAGCTTTTCTTTTTCAGTATCAGCATCTTTTGTGTGTGTGTGTGTATGTGTGTGTGTGTGTGTGTGTGTGTTTTATTTTTTATATTCTGTTAAGATTTATGTGCCTCTTTTGTCAAGCTAAGTTAGTCTCTCACAATATCTTACTCTCCAGACTACAGCACTGTGGGTTACACATGCCTTCTTTAAATTGGATCATTAGTTAGTAGGTGCACACAAGAAATTGACTGAATGATGTTATTTCCCAAAGCTCATCAACACTGATGTCTTCCAGGGCTCCATACTTTGAACTCTACGTTCTTCTTTCATAAACACTGAGCCCACAAACTGTAGTCCAAACAGGTTAGTCTGATATGCAGATGACTCCATGCTGCTCTTCTTCAACAATCAAAACTGTAATTGCCCAATTTCGGAGGACTTTTTTTTTCAGACAGAGCTGAGTCATCTGGCCTTCACTTAAACCATTATGTTTTTTTTCCTTAAACTACTCACCTCAGCATCTTCTCCTGCTTCCAGAGTCTAAAAGGGCTAATTGCTATCAACACACTAGACATAACTATTGACTGTGAGCTACAATTTAGGACACTTGTCAAAAACACTCTTTAAACAAATCCAAAACTCAGAATATTGTACCTAGGAAAGTATTTATGACCAAAATACGAACACCAGAGCTAGTATACATCTACTATCCATATTTGGTATCCTTATTAAATTTTTGTCTTTTCACAGCTTAGACTGGAGCGAAATGGCAAATGTATTGCTGCCAGCTTTTCTTGTGCTTCCCATCACTGCATATCCTTAAGA
This sequence comes from Protopterus annectens, assembly GCF_019279795.1. Lineage (NCBI taxonomy): Eukaryota > Metazoa > Chordata > Ceratodontiformes > Protopteridae > Protopterus > Protopterus annectens. Next base: position 448,952,466 of record NC_056743.1, read on the forward strand.
AAAAAATAGCTTGAACTTAACCATTATTTCAAAACAATGCAATTCCAGAGAGCACAATCTATCCTCTACTAACCCAAAAATTACCATGCCGAGCAATTCCTAGGTACATTGTATACATCAGACCTATGACTTCTATTAGAATAACTATGTTTTACTCAAATCTGACATTTAACAAAAATAAAAAGATATGAAGACTTTGCTTTCTTCGGTGGTGTATCCAAACTGTGGAACAAACTCCCACATGGTCTCAGGCAAATTACTTCCAAAGCAGAATTCAGGCTAGCCCTCCCTGGGAGTGTAATAACTTAACTGGTGTCACATAAACCTATTTTGTTATCTAGCCTGTTTTTTTGTCACCAATTTTTTTCTCTTTCTCCATTTGAGTATTTTTCTAATGCATGCCTCACTTCTCACCTTCTGCTCCAGATTAATTGTAGACTCTGTTGTGTTTTCTATTTACCAGCAATTACAACAATATTAATATATAATGATATACAATTTTTGAAGGATTTAGTTAGTCCTTTTGCCATTCATTTTAGGGAATCTAATTACAGGTATTATGGTAATATATGCATGTACATTTTTCTGAACTTGTACTATTTAAAGTACTTCTTACCATATAAAGTATTTCTCAGAAACTTATCCTATATGATTAAACATTTTTTCTGCAACTGTACTGTGTTGTGATTATTTTTAAATTGTAAATGATTTATACATGTATATTACCACTTACTATATAAAGTGTCTAGTGGCACATTTTTCTGAGATCTGTGCTCAGTCACTAGTTCTATCTTGCTGGACACCAAAAACAACAAAGTAAACCACAGACCACTTAATTTTTCTATCTGACTGCCAAGCAAGAAGTCTAAGACTTTAGATAGGCGAGGTATGAGACCGTACTCCTCCTCCACACTAGGACTTATGGGTGACAACTCTGCCTTTCATCTGTCCAGATTCCAATCCTTCTTATTGAATAACGCCATGAAGAAGCCTGAGAAGGCTCTATGATCTATTTATGTACCACGTAACCCACTTCAGTTTTAGTTGTGCTGATCTAGTAATTAGGTCAAAGTCTCATTGATGAGTCTGTGCCAAATAGAGTGGTTGAGTCTATCCTTCCTCAAGTATTGTATTTGTTTAGTTATTCATCTTCTGTTGATTGGGTTAGTCCCACTAGGCCTGTGGCATCTTTTTAGAGGAGACCAGAGGTGGCATTTATACTGGTAGAAGAAATTTGTTCAGGGCACAGGGGGTCTTCTTGTATACCTTTTTAGATAAGCGCTGTGAGAATATTTTACATCCACCTGAGCTACAACCAGCTCAAGAAGATGGGACCTTGGTTTAACATCTCATCTCATCCAAAGGACGATTCACTCAGAAGTGTAGCACCTACCTTATGCTGTACTGTAGTGGCAGCAATCCAGTAGGAGCTTAGAAACACCATTCAAGACTGCTAGTTCAAGGGAGAAGTTTTCCTTGGGTAGGCCATACTAGTCCTGGTTGTTGAGTTTCTGGAGATGTTAGAGACCCTTACAACCACAGAGGAATTTTATGATCCTCTAAGCGCCTTTCTTCTCCTTTTCTTCCTTTTCTTCTACTTCTTCTTCTTCCATGTTAAGGCAACCTCCAAAAGATGAAGAACCCCCTTACAGACTAAGGAAGATCTACAAGTGTCACATGGCATTGCCACCTCCTGTGCCAGCTTAGATGTGCAAGACAACTACTCCAGTGGTCTAACTAGAGTAGTCCTGACTATGGCCTGGGTCAGTCTGAACAGGGTAGTTCTGTGAGTGCACCCTAGCTTTTAGGGCCATCAGGAGGAACAAGTTCTAGACATGGGCACAGCCAACAGATTTTAGAGTTATTAGATTCTGACCTGAAAGAGATCCACTAAGAGAATAAACTGTCTCAGCAGAGCTCTTGGCACAGACTCAGATTCCATTGTTGAAATTGTCCATACAGGCTGTCTCACATTCAGAACAGGGACAGTGATTATCCTTTCATGTTTCCTAGTTCCAAGGAGATTGAACTGTTTCTGTTTCATCCTGGACTGCACTGACTTCAGCCAATATTTCTAGTTCATCCATTTGCAGATGGGAACTCCCCAAGAGGGTTATACCCATAATGATGCAGGATACCTCTCTGGTGTCACTTGATATAATGGATGTGTTCTGCCTCATCATTTCTGGGATACACAAAGGGTGGTCATTTTGTCTGCTCTGTGGGGGCATTACTTTGAGTGTAACATGTTGCCATTTGGTTTTCCTGTGTCCAAATATTTTATCAGGGCAGTGCTGATAGCGGACAAAATCATGTAGTAGCAGGCCACATGTGTTCCTTTAGCTGGATGACTAGCTTCTATGACCCCATAAGGATCCTCCCAGTAGCAATCCTGGGGTTACTGCTGCCATGGTTACAGTCCCTAGTGGTAATCATAAATTGGAAAAGCCCTCTCTGATTCCACTACCACTGTACTACTATTAGTGGTACTGTATTACTGCTATTACAGCTATGACTGCTATTAATATTGCTTCTTCAGTATTACATCACTTTCCCTTCCCTCAGCTTAGTTTTCCTGCACTTCTGACTTCCATTTTGGAGGTGACTGGGAGATGTAGTGTTACAGTCATAGTGCGGTATTGTTATCCATATCACTGTCTTGTTTCAGTCTTGTGAAAGAGACTCCCATATGCCATTTTTAGACTTCAGATACCATAACCATGTCTGCTTTAAAGTATATGTTAAAGGGGACATTACTGGTGTCACCATACCTCTCAACTGTCCAAACGAAAAGTGCTTTATGTAAATAAAAGATTTTTGCTCGTTGTGGTGACCTTTTCTACAGTTCAGCAGCTTGAATGGTGTTTGGTGTTGTGTACTCTCCAGCTGGTTCTTTTTCAAGACTAATTAATGTTAAGTTCCTCTTTTTCCTTTGAGAAAAGTCAATAATGGCTAGGGTTCGTTTTATATTATCATAAGTACTTCTATTAGACACACATCCTGTCTGGTCTTCATCTATTAATTGGGGTAAGAATCTTTTTAATCTTTCTGAGAATATGTTCATAAACATCTTATAATCAATATTCAGTAAGGATATTGGTCTGTAAGAGGAACAATATTTTGGGTCTTTATTTTATTTTAGTGTAGGGGATAGAAATGTGTATTTCCATGATGGGGGTATATTATTATTATTCTGGGCAACATTATATACATTGTGCAGTAGAGTGATAGCCATTTTGGGCATAATTTTATATATTTCTGGAATAGTTCCATCATTTTCCAGTGCTTTATTAAGTTTAAGTTTATTGATTTGATTTTGTATGTCTGATAAAGTAATTTGTTTATCAATAACTTCTATTTGTTGTTTGTTCAGTTTATTATATATGTTTTTATTAATAAAATTTCTTATATTTTCTTCTGAGTCTAGTTGTGTAGATTGATTGATTTCATGAAAATGACATATAAACTCTTCTAATATATCTTGAATATTGTGTACCGCCCTTTTCTTTCTCGTAGAGTGTATTTCTTTAATATAATTATATTTATTTAAGCTTTTGGTCTTATTCTTAAGGTTTGATAAATGTTTAGAATTTACTGAATAAGCAAGAAATTTATATTTTTCTAAAGTTATCATCATCTTGTGATGAAGAAAAGATATATATTTTTCATTTAATTTGTATATCTCATCTCTTATATTTTTAGAGGAAAGATTATCTTTATTTTTGATGTGTAATGAGTCCCAATTATCCTGTATTGTTCTTATGTCTTTATCCCAAACTTTCATCTTGTTGTAATACCATTTGTTAATTTGTCCATGCAAGTATGTTTTTAAAGCATCCCAAATAAATATATCTTGAGTGTCAGAAGTTGAATTTATATTTATAAAGTTTTGTGTCTCTTCTTTTAAAAATGATTGAAAATCTTTAAGCTATGTAAGATATGCCAGGATTCTTTTAATTTGAACGTTAGGGGTATTATTAAGTTCAAATAGAATAGTGTTATGATCAGAAATTGGGCACAATATGATTTTACTGTTAACCAAATTATTAATTATCTGTCTAGAAAGTAATATTCTAGCAATTCTAGAATATGTTTTGTGTCTATTAGAATAAAAAGTGTATTGTAATGAGTTATGGTCCACAAAATGATACATTTCTTTAAGTAGATAGATATCTAGGAGTTTTATTAGTTGTTTAGCTTGTGGTGTAATTTTTCTTTTGCCTGAAGTGGTTGTATCTTTTGGGTTTAGGATACAATTGAAGTCTCCTGCCATAATAATATGGCCCTCAGATAAATATATTTGATTTAAGATGTGCCTTATAGTATTAGTACCAATACCGGGTATCCAATAATTGTTTATTAATGTATACAATTTCTTGCTCAAGTCTACAATAGCCAAACAAAGTAAGCCTTTATTATCTTGATATGTTTTAATTATTCTGGGCAGAGGAGATGCTTTATTCCACAATATTGCTACACCTCTTTTCTTTTTTGTACACTCTGAGCTTACAATAATTGTATATTTATTTGTATCTAAGAATTTAATAATATCGTTTGTTAAATGAGTTTCTTGTAAAAATATTATATTAAATTTATGAAAGGCTAGATATTTAAATAGATTACTTCTTTTATAGGAGTTGTTGAGACCGTTTATGTTAAGTGACATGCCTTTCAACGTGGTCATGTTATATAATTGTAAACGTGTGATGTACTAGTAACATATCAATATCCTGCAAGAAACAAGAGAATCTCCCTCCAAATATGAATTTGTTCAAAATGAATATAGTGAATCTAAAATCATTGAGAAAAATATATATTCCTTGAGTTTTGTATTCTGTACTTTTTTTTGAATAAGCTACATTGGATGTCAAAAAACTTTCTTTTAAGAAAATGATTACATATTCTAGGTTAAAAAAACACAACATAGCTCCCCGCCTGGAGTTATAAACTCCTAATCCCAATGACATCAAGTCACTGAGATCAAAACCCTAAACAGTTGCAACAGAACTCAAACCCCACTAATAGTATAGATTATGTAATTTATATTGGAAACAAAACTAGAACAAAGTTTCTTATAAAACAAAAAAAAGCAGCTTTAAAATAATTCATCTGGAATGAATATATGTTTATATAAGTAATACCCTATAGATAAATGCATGTGAACAAATAAAATACAGTATATTATTCTTATATTCAGAGATGAGTCAAAATATCTAAAGAAATATTAAAGAACTAACTAGATTAACCAACAATCTTATAACTGATATAAATAGAAGGAATTATTTATATATACAGCACTTCTACTTAGATATTATGTATCCTACAATATCAAAATCAAGATTGTGCTACTCAAGTAATGACATGTTTGTATAATCATTAGAATATGCAATAACATATTCATAAATCATACTGTGTCTCTTCCCTTATATTTATATGTTATACAAGAGAAGGAGAGAAAAAGAAAACATGAATAAAAGCTATTATACATGTATGAACCTTTCCAGTCAATTATTCTCAAAATGGCATCCTTAATGACACAGACGCTGCTGTTAGTGATACCCTTAAGAGGCATTCAATGCATCAGTAGTAAATGAAACACATCAAATACAGTTAATAACTATACCCAGAAATGTTCACTGTCAAAGTATAGACATTTCTTGTGCAGAAGCCAGTTAGATAGGACAATTATGGTATTCAGCTCCTTACTACACAAATAAACAGACTATGGTGATAAAAATAACCTCTCTTGTGAAATTTAAACAAAAAACTGCAGTATGTTAAGTAGGAACTAACTTTAAAAAAGGCAACATTTATCATAATATGAGATATTATTAACATAACTGGAAGAAGAAAAGAAAAGAAGAAAGAAAATGAAAGATAAAAAAAAGAGGTAGACTGCAATGAATGTATACATATACAGAATAAATAAAGAAAATACATACACATTTACAAGTAAAGGCTTTCACTGTTCTTTATCTTCATTCTTCCCCTTCCCTCACCCCTCTCTCCCTTTCAAGTTTTTCTTGTTGATTCTGTACTTTTCTAGCCTCTGGAAGCCATAGATATACGAAAAGGCCCAAAATATTCCAATAATCCTGTACTCGACCATATATTTCATTGTTCTGTATCTTAAAATGTGATTTACAGAGGAAAAACAATAACCAAACCATTTCTCAGACGTAGATGTGGTCTACACTTCCTGGAAATGATTGTCTCTTGCCAGTGATGTCATCAAGCTGCTTCGCATTGCCGAGAATGCGAAGTAAAAGGGAAGAAATAGTTCCAATGCTAACCGAGGGAGTCAGAGAGAGAGAGTTAGCTTGTGAAATTGCAGCATGAGATAAGCAAAGTGCAGAAAATTGTCTCTAATGATAGATTGGTGGGAAACCGCCAAAATATAGCAAAAATACACACTTTACAAGAGTACTTGCGGCTCCATGAACTCCGTAGGTCCCAAACTGTCAAACATTCACAGAAGAAATGCCTTTGCAACTACGGAACATATACATAATGTTTACTACAAAAAAATAAATCTTAGTTACAGTACATATGCCCATCAGACATCACTTTTAATCAGTATAGATTCCCATATGCCTTGTTATTAATTAAAAGGAGAGAGAAGAAAGAAAAAAACAAAAAGATAAGTCTAAACAACCTGACACATTTATATACATCACCTGAACAGATGTGCAGCACACATAGCCCACACCATTTACCTGAAGAAATGTGTAACATATATACCATGCAGTGTTTACATTATGTAATTTCATTCAACAGGAATAATAAAACACATCTTGTGATTAATGTTATCCATCAAAGTATATGTAAGAAAGAGGAGGAAAACTGTTATAAAAGTATGTTATTTTCTATTATATGAATATACAATGAGATTCACAGAGGGAAAAGTGAAATGTGAAATCTGTACAGAAGAAAGAGAAAGGAAAAGAAAACCATTTTTCTTACTTTAGACCTCCCCTTAAAGAATCCCAACATATTTTTATATCTTAAATAGAAGGTTATTGAATGTATAGCGATATATAAATATTAACTTTGTGGAGATATAAAGTAGGGTAAAAAAATTAAGTAAAACCATTATGTTATGAAGCAAGTGCTATTAATATGATTATTATAAGTTAGGTTTAAATATTTGAAATAGAAAATAAAAGATTATCTGTAACTGTAATGAAAAGAAAAATAGTAAATTATGGCAGGTATGAATGAAGTATTATAGATAAACATCAAAAAGGAGAAGAGAAGGTCTTACCTTGAATGTATAACATAACAACATTGTAAATAAAATAAAGTCCATAATGTTAACATAGTATATGAGTAAACTGTGTTATATTTCATTTCTTTTTTAGTCTCTTTTGTTTCTCAGTAGATTTCCATGTAGAATTAGAAGCCATTCTTTTAAGAGAAGGGTTAGCCCAATCCATTTCTTCTATTTTTTTCTAGCAATTTATGTTTTTTTAGAAAAGCTAGTGCAGAGTCAAGATCCTCAAACATTGAAGGATCCTCAGGGAGAAAAATATTCAACCTTGCAGGAAACAAGAGATGAGTCTTAATCTGAACCTTTTTCGGTTCTTTAATTAAAAGGAAAAAAAAACTTTTCTCTTGGCAATTACCATTGGTGAGTAGTCATTTTCAAAACGAATGATAGTCATTATATTTTAAAGGAGATTTCGACCAGGCAATTTTTAAAATTAGATCTTTATCAGATGAAGAGAGAAATTTTACTATGACTGATCTTGGTTGTTTCCATATTAGTACTGCTTGTTGATGTAGGTGACCGGTGAGCTCTCTCTATTCCATATGACATAGCCTCAGGTAAATTCAGAAATTTTGGTAACCAAGTATTGAGAAAGCTTGACATGTTATTTCCCTCTATGTTTTCCTGAAGTCCGAAGATCCTAATATTATTCCGACGTGATCTGTTTTATAGCTCATCCAGTTTATGTTGTAATGAGGTGTTTTGCTTAAGTAAAAATTCTATGTTATTGTCATTTTCTAGTAATCTGCCATCAAAGACTGTTAGAGAGTCTTCAATACTTGTTATTTGGATTTTTTGCTGTTTTAAATCTTCATGAAACAGATCCATCTGCTTAGTAGCTTTTTCTTTAAAATTATCAATTTTAAAGTCAATCTTGTCAATCTTTGTGGTGAGGTCTTGAATATTACTTATTAGAGTTTGTAGTTCTTTTTTTGAACTAGAATCCTGACTACTTGACTTAGTGAAGCTCATAATGAAATTCTTCCAGATACGATAAAGTTATTCTGATGAAATTTTCACTGGAAAATATGTCCACTTTCGATTTTTAAGTAAATATTCCTGTAGAGTTTGTTAAATACTATCAAGGTATGCAGAAAAAAAACAAATTTTCATTGATAGGAGACAAAATTCCAGTGAAGATATAATTTCTTTAGTGGAGCTTGTGAAATCTGCTGCTACATAGTGTCCATGTTGGCCATGCCCCCCCATGCTGAGTTTTAATACACAGCTGTGGCACTAATCATCTGTTTGTGTCACACTCACTTGTAGGATGTTGTGTCTTAGGAGAATCTGTGCTAGCTCCCATTTTACAGACATCTGCGAACTTAGTGAGCCAGAGGCCTTCAACTTTAGCCTTGACGTCTGAGAAGTAGATGCCAAACAAGAGCAGGCCCAATACTAAGCTCTGGGATAATCCGCTAGTGACTGGTCTCCTGGTAAAATTTGTCTCACCAATCCTGACTTCTATTTATGAACCAGCCAGCAATCCAGTGAGTTATGTAAGCATTTATATCTAGTTCTGAGAGTCTGTCAACCATACCTGAGTGGGGTACTGTATTGAGTGCCTTGGCCAGGTTGAGGTAGCTGGTGTGTACTGTTTTTCCCTCATCGATAGCCATAGTGACCCTCTCAAAGTCTACCAGGTTGAGTAGGCAAGACCTTCCCTTCACAATGCCAAACTAGGACTAGTCCAGTGTCCTTACGTTGCCATTGTCCTTGTTGGAAATTTTAATGAAATTGTTTCCATGGCTTTGATTATTAAGCTTGTCAGAATGATGGGTCTGTAGTTCTTGAGGTTGATTGATGGTCTAGCCCTGTGGAGAGGGATGATAATTATGGCCCTCCACTCAAATGGTGCGCTACCTGTTTTGAAACTGTAGTTGAACACTGCCTCTAATGGTACTGATAGGTCATGTTTGATGCTATTTAGGAGGAAACTGGGGATATTCTGTGACCCAATGAAGCAGTGTTTTTGGCCTTAGTGAGCGCTGCCAGGACCTGCTCCATGTTGATAGTTGGGATATGCTAGAATTGATTTCACAGGAGTTAGTAGTGAGGGGGTTGGGGGTGACGTTAGAGCTAAATTTATCAGCTATATTTGCTATGTTACCCTGGTCAGTGAAGGCTGTGCCATTTACCACCAGTTCTGCACACTGTTATGTGCTACCTTTACGTTTCCTGACATAGCTGCAGAAAGTTTAGTGATTGTCCTTAGCTTGAAAGGCTGTCCTAACTTATAACTGGCCTTGTTGGACCTTATTAGATCTCTTACTTTCTTGTTTAGTTGAATCAGAGGGTTCTTATCTCTGTGAGAGTTGCTCTTTCTGATTTTGCCCAGGACTTTTTTCTTTTGTTATATACCCTGTTAAGGTTACCAGTGGAATTTGCTTTTAGTTTTAGATGTGGGTTTGCTTTTGGTAGGTAAGCAGCCTCACTGCAGTCATTCACATGTTTCTACTGGGTTTCCTGTGAACAATATTGCATATGCAGCTGTACTCTCAGGGTTTGCAAGAGCCTAAAATTTTGATAAACTGTTGCTTAACAGGATGTAGTTAGCTTTAGAACAGTTCCTAACTGTTGTGGGCTTAGTTGGGTTTCCCGGGTTAATTTTTATTTCAAGGGAGACAGTCTTGTGATCCAATCTCACCAATGACAACATGACACTGGGGGAGGGGTGTGTGTGTGTGTGTGTGTGTGTGTGTGTGTGTGTGTGTGTGTGTGTGTGTGTGTGTGTGTGTCTGTGTGTGTATGTGTGCGCGCGCGCGCGTGTGTGTGCGTGTGTGTGCAATGTGTTGACAGAGTCTAGGAGATTGTAGCTGTGAGTTACAGGCAGTGTATGTTTCTCAGTCTATAGATGGGTAGTTAAAGTCTTCCATGAATAGGGTATTTGGTTGGATGTTGATCACCTCCAGTAGATCCAGGTACAAGTTGTGAGCTTTGCTGGTCATATAGGGGTACTTGTAGCTGGCCAGGACATTGTATGGAACCTTGTCTATGAAGACCTGGATGTGGATGAACGCTAGGGCATCATCCTGTTTAACTAACCTGGAGTTGTACTTGTTGCTAATATAAAATCGAGACACTTCAACTTTTATCCCATCTGTGTTGTTGCTTGTGTAAATGTGTGGAAGGCACAGTAATATTGCACTGCCAGAGTACTTTCTGCAGCTTTAAACTAAGTTTTAGTAACAGCACAAATGTCTACATTCTTCAGAGTGAGAAGAGCTTGTAGGGTGGGGAGTTTCTTGTTTAGGCTCCTAGGACTGAGCAATAGCACCTTAAGGTTGCTTTGAATTTTTATTTTTTTTTTTGCTATGTTGGTAGTTTTGCCATTTTGTCATTGGCTAAAAAAGGCTCTAAGGGGGTGTATAAAGTTTTACCCAATAACTGAAAGCCCGGAGAAGGGGGGACAGGGACGGGACAGGTGCAGATCATCATTGGCAAAGCAACATGGTCTGTCAAGCATGTACTTCCATACTAATAGATATTGGATCCCCATGGAGTGACACTAGAAACAAAGTCAAATGTTAACATCAGTAATTTTCGGTTTATATTGTGGCATTATCCTAGGTGAACGCAGAATGCTGCTAAATGCAAAGAACATACCTGTCTGCAACACAAATTCAAAGAGATCCGGAATGTTTCTTTTCATATTGTTCAATGAGGTACATCTCAGGTCAATAAAACCCACATGGACTCTGATAGAATCATTTTGGTACATGTGGTGCAGTGACTTCAGTGGGCGCTCTTAATAGGCAACTAAATGTTATCTTCTCCATGTTCAGCCTGAAGAAAGGGGCATCTTTGTGCTGTACAATAGAATCCCCTATGACAACAGCATTAAGTAAAGTGTTTGCTTACTTTAAGGGCTTTGTTTTTTGGGGACCACTGGGTGAAGGCTTATGTATAGTGTTAGGTGTAGCTTTTCCTAATGTGCTTTAGTGATTGCTGTGGACAGGTGTTGACATCAGAAGACGTAGGAGGTCTTTGAGGTTTGGGAAGGTTTCTCTTAAGTGCCTCAGTGTAAGAAGATCTGTGTGTGTGGTGAGTCGTATGTGTGTTATATGTGTAGGATGTAGAGTGTGTGTGTTCTTGACAACCTTGCCAGTATGCAAGATTTTTGCCTCCAAGGAAGTTATGTGTACATATATATATATATATATATATATATATATATATATAGATGTATGTATATATATATATATATATATATATATATATATATATATATATACACACACATATATATATATATATATATAGATATATAAACATATATACATATATATATATATATATATATATATATATATATATATATGCATCTATATATATATATATATATATATATATATATATATATATATATATATATATACATATATAGAGTGTGTATGTTCTTGACAACCTTGCCAGTATGCAAGATTTTAGCCTCCAAGAAAGTTATGTGTGTATATATATATATATATATATATATATATATATATATACACACACACATATATATACATATACATACATATATATATATATATATATATATATATATATATATATATATATATATACACATCTATATATATATATATATATATATATATATATATATATATATATATACATATATATATATATATATACACATCTATATATACACATCTATATATATATATATATATATATATATATATATATATATATATAGCTAGATGAGACAATTGCTACATTGTCTCAGAATGCTAACCAAGCTGGCCACAGAGACATTGGGAAAATACATATCCATATTGTCAGGACCTGCATTAGGGATGCTCTATTATGATTTAGGCAGTTGGTTTTACAGGTGGTCATCTGTGTGGTGTCTGGGATTAAGGCTAGCTGTTACTTAGTGCTATGATTTGTTATTAAGTGCTGTTCAACCTGATAACTAGCTGCCCTAAGTGTAGTTACTGTGTTACAGTTTAAGGCCCTAAGTACTAGCTTAAGGTAAATTTTACAGTCTAAGTGTTTGCTACTGTATGAGGCACTATTAACGCTGCTGTGCAGTGAGCAGCTCTATGCAAATGCTCCTACATTATAGCCACAGGAAAAAAAGATGAAAACTAACTCCTATGCCCTCTGGTCAATAAATGACTATATGCTGCGCTCCCTGGAGTGCTTTCAACTAACAGAAACCAGACAAACACCTTTTGACACAAGATGGATTACCCTGGAAATTCTTAATGTAAAAGCACAGCAAAAGTAACTCTTTTTTAAGTGCAGACAACAATATTTTCCTGGCTAGGTCACCTTTCTGCAAAGTGATTTAAATCAAGACAGATCAGTAAACCAGAAAACAGACAAGAAGAGTGATTTTTCATGTAAATAGATGCTTAAATGCTTTGAAAATATGATAAAACAGCTGTAATCCTTTAAATTAGCAAGTGCAAGTGTAAGTTAGATAGACCAGGTTACCACCTGCTGCCACTAGGTAATTACATGCAGTCCTTTTAATGTAAAAACACACAAAAAGTGCACCAAGTGCAAAGCTATCCCAGTAATTTAAACAGCTAGCTACTTACTGATAATAAGGTGATTTAACGCAAAGTAAACCAACAGCAAGGCAAAAAAAAGGCAATACAAGACTGCAGTAATGCCAAACAGTTTAAAATTTATCAGAATGAATTTATATTAAGAGACGTTTCTCAACAGCAACATTGTTTGGATGGGTGGGCACTCATTATTTGGGTCTATGGAAAACAATGAAAGGGAAGATGTATATACATAACTTATAATGGCAGTGAAAGGCTGGGTGGGGGGGTGGCATTGGTAGTCAGATTACCATAACGGATGGAAATAGAGTCACTGGCTGATTAAAACCACAACAGAAAAAAGGAGGCACGGTTGGAGAAACAACAGGAAAAGGCAGCAGGAAATTCACTTATCTGCTGTAAAGATACTCAGCAGCTAGATTCCTTTGTTTAAAGATGTAACCAGGAGGTATTCCCAAAGCACAGGCCACAATAACCAACACTAGATAAAAAAAGAAGTTATATTCTTACTATAACATTCTGTTTGTGCTGCCTATCTTCATTCTTCATTAAGCTGTGGGTCTCAGTTCTGACCCTCATAACCAACTCGGCTGCTTCACTAGCTTGAGATTTGAAGCTCAAGCTCCTCCTCCCTACCCATAATGCCTCATCCCCAAAATACCTCAGATCGAGTTTGCTATCACTACATATACCCTGTCTGCTACAAATAAAGTCTCAAAGTAAAATAGGAAAGAGCAACAGGAGCTCAAACAGGAACAGTTGTTCCATGAACACATCCATAAGGTCACTCAAAAAGTAGGAGTGGGGAAAGGAGGGGCGAAGGTTAACGAAGAATGAAGATATCCAACACAGACAGATCGCTATGGTAAGAATATAACTTCTTTATCTGGTCTTGCCATCCTCATTCATTCATTAACCTGTGGGACAGAGTCCCCAGCTACAGGAACCCCATGCATAGGCACCGGAACCATAGCGCAAGGGGGAGGGAGCGCCCCCCCGACACTTTTATAGACCCAACTGAGGACTCATACATGCTTCGCACGCTAACGTGAATTTTTAAATACGAAGGTGCACAGAAAATGTTCCCGATCACATGACAGAGTCACCCATGGTAAGGAGAAATGCTCCGTTTACATTTACTGAGGCTGTTTACATTTACTAAGGCTATGGTGCTGTAGAAATGCTGTGTTTACATTTACTAAGGCTGTGGTGCTGTAGAAATGCTCTGTTAACATGTACTAAGGCTGTGGTGCTGTAGAAATGCTCCGTTTACATTTACTAATGCTGTGATGTTAAAGAAATGCTCCATTTACATTTACTAAGGATGTGGTGCTGTAGAAATACTCTGTTTACATTTACTAAGGCTGTGGTGCTGTAGAAATGCATGTTTATATTTACTAAGGCTGTGGTGCTGTATAAATACTCCATTTACATTTACTAAGTCTATGGTGCTGCAGAAATGCACATTTACATTTACTAAGGGTGTGGTGTTGTAGAAATGCTCCGTTTACATTTACTAAGGCTGTGGTGCTGTAGATATGCTCCGTTTACATTCACTAAGTCTGTGGTGTTGTAGAAATGCTCCATTTACATTTACTAAAGCTGTGGTGCCGTAGAAATGCATGTTTACATTTACTAAGGCTGTGGTGCTGTATAAATACTCCATTTACATTTACTAAGGCTGTGGTGCTGCAGAAATGCACGTTTACATTTACTAAGGGTGTGGTGTTGTAGAAATGCTCCGTTTACATTTACTAAGGCTGTGGTGCTGTAGATATGCTCCGTTTACATTCACTAAGTCTGTGGTGTTATAGAAATGCTCCATTTACATTTACTAAAGCTGTGGTGCCATAGAAATGCATGTTTACATTTACTAAGACTGTGGTGCTGTAGAAATGCTCTGTTTACATTTACTATGGCTGTGGTACTGTAGAAATGCTCCATTTACATTTACTAAGGCTGAGGTGCTGTAGAAATGTTCTGTTTACATTTACTAAGGCTGTGGTGCTGTAGAAGTGCTCTGTTTACATTTACTCAAACAGTGGTGCTGTAGAAATGCTCTGTTTACATTTACTAAGGCTGTGATGCTATAGAAATTGTCCATTTACATGTACTAAGGCTGTGATGCTGTAGAAATGCTCCATTTACATTTACTAAGGCTGTGGTTCTGTAGAAATGCTCCATTTACATTTACTAAGGCTGTGGTGCTGTAGAAATTCTCTGTTTACATTTACTAAGGCTGTGATGCTGTAGAAATACAAGTTTATATTTACTAAGGCTGTGGTGCTATAGAAATGCTCCGTTTACATTTACTAAGGCTGTGGTGTGGTAGAAGTACTCCATTTACATTTACTAAGGCTGTGGTGCTCTAGAAATGCCCTGTTTACATTTACTAAAGCTGTGGTGCTGCAGGAATGCTCCATTTACATTTACTAAGGCTATGGTGCTGTAGAAATGCTCCGTTTACATTTCCTAAGGCTGTGGTGCTGTAGAAATGCCCCGTTTACATGTACTAAGGCTGAGGTCCTGTAGAAATGCACTGTTAACTGTGTGTGTGTGCTGTGAAAATGCTCCGTTTACGTTTACTAAGGCTGTGGTGCTGTAGAAATGCTCTGTTGACATTTACTAAAGCTATGGTGCTGCAGAAATGCTCCATTTATATTTACTAAGGCTATGGTACTGTAGAAATGCTCTGTTTACATTTTCTATGACTGCGATGCTGTAAAAATGCTCCGTTTACATTTACAAAGGCTGTGGTGCTGTAGAAATGCACGTTTACATTTACTAAGGCTGTGGTGCTGTAGAAACGCTCTGTTTACATTTACTAAGGGTGTTGTGTTGTAGAAATGCTCCGTTTAGTGTGCGTGTAAAATGCCCCAGTTAATTATACCTGGTGGTTAGAATTACTGAGACTCAAACCCTGTACCTTAGGTACAGCAGCCTGCATTCTTTACCCACTTCACCACTTATGATTTAGGGAGTTCAGTCCATAGCTCTCAACTTTTGGTCTGCTCCTCTTAAAATTTGTGTTTTTTTGGCAAATCAGTGAGAACAGAATTTACTAAATAATAACTGCCCTTTATGTTTCAGTCTTCCTATCTTTTTTGGAAACACATGGTAACACAAAACACTATTTTAGCAACTTTCTAAGATTATACAAGCAATATTTAAAATGTGCCCCTGGTTTGGGGCCTTTGCCCCTCCCACAAATAAATGTTGGCTTTTTACAGATTTCGTCTGCAGTGAAATTGAGAGATTTAGTTGTGTCAATTGGATGGCGCTGTGGTAGTGCTGTTGCCTCACAGCAGGAGGTTCTCTGGTTTGATTCTTGGCTGGGGTGCCTTCTGTGTGGAGTCTGTATGTCCTACCTGTGTTTGTGTGGGTTCCTTCTGGGTGGTCTGGTTTCCTCCCACATTACAAAGACATGTGTCTGGAGCATTTCTCCCCAGGCATCTGCTGAAAATTGTCTTTGCTCCAAGTTGTACCTTCCTGGTAAACACATGTTAAATAAATTAAAAAAATTAGAAGGAGCTGACAGCTTCAGGGGAAGAGAAGTTTAGTGCTGCTTATTCCAAGTCTGTTTGCATTGTTAGTAGCAAAACAGGTAGTAGTCTTACTTTTGATGCAGAAGGCTGTGGGTTCTACTCCCACAGTATGCAGATGGATCGCTGATACTGTACTGTGTTGTACTTTAAAGGGAGTGGATGCTGCAGTCCTGTGAATTTCCTCCTTTGGAGGAGTTACCTAGTAACTATGAACCGGTTATCAGTTTGCCATCCATTCCACTATTGCAATATTACTAGCTTATCATTTTTTTATATAACTCAGGTAATTTATTCTTCAAGGGCAACAGCCACTTTCTTTGTAGATGAAAGAATGAAATATAAAGTTGTTTCCTTGCAGCAACCTCTTCATTAGTTAGAGAGCCCTTTAATGTGGAATTATTTAGAAGACTTACTTCTGCAGACATTTAGCATATTTACTGATATTGGTGGATTGTAATGACAGAAGTTTGAGTGGCCTTTTATTTTCTGAAATGGGTAGTTTTGTCATTATTGGTTCATACATTTTGTTTCATTGCTTACTAGAAGACTGTTCTAAACTACAAATTTAAAACACATTCTAACTGGTGCTGTATTATACAAGGAATATAATTTAATACAATCAGGAAGGTGAATCAAAAAATGCATACATGTATGCATGGCCCTAAAAATGTGTTTGAAAACAGCCCAGAGGAAAGTGTGAAAGGCTGAAAATCATGGGGAAAGTTTAAGCTTTACTCTTGTTACCAAAGCAATGGATGAAGGTAAAACAGTCCACACCGCATTACCTTGAACTGGCCAAGCCTTTTGACACAATCCCCTACTCCGGTGTAGTACAAAAGATGAATAATGCAGGAGCAAACACTTGCATCACTAGTTGGATTTCCAACTTGTTCACAGGATGCAGGAGATCAGAATAAGGGAAGAGACCAGTCACCAATGGATTCCCCCAGGGTTTTGTCCTGAGACTTTTTCTGTTTGATATATACATCTGAAAAGTAAAAGGAAATACCAAAGGGCTTTGGCCTGCTAAGTTTGAGATGACTGCAACATAGGAGCAGTTATTGAATCACCAAATGACTTAACCATCATGCAGGAAGGTGTGTCCCAAATAATAACTGGTGTCAAAATCATGACAATGCCCACTGATAACTGACCCAGTTGTTTGGAATTTGGGAACTTGTGTGTACAGTGATCTAACTTTTGACTAACATGTGCCCAGAGTCATAAGAAAGCCTTTCTATATTGCACAGCTTATAAACAAATTGATTGTGACTAGATCTAGAGATGTTGTTGTCCCCCTTTACAACGCTCTCATTAGATCAATCAATTTGTATAATGCCCACTTTGGCATGTATCTCTCCAGCCCCATGCAACAACTGGAATACCTTCAGAGATACCTTACCAAAAGGATACAAGTCCTAAACAATATGTCTTGCATGGACCACCTCAAAGATTTATTAATATACTCAGTATCCTAAGAGTGCTTAGAGGTGACACGTCTTCCATACAAGGCATCCTCCAACCTAATACAGATGGACCTACTGAACATCAGCAAGTCAAATGGCATCAGAAATACAAATGTCCAGGTATCTAAACTGAATGTTGTGGAGAGATGTATATATATCACAGAGGCTACCACTGTTCCAGAAAAGACTATCCATAAAAATAAAACAAAGCTCATCTATCCATATTCAAATGCAACGTGGATCTAAGGATGGGTAATAGAAAATGTACTCTAGGATTGCCCCTCATGCCACTAATGGATAGAGGCAGTTCCTAAATGCTGCATTCCTTACATGGGTCTCCTCAAATTATCTATGGTATGACTGCAGTTATTCTCACTAGGACTAATATATAATTACCAATCATGGAATAGGTTAGACCAATCAGAAAATGTTAATTTAAACACCAAAAGGGAACTGGCTAAGCTTAAAATGTCCTCCAAGTGAACCTATGTTCTGGTAGTAAATAGTTATTAAAAAATTGCCCTTTTTAGATCACTAAGTGCCCCTCTCACCCTCTGCCCCCCAGTCTTCAACAGCTTGGGGCACCTATGACACCAGGTGGCCCTCATGGAAGGATATTCCGGAGCACAGTAGACCCAAAAGAAGACCTATTCATGGAAAAGACATCCAATATATAAGGAGTAATGAATATATGAGGTTAGACCATGTAGAAAATGAAAAACGAGTACACCAATAAGTGCCGTCACTCCGTTATAACCAAATAACAGCTAGCAAGGATGCTGCGATAGATGAAATCTTCACTTTAATGAGACTGATTAAAACTAAAAACAGCAATTGCTGTAAATGTACAAATGAAAACTAGTTGATATACAGCCCAAAAATCAGTTAAGCGCTTTCACCCGGCATCATCCGGGCTTCATCAGAACTGAACCGTTAATTTACAACAAGCAATTTAAAACTTTTTTGGCGCCCAAAAAAACTAAATTTTACAAAATTTAAAGGGGCAAATGTATTATTAAGAATGCAATTGCTGGACACCTGAATAAATATAAATATATTTGTAATATAATTGATCACAGTACCCCAATGTTGCAGATAACAAATACATGAACTGAATAAATATACTACATATAATATATATAATAAATATATAAAAATAATTGATTATTTAAAATTTTTAAAATTGCCTGTCGGTAAATGTGCACTGCTATATACAATAATTATGTTGTATTATATTATAACTCATGTAATATTATGAGAGTGAAAATAATAAAAAATGTATGAAGTATGATAATTACATATTTAAATATATAAATATATATAAAAATATATAAATAAGTAAGAAATTGATTCTCCAGTCTGTTGAACTGCAACATTAGGGTACTGTGATCAATTATACTACAAATATATTTATATTTATTCAGGTGTCCAGCAATTGATTCTTAATAATACATTTGCGCCTTTAAATTTTGTAAAATTTTGTTTTTTTTGGGCGCTAAAAAAGTTTGAAATTGCTTGTTGTGAATTAACGGTTCAGTTCTGATGAAGCCCGGATGACGCCGGGTGAAAGCGCTTAACTGATTTTTGGGCTGTATATCAACTAGTTTTCGTTTGTACATTTACAGCAATTGCTGTTTTCAGTTTTAATCAGTCTCATTAAAGTGTAGATTTAATCTATCGCAGCGTCCTTGCTAGCTGTTATTTGGTTATAACGGAGTGACGGCACTTATTGGTGTACTCGTTTTTCATTTTCTAAGTTATTGGCTTGGATTTTCAGGTTAGACCATGTAGCCGATGTATAAATGTCATTAATAGAGACTCATTACCACAAAGCATGAGAGGTTGTCATACCACAGACCTTGTAGAGTGAGCCTTAATCTGGCCAGGTACAGGGATGTTCTTAGAAGAATAAACAAAGGAAATACAGCCTTTTAACCACCTCACGAAGGAGGTCTTAGTAATTGCTTTGCCTCCTTTAGAGTCTGAAAAGGATATGAACAATTGTTCTGATTTCCTGAAATTCTTAGTCCTGTCCAAGTAAAAACATAATTGCCTATGCACATCAAGTAAATGAAAAGTGTATTCCCCTTTATTCTGAAAATTTGGGAAGAAAACAGGAAGGTTGATGGAGTGATTGATACTGGCTTCTGAAGCAACTTTAGGCAAGAAGGACGGGTTGGTGTGTAAAGTTACTCTATCCAAGTGAAAAATTAAATATGGGAACTTGGAGGAAAGAGCCTGAAACTCACAGATTCTTCCTGCTGAAATAATGGCCACCAGAAAAAGCATCTTCCAAGAGAGAAACTTTAAATCTACTGTAGCTGCTGGCTCCAAAGGAGGGCAAACCAGAGCCTGCACCATAACAGTCAAATCCCAAGGTGGAGTAGAGTCCTTAATGGGAGGACGAAGTAGAAAGGCACTCCAAAGGAGAGCATTACAAAGTTTTGATGAAGCCAATAAAGAGTCCTCCCCTAAATGATAGTTGGAAAATGCAGCCAACTGAACTCTGACAGTGGAAAAACTAGCACCATCATTAAAAAAGGAAGCCAAAAAATCCAACACCATAGGAATGTGGGCTGTAAAGGGGATTATCTGTTTCTGTTGGGCCCATTAGGAAAACCGTTTCCACTTACTCTTATAAATCTTCCTGGTGAAGGGTGTGTGGGCAGAAATCAAGATCTTCTGGACAGGGGAGGAAAGCCTGGGATGTCTGTTCATCAACAGAATTGGCCTTGAAGGTCCGGGTGACAGTGCCACAAGGGGGTGAGATAAAAGATCTGGAGCTAGATCCAGAGTCACTGGAGGGCAGATCAGATGAGACCAAAGATAGGTGAACCAGACTTGTCAAGGCCAGAAGAGAGCAATGAGAATGATTTTTCTCTTCAACCTGGATGTCTTCTGCAAAACCATGGGAATCAGGGGCAACAGGGGAACCCATAAAACAGACTGGAAGGCCAAGCATGGACTAGAGCATCCCCTGGGGACTGTCTCTGAGGAGGGATTAAGGCAAAGCACCTGCTGCATTTGTTGTTGAGAGGGGAGGCAAAGAGGTCACAGCAGGGTTGACCCCATTTCTGGAAGATCATGTTTGCCATGGATTGGTTCAGAGACCACTCATGAGGCATTAGAAGGACTCGGCTGAGCCTGTCTGCTAGAATGTTGGACTTTTCTGGAATGTGCATTACCACTAAAAAGCGGTTGGTAGACATCGCCCACTGCCACTCTCTCATAGCTTCTCGACACAGGGGGTAAGACCTGGTTCCACCCTGTTTGTTGATGTACCAGACCTGACATACTGTCCATCTGTACTGAAATAGTCACCAGAGGAAGAAAGTTTTGTAGCTCTTGCAATGCCAAAAAAACTGCTCTCATTTCTAGGACACTGATAAGCAAGCTGGTCTCTTGGGGCATCCACATGCCTCAGACCATCTGACCCAGATAATGCTCCCCCTACCCCGACTGAGAGGCATGTGTGGTCAACGTGGCATATGGCGAAGGAAGAATGAAGGGTCATCCTTGAGTAATGTCTGCAGAGTGAAGCCACCATAACAGGGATTCTTTTCGTATTCAGGAAAGTCTGATAGGAAGGCTTAGAGGGTTTCTGCATAAGGACCATTGTACTGCTAACATCCCTTGTAAGATTCTCATATGAAGAAGTGCTGTGGGCAAAGAGGTATCATGGCCACCATAGAGCTGAGACATCTGAGAACCAAACTTGCTTGGAGGTTTGGTATAGCTAGAATTTGCCTGACATGAAGGTGCAGGCTTGCTAATCGATCCACAGTTAGATAAGCCCAAGAAACTATGGTGTTGAGTCATGCTCCTATTAATTGTATCAATTGAACTGGTTCCAAATGGGATTTCTCCAAATGGAAGGTTATGCCAAGGTGTGGAGACAGCGGACCCAAACAAGGTTGATTCGTCAAAAGGCATATTGATGAAGGATGCCTTGAAAGGTTTCGTAAAGTTACACCGCCACATCCAGGCATGACGCCTTATGGCAATGCCAGAACCGGCTGCTCTTGAGGTACCCTCTGCTGCATGGGATATCAGCCTCATGGACACATTACAGAAGGATTGGTGGATGGCCATTCTGAAGGAAACAACCTTCTGCTCCTCTGCAGACATGGACCCCAGGGCAGAACTAGAGAGTTCCTTGACTAAGCCCCTCTGTAGTCTCATAAAATAGGAAAGGTAGTTTAGTTCCCTCAAGAAGAAAGTGGATAAGGTGTAAACTCTTTTATTAAATCTGTCCAAAGCCATAGACTCCCTGTTAGGGGGGATGGACAGAGGAGCTTTCTTGGGCCAACTCCTTCTTCATGACTGCTGCAACAACCATGGCATAAACCGGAATACCCTTTGTCCAGAAATATTTGTCCTGGGGATCACTCAAGATTTTGTCCGCATGCTTGGGGATGGGCTGTACTGTGTCCAGTTCCTTCCATTCCCTAGAAGACAACAACTCAACAAGAGGGTCTGCTGGGGAAGGCACCCAGGATGCAGATGGGGCAGAACCTAAAGCCTCCAATATAACAGATTCCTCCAGGGAGGGGTTTTGAGAAGACCATTCATCTCTTTGGAGTAGGATTTCTAAGATGTCTCCAAAGGAGACATCATCCAGTGGAGATCTTGGGGACCCCTTGCCTTCCTCAAAATCAGTATCGATGGTGACAGATTTCTCCGGGGAATCGACACGCTTCCTTTTGCACAGTCCCTTCCAAGGAACTTCCTTGTTGGGTTGTTCCAGGGAGGTGTCGGAAAATATGTGGGGCTCCAGAAATGGGACAATCTGGAGGCTTCGTGGGACCAGCTCTCCATGTGGTAGACAAGAGGCCTCAGAGACAGGTTCAGTGGATATAAGGGGAGGTTTTGCAGGGCTGAGAACTGGGGGTCTCCCAGAATGGGAGAGGACTCTCTCCACCATTCAAAGGCAGAAGGGCTACAAATGCCACAGGGCAGTCCCCACTGGGCCAAAGCCACTGGATCAGACAACCCTCAGGGACTTGGAGCTGACATTGAGGCTACAGCTCCAAGAGACATCACAAATGACACTGTTGGCATCAACAGCATCAGGGAGGTAGTCAGTGGCAAAGATGTGATGATTACTGGCTTTGACACCCCCATTCCTGGGACCAATGGAACTGATGACTCTGAAACCACAAGTCAGATTGGAGGAGGAGCCATGGAGTGGAAAGGAAACAGTCTCATGGATACAGAGGGTGATGGCGCAAACAAAATCCCCATCTGAATCTGAGCTTCGAGAAATTGCCTCATCAGTCTACCAGTCCTTGTCCAAAAGGCTCTGAGAAGACCTGATGGAAGAATATGTGGAAGCTGGTCTAGATGTCCTTTTCGGGGAGGTCTCCTGGACTGGATATCTCTGAAACAAGATGATCAGCTCTGAACTAGGAACCAAGGTCTGGGGGTGCAGAGGCAACAGGCTGAACTGAGGTGGATGGCTCCGAAACCTTCGGTTCCGAGGGTTTAGGTGCCTTTTTGCAGGCTCTAACTGTGAGGAAGAAGACCAGTCATGAGACTGTTTTCTGTGTTCCTGGGCCTCTTTTTGCTTCCTGGAGGGGGTTTCAGCATCTGATGACAAAGGAACAGAAGAAGGGGAGGAAGCAGCTAATGGTCCCTTAAGAATAAAATTTGTTGTTGTGATCTGCAAGAGCTCATGGGTGAAAGCCTGCATAAATGGAACAAACACTGTTCAAACAGCTAGGCCCTAAACAATAAACACACTCCCTGTGGGCATCAGACAAGGGGATCTTATGCCCATAGGAAGAACACTTCTTAAATCCTAAGGGCTTATCAGTTCTGTCTGATTTAGGATCGGACATAAGGAAAGAATTTTTTTTTTTTAAGAGGAAAGATCAGAAGAAGAAAAGGAAGAGAAAGGGACTATGATGGACAGAAACCCACACTATAATTACAAAATACCAGTGAGACTAGACTAATTAAAGAAGGAAAAGTGACAGATGAAGGGTAGGACTTGCACTTACTGCAAAAATTGCCCAGAAAAAGGAGGAGCTGAAGACTACTGAAAACCTCGCTGTTTATATGATGAGCAGGAAATGAGATCAACAGTATTTGGGGGGGAAGAGGCATTAGGGGTAGGGAAGAGGAGCTTCAGCTTCGAATCTCAAGTTAGTAAAGCAGACAAGTTGGTTCTGAGGGTCAGAACCGAGACCCACAGGTTAATGAACGAATGAAGATGTCAACATCGATCATACAGTGATATATAGAATTAAGAAAACAAGAACAATACAATCGAAAGTAGTGTTGTTACAAACCAGTTCAAGCTAGACACCCTGTCTGCAAAATACAAGCCACACTCCCCCTGTAGCTATGCATTTACTGCTGGGGAATACTTGGCTAATTTTAACAAATCTGATTTAGCTAAAGAACAAAGATAATTTGCTTATAATTAAAACAACAGAAAAATTAACTGTTGCAAAACAGACATTCACTTATCTGGTGTAGACACTCATCAGCTTGATTTCTTTGTTTAAATATGTAACCAGGATGTGCTTCCAAAGCAGAGAGGCCACAACAGCCAACACTAGCTAAAACACACAGAGATAGAAAAAAAATATTAAACCAAGAGCAATGCAATCAAAAGAAGAACTGTTACAAAGCGGTTCAAGTTTGACACCCTAAAAGCAAAGTACAAGCCACATACCCATTGTAGTTCTGTATTTACTGCTGGACATACTTGTCTACTTTTAACAAATCTGATTTAGCTAGGGAATAAAGTAATTTACTTTACAGTTGAAACATAAAAAGAAACTGTCACAAGACAGAGATTCAGTTATCTGGTGTAGAGATGGTCGCCAGCTAGATTCCTTTCTTTAGAGATGTAACCAGGAGATACTCCCAAAGCCGAGAGGCCACAATATTAGATCATTCAAGCTGTAAACATTTTTAAAGATGTTGTAGCAAAAGTTGGAAAGGGTGCATAGGTCTCACTTAAGGCTGGCTACAGCTAAGGCATCAGTAGTTATCATGTTGTTATGCATGAGAAGGGCTTGAGAAGGCAAATGCATTAGTATGGTTGCCCATGTGCCTAACATAAGAAGGGAAGGATCTTTTATTGTCTGTAATTAACCAGATTTTCTGTGCCTAATAGCTTTGAATAGTGTTTATTTGATTTTTGTTCACTCTTCATAGCCTTGGAAATTGGAAACATCCAAAAACTCACCAGTGATTGCATGTTTATAGAGTATAATTTGCTTAGGTGTTCATTCCACCAATAAAGATGATTCCATTACTTACCCTTAGCAGCTTTAACAGGTACATAAATATAGAAAAGGAGTCAAACACGATTAATTAGAAGTTATGTACCTACCATAACGTACCATGTTAGTTGTCTTCTCTCGCCTTCTTTCTTGCTGGATGGGTTCGGAGCCGATCCTCGGCTCCGACTCGGCACTTGCTTTAGCTCGAGAACTCCTTTTACCAGCTCGAGGCAACCCTATATCCCATGATGCAAGGCGGAACTACCTCAGATCTCGTTTGGCAGCTAACTGACCCTGCTAAAGACTATCCTAACATAATTAGGAACCATGGTTCCTAAAAGAAGTCCTCATAACAATGCTCCAGAGGAAGCAATCTAATAGGAACTCTCCAAGATCTGTCCAGGCCAGGGGGAAGGAGGGAGGGGCAAGAAAGAAGCAGAGAAGACAACTAACATGGAACGTTATGGTAGGTACATAACTTCTAAATGTTAAGTTGTCAATCTCGCCTTCATTCTTGCTGGATGGGACCGCGTCCCTAGCACCTGTATCCCGGGTGGCTCAATGGAACAGACTCTTGAGAACTGCGGAACCAAAACTGGCCCTATCTCTGGAGGCCAAATCCAACTTGTAATGAGACACAAAGGTATGAGGCGTGGCCCAAGTAGCTGCTGCACAAATAGTGTCAATGGGAAGTCTATCCTGAAAGGCTATAGAAGTGGATAGACTCCTGGTCGAATGTGCTTTTGGCTTAGAAGATAGTTGTTTGCCCCTTAGAGAGTACACATAGGAAATGGTGGAAGTCAACCATCTAGATAAGGTCACTTTAGAAACTGGAAGACCTAACTTGTTTTCTGCATAGGAGACAAACAATTGGTCTGATTTTCTAATTTGTTTAGTCCTATGCAAGTAGTACCTGAGCTGACGATGAACATCCAAATTATGCAGCTTCTGTTCAGCTCTGTCAGAATAGTTAGGAAAGAAAACTGGTAGATCAATAGATTGGTTAATATTGGTTTGAGATACAACCTTGGGAAGAAAGGAAGGGTTAGTTCTAAGCGAAACCCTATCCTTATGAAAAACCAGATAAGGAGAACGAATACAGAGGGCCTGAATCTCAGAAACTCTTCTTGCAGAAGTAACAGCCAGCAAAAATATAGTTTTCCACATCAATAACTTTAAAGAACATGTAGCAGACGGTTCGAAAGGAGGTAGAATTAGGGATGCCAACATTAAGTTTAGATCCCATTGCGGAGGAGGATGTTTCATAGGCGGTTTTAGGAGAAAAACTCCTCTTAAAAAGGCCTTGCATAACCTATGAGACATGACGTTATTGTCATGCAAGCCAACATGATACTTGGAAATAGCAGCCAGTTGTACTTTGACTGTAGATGACGAAGATCCTGAATGAAAAACCTCCGCCAGGAAATCCAAAACAGAATGTACAGGAGCGGTAAAAGGATCAATATTTCTGGCGTTTGCCCAAATCGAAAAATGTCGCCACTTGCTAGCATAAATAGTTCTAGTGGACGACTTTAAAGAAGACACTAAAATGTCTCTGACTGAGTCAGAAATCATTGGTAGCCTGGCTAGGGAAGGAAGTGGAGCAACCAAGCAGTGAGGTTGAGAGAATGAATGGCCCGGTGCTGCTGACCCGACTGGTGGATCAAAGATCCGGAACTGGGTCCAGATGCCAGGGCTGCACCAGAAGATGATGATGTAGAGACGGAAACCAAATTTGTCGAGGCCAATATGGAGCAATGAGGATCAATTTGGCTCTCAAAGCGGTGGCTTTCTGAATGACTTGTGGAATCAATGGAAAGGGAGGAAAAGCATAAAGAAGTCCCGAGGCCAATCCTGGGTTAGAGAGTCTCTCAAGGGTTGGCCTGGAAGGGAAAAAGTGTGAAGTAATCTGGGCACTTGCTGTTTTGAGGGTAGCGAAAAGATCGCAACAAGGGGTGCCCCACTTCAGAAAAATCTGATCCACTACAGATTGATTGAGAGACCACTCGTGAGGCATCAGAATAGATCTGCTTAGCCTGTCCGCCAATAGGTTGGACCTGCGGGGATGTGCGTTGCTATCAGAAACCGCTGAGAAGAGATCGCCCATTGCCAAAGTCTGAGAGCTTCTCGACATAAGGGATAGGACCTGGTTCCGCCCTGTTTGTTGATGTACCAGACCACGGACATGTTGTCCGTCTGTACTGCAATAGTCCCAGTGGGAAGAAAGTCGTTGAGGGCTTGCAACGTTAAAAGCACTGCTCTCATCTCCAGGACATTTATGTGCAGGTGGTATTCTATGGGTTGCCACGTCCCGTGGACCATCCTGCCCTGATAATGCCCCCCCCACCCGATCAGAGAGGCATCCGTGGTGACTGTGGCAACTGGAGGAGGCTGAACAAAGGGTCGGGCCTGATGAAGAAGAGGGAAGATATCCACCATCGTAGATGAGCCCTGCGACTGTGTTACCAAGATTTCGTGTCTCATGGGCAGATCGTGGTACGACCACTGCGTGAATAACATCCACTGCAGGAGACGCATGTGGAAGCGAGCCAGTGGAAGAAGAACAATGGCGCAGCCATTAGGCCTAGAACTTTCAAGACAAACCTGGCTTTGATCTTGTTGCTTAGTAACAGAAGCTGAACAAATTTCTGGATGTCCAGAATCCTTTGATCTGTTAGCCTGGCTAACATTTTGACGGTATTTAACTCTGCGCCTATAAAGGTGATAGATTGGCAAGGCAGCAGAGAGGATTTTTCGAAATTTACGAAATTCCTAGTCTCTTGCAAAGCTGTAGGGTGTAGTCTCTGGACCGAAGAAGCTGATGCTTGGAGGTGGCGGAGAGGAGCCAGTCGTCCAAATAAGGAAACACCTGGAATCCTCGGCGTCTCAGGTGAGCTGTGACCACTGCCATACATTTGGTGAACACTCTGGGGGCTGAAGTGAGGCCAAAGGGCAGTGCTCTGAATTGGTAATGACTGGCTCCCAGCGAAGCGGAGAAACCTTCTGGGCGTCTGTGAATCTTTATGTGATAGTACGCATCTTGAAGGTCTATAGAGCACATCCAGTTGTCCTTGCCCAGAAAGGGCAGAATGGATTGCAGCGTGACCATCCGAATCTTGCCTTTTGACAGACTTGTTTAGTCTGCTTAGGTCTAGTATTGGTCTCCAATCTCCCGTCCTTTTGGGGACCAAAAAGAATCTTGAGTAGAAGCTGGATCCTACTTGGTCTGCGGCACTGTCTGGATGGCTCTTTTTTCCAGGAGTTTTGAAACTTCCTGTCTTGCCAAATCCCTTTGACCGGGTGAGATGTCTGGAAGGGATTGTAGAGGTACGGAAACCTTTGAAGGGGATTTTGTAACCCTCGGATATGATCGACTGTACCCACTTCTCTTGGGATAGGGATTGCCAGGCTACTGGGTACAGCGAAATTCTTCCCCCGACTGCCTCCAAGGGTGGACAGTCGGGCAACACCTCAGGGATGCTGAAAAGGCTTCTCAGGAAGAGACTCCCTGTTGCCCTGGTTCTGAGGACCCCCCCTGCCTCTAGGGCGTCTATTATTGTTACCCCCTCTGCCTCTGGGGGTAAACTGACCACGTGTGTCCGGTGTAGCTCCTTGGGCTTTACGGAACCACATCTTCCCCCCCTTCTGACCCTTGGGATATGGTCTAGAAGGAGTGGAAAACTGGACTCCAACGGCAGAAAGAGTTTTACCGTCCTGCTCACATCTGGTCAAAGTATCCTTCACCTGAGGTCCGAACAAAGCCGAACCATCAAAGGGGGTGTTGGTGAAGGATGCCTTAAAGGGGTCCGCAAA
Source organism: Protopterus annectens (assembly GCF_019279795.1). NCBI lineage: Eukaryota > Metazoa > Chordata > Ceratodontiformes > Protopteridae > Protopterus > Protopterus annectens. The sequence continues at coordinate 448,981,326 of NC_056743.1, forward strand.
ATTACACAGCCGCATCCAGGCTTGGCGTCTAAGAGCAACCCCTGTGCCTGCGGCTCTGCTCGCTCCATCGGCCGCATAAGATATGAGCCGCATGGAGGAGTTAGATATGGAATTCAGGATAGCAAGCTGTGAGGCCATCTTTTCCTGAGCCCCAGCAGCAGAAGGATCCTGGACAACTTCTCCCAGTTCCTTGAGAATATCTCGTTGAAGCCTGGTGAAGTGACAAAGGTAATTCAGCGAACGCATAGCAAAGGTCGCTGAAGAAAACATCCGCTTTCCATACCTGTCCATGGTCCTAGAATCCTTATTAGGAGGATGGACAGGTACTGAAGGATCCGCCAGTTCCTTCTTAGTGGCTGCCGCCACCACCATAGCATCCACAGAGACACCTTTGGACAGGAACTGTTTATCCGAAGGGGCCGTGATGAACTTGGATGGTCTCCTGGGGACAGGTTCCACAGAATCTGGAGCGCCACGCCTTCCGAGCCACTACCTGCATGAGTGGGTCGAAGGCGGAGACACCCAGGAGGTGGAGGGTCGGGATCCAAAGCCTCCAGGTATACCGACTCATCCTCGGAGGGGTCAATGGAGGCCAATTCCCCTCTGTTTGAGGAGCTCAAGGATGTCTGAAAAGGAGACATCCTCAGAGGGGGACCGTGGGGAACCCTCCGACTCATCTAAGTCGGTATCAGATGTAGTAGACTCAGGGGAGTCTGTGTGTTTCCTCTTACACGTCCTCTTCCGAGGGGTTCCCCTGCAGGATCAGGAGAAACCTCGGAAGAGGAGGAAATTCCCAGTGGGGAAACCTGGGGCGATGGATCCCTGGGCCTGAGAGCAAGAGGCTGGCAAGAGGCATCTGCAGGCACTGATGAGGGAGGAGCTAGAGGGATAGACCGTTGACCAGGCTCAGAGGCCAGGACACTCCTCATCACCTCAAAGGCTCCTCTCCCCGGGAGACCGGAACACACCCGCTACGAAGAAACAGGAATGGTCGGCTCCAAGGAGAGAGAAGGCTCCGAGGCCGATGTCGGCGCCGAGCTTACCAAAGCCGAAGCCCCAAGAGGGAGAGCGGGGTCGGACAAGGGTCCGATGCCACTAGCCCCCTCGGAGCCGACAGTGGAAACCTGACGACCGGACCCCTCCAAGGAAGGTCTCAAGGAGGAGATCGGAGCCGAGGCAGCGGAGCCGAAGGATGTATCGGCTCCGGCATCGAAACAGTCGCTGTCCCAAGAAGCTCCGGCTCCGAACTCTGGTGTGGAGTCGGAGGAGGAATCTCAAGAATCGGGGCTATAGCCGAAGTCTGTTGAGACGGGCTATGGAGCATTTGGGCCAGTGCCTGAGACTTCAACAGCCTGCTTACCACCCTCTCCAAATCGTGGTCAGACAGCCTGGAAGATCTCGAAGATCGGCTCCGATGGCTCCGCTCCGACAAAGAGGAGACCCGGGCCGAGTGAATACTTAGTATCGAAGGGACCGGGATCTCTTACGGTCGAAGCCATCGGAGCCGAAGTCCCTTGAACCCCAGATGGAGCCGAGGATATCTCGGCTCCGATGCTGATAAAGTGTCGGCTCCAGCCGAGCCGACAAGGCCACAGTAGTTAGGGTATCGGGCCGGTCGGCACCGAACCCACTACTCTAACAGAAGAAGTATCGACTCCAGCGGGCGATGTCGGCTCGACGGAGCCGGAGCCACCGGAGGAGGCTTGGACACTGTAGCCTGAACCCGGTGGCTTAAGAGGTTTTCCTGCCCCTGACTTAGGAGGAGAACCTTCAGGTTTAAGTAAACCTCGGAGGATTAATTTGTTCCTCCTTTCCTGCAGGACTCTCTGGCTAAAAGCATGACACAGCACAGGAGTCCTGCAGGTGCAAAGGCCCCAGGCAATAAACACAAGAAGTGTGACCGTCTGTCAGAGACATTTTCTGACAGCACTGGTCACACTTCTTGAAGCCTGAGACCTTGCCTTCTTTTGACATCCTAGAAGGGAAACACAAACAGTCCCAACAAACACACCAATTAATCCCTTACACAGACACACAGGAAGGGAATAACTTGGGGAACTAGGCCTGACTAAAACTTTAAACTGAAAACTATTTATAAAAGTTTAAAAGGAAGGGAATAGGGTGGGCTGTAACTAAGTACAGGCTAATCTAACACTAAAGGGAAAAAATAAACCCCTAACTGAACTTTTTCTTCTTTAACAAGAAAAAACTTACCTCAGCTGGCAAAGGAGACCTCTTTTGCTAAGCGGCAAACGAGATCTAAGGTAGTTCCGCCTTGCATCATGGGATATAGGGTTGCCTCGAGCTGGTAAAAGGAGTTCTCGAGCTAAAGCAAGTGCCGAGTCGGAGCCGAGGATCGGCTCCGAACCCATCCAGCAAGAATGAAGGCGAGATTGACAACTTAACATCAATCATTTGTCAACAAAATTCCATCTCAGTTCTCTATAGCTCCAGTTGTGCTGCTCTAATCACCTGTATACAATTTTCAGAGTTCAGTTTGACCTGAGTAGTATCTTTTTTTTTTTACGTAACATGGTTGTTTTAATATATCTATGTTGTCAGAGTGTGACAAAAAGCTATGGCAGAAATCTAAGAGATATTGATTTGGGTGTGATTAAAAAACAGTTTAATAAGTCTAGGCTCTCCCATGGCAAAGGAAACATAGTGTTTATAACCAACTTTAGTCCCAATTAAAAAAAAAAGTTAACTTTGTTTTAACTAGAGTATACACTGATTGATCAGGTAGTGCTAGGAGTGCTAGGGAGGCTGAGGTCCTAATGATAATGTGTTCCTCATAAAAGAACTTTATAAATCTGTCAAAGGTCCTCTTATTCAATATAGGATGGACAGGACTAAACTATTACATATATAAGTGGATACTCTTTCACTACTACAGATATTCCTGTGAGTTTGATAGTCATTACATGCACTTAACGGCTGTGGTAGTGGTTATCTGAAATGACAGTGATGTCAGCTTTTTCTTGACAGGACAGGTAGAAGAGATTGGCATCTTATTGTTAAGACTCCTTCTGTCACTTGTTAATATGATTATGCTCATTGGTGTTACATCAGTCTTAACTCTCTGTGGATGGAGATTAAAAAGTGTTTTACTACTTTAATTATCTTCAAGGCCAGCAATTTATTAACAGCATGTTCCCAATAGCAACCATCGTTGGGAAAATAATTTAGCCTAGTTATCAACTTTTCTCAAAAGAAAACATGACAAGCATCCAAATGAAGCCCGAAATGTTCAGTTTCAGTGTTGAATCTTCTGGGCTGCTTAAGTCTCCAGTTGGACAATGTAGGTGAAAATGTAGACCTGAATTGGCTATATTTAATGCCCTAGACTTTACAAAATCAGTAACATCTTTGACAGTATGAACTGTAACCTAACGTCTGTTTTTCCCTAGTCATTTAAATCACCTCTCAAGATTACTTGATCATAGATAGCCATAATGCAACTCAGCATCTATAAAGCTAGACAGTCTTTCACGTGGAAGACGAGTAATATTATACTGCAAGTTGTTTATTCTGGAAAGGAGATTCTTGGTTTTATTTATTTATTTACTTTACATTTGTTTACCGGGAAAGTCCAATTGGACACATGTCCTTTTTCTGCTAAGGCCCAGGGAGAAAAGCTCCAGAAATAAAGTACATAATAAACAATGGTTGAATAACATAATTAGAGTAACAATAATTATTATAAAGACAGTTACTGAGTGAATACCAAGCACACTATAGATGTATACAGGTGTAGACATACCATTATGTACAGTTAACAGAAAACCTTCCAATAGTGGTCAAATATCTTTGGGGAGGATTGGGAGAAACTTATTGATAGAGTGGAAAAGAAGAATGGGCTAACCAGGGGAGTTGCAAGTACAGAGCCAGGAATTTGTAAGGTGTGTTTTTAGGAGTATTTTAAATTGTACTGCTGAAGTATTAGCAACTAGTGGGCTAGGCAGGTTATTCCACAGTTTGGAAATATAGTTGGAAAAAAGAGATTTTCCTGATGAGCTTTTAGTTTTAGTGAATTGTAGAAGTAGCTTGTTGCTAGAGCAGAGGGATCTTGAAGTGGAGTTGGGTTGAATGATATCATTGACAGCAGGGATTTTTTTTGATTGATAAGAGTATTTTATGGACAAAGGTTAGTTCATTAAACTAAAGGAGTTGGGGGAGTTCAAGCCACTTGAGCTGCTTAAATGATGCACAGTGATGTGACTTGTATGTGGCATTAGTGGCAAACTTGGAGATTTTATAGTAACAAGCTTCAAGTTTGGCAAGGTCGGATTTGCGGAGGTTGGTCTTTTGATGCTTCTCAATAAGGAATTGACAAGTATTAAAAAAATAGAATTATGGCAATTTATTTCTGGTCAGAGTCTGACAATTATAGTAGGTTGGATCTCTGGACTCATTTATCTTATAGTGTTTCTCTTCTTTTCCTATCATGTAGATGTCCGGTTGGGTAAAAGAGGGGAAGCATATCCCAAGACAGGAGTAACTTTATCAACACTAAGGCTTTTCAGAGAAAGTCCCTCATTTACTGGAAGATATATTTCTGAGGTACTAGGGACGTCAGACTCTGTGATTTGAGGAACCAGAGGGGAGCCATTTCCAAAAACAGGAGTAATTTTATCAACATGAAGAAATTCCACAGGAATGCCTTCAAACTGTGAAAGAACTATTTCCAGTGTACTATGGACTATCGGTCACCAAGTCTGAAAACTCAAACTCCAAATGGACTGATATTCAGACTTGTCTAGGTGGCTAAATGCTTGTTTAGCCAGACTCCTTGCATGTTCTGATAACTTTGTTGAATTCATACCATTTCATCCCCACTGCAGGGAATCAGGAATAAACCTAGCCAGGTCTTAGACATGGCTGCAATCATGGTGCACTACAGGAAATCAGGAATAAACCTAGTCAAGTCTTAGATATGGCTGAAGCTATGGTGCTTCATTTAACATACGTCATATTTAATTTGACCCTCAGCTGCATTTCATTTCATTTGCTGGTGTAAACATGCCACCTATAATTCTGGTGTCATAAAATCTTCCCCAAGAAGACTGATATTTCCAATTATAAACATAACAAATATGACTTACTTATTGGGTATCTCTTTTACTCTATTGTTTTGATGTATTTGATTAAATATGGTGATCTTCTTCAAGGAAAGTCATTTCTAAAGAAAATCACTGCATATGCGTTTATTGACTGTCTATGTTCCATGTTCTGACCATATTTTTCAGTAGTACTATTTCCCTGAGAGAACCAATGCTAGTCTCACATCTGCAATGTACAATGATACATAGCTAGCATTGAAAAAGACAACCTTTTCAGTTTTTGTTACCATTTCTTTACAATTGGTCCCTCGATTTTGTAGAGAAATTCAGCTGCATTGAAGCTTGTGCTAGTGATCACTGGCCTTGTTTGATGGATTCTCTTCAGGAAAAAAAGAAAATCTTCTTATGGAGATTAGATGAAGTACGGTTATATAATTTCCTCTAACTTTATCAACAAGTGTGCTTCTGGTAGGCAAACAGCACCTAACGATAATCGATAATCGCAAATAGTGCTTATTTTGTTTAGGCCATGACCATAAGTTAGAGTCTTGCAAAAATATTTAAAATTTAACAAACTATTGAGTAAGACAGTTGTAAACACTATTTTACCTGATGGACAAATGCTTAAAATCGCTAGAGAATAATTTATAGAAAAACGTTTCTGAGAATAGAAAATTAGAAAAAAATGTAAAGAAAATGTAGCATGAATCATTTTGGTAAGCAAAACAGTTTCACATACTGTATAAGAAATGTACTCCTCCAATCAGACACTGTTATAAGGTACATGGATACCGTTGTTGATAATTCATCATTTGACCATCATGTCTCCACATTAGATCAGAAAGCCTTTTATCTGGCCTATCTAATTTCCAAAGGCATCTTCACTAGATTCAAGAAGTCTTAATTCCCCCACATTATTTGGCTAAAAACCAGTTGAGAGTTCAAGATGCTGTAAAAATACTATTTATTCTAAAACGTTAAGCACTTTTGTCCCCTACAGTTGGGACTTCATCAGAACTAAATCCAAGAGGATTGCTCAGAAAACTCAGGTAGAAATCCCAGAACAGGTGTTAGCTCCAGGGAATCATCAGGGTAGCCCCCCCCCCACCAAGGAAAAGGAGGAGCAAAGCTAAAGATTAGAAAAGATACCTGTTCTTGGTTTTCAGTTTCTGAATGCTAGCGGGGACCCCTTGTAGTTGGAATGGAATTATACAAATTATGTAGATAATGAAAATATTGCAGTTACCTCTAATAGATTTAAATATTTACTTCTAGCAGTTTGGTAAGAGATGACAAGCATTTTTCTTTATTCAGCAAATAATTCACATTTGTACCTTCACAAAGGTTCAATATAGCAGAAATTTTGCTTGATTTAAAGTAGTATGCTAGGAAATTGAACTTTAATGTTTTGTTTTCTTATGATAATATTTTTTCTTCAGCAACTGCTCCATGACTTGGTAGGAAAAGTACTAATAATCCCCCTTTGCATCCAACTATTAGTTTATTTGAGAAATTATTTACGAGTGATAGAGGGCCTTCTGTGGGGAGTCTGCATGTCCTCCCCACGGTTGGGTGGGCGTTTGAAAGACATGTGTAAATGGGCGTGCCTTCGTTGAAGGTTGGACGTCAAGCTGGCACCTCGGCGGTCGTGAAAATCTACTGCCAATCATTAGCAGACCGGAGTTCCGCTGTGGCGACCCCTAACCAGGAAAAGCCGAAAGACAACAACAACAACAACAACAACAACATTTACGAGTGATGTCCACAAATGTTATTCGTGGTATAAGTACAAGTGGAAAGGTAATTTAACTAAAGAAGAGCTGGCCCTTATGAAGGAGTTTGTGAACAAGGAGTTCAGAGTCATGAAGCCTCATAATGTTCATAGGTTGATACTAGGCTATCGGCCCTAGGACCTATACAAGCCTAGCCATAACAATTCCCTGGATATTCCTTCACACAATATTTCTTCACACAATATTTACTTCCCTAGACCCCTGTCTAGCAGGGCGACTGACGTGATCCCCAGGGTGAACTTCCTATCTCCCATCTAATCGTCAAGGTTCCTTTTGAAAAGGGCCAAGAAGGTGCTCTGCTTGACATGTATGGGCAGTCTATTCCGGAGTCTGGGGAGTCTCTGGGTCAGGAACCTATCCCTCCAGCATGTTTTGTTCATTGTGATGACAAGGTTTAGATCCCTGGAGCGTGTGGCTCTGAGGGATTGGGATTTCTTTAAGTGGAGCATGTCCAACAGTTCAGGGTTTGACATGGCCTTGTATGTTAAGCAGAGATCGCCTCTGAGTAGACGATATGCCACAGAGTATAGCTGGAGTTTTTTTAGATGGTTAGCATACGGTATCTGCTTTAGGCCTGTGATTCTTTTAGTGAGGTATTTCTGCGGCCTTTCCAGCTGTTGCAGATGTCTTGTGAGGTACATACCAAATGGGGTGTTGTACTCTATAATGGGTCTAATGAGGGATGAGTACAGTGGGACAATGACCTCCTTTTTTCTGGATGAAAAGCCCTTAGTGGTGAGGTGCGACACATAGAAGGATTTCCTGACTGTTGTGGCGATGTGGTTATTGAAGGTGAGACCACTGTTCACCTGTGTCCCTAAGTCTCTCATCACACTTTCGGTGTTTAGTGTACTGCAACCTATGTGGTAATTCATGGGTACATGTTTTTTCCCAAAGGGGATAACTATACATTTCTTGGCATTAAGCTTGAGCCCATGGCTCTGGCACCAAGCATTTGTTTCTGTAAGGCCCTTTTGTAGAATATCCACATCATTTGGGGATTCAATAATGGCTACCAGTTTGCAGTAATCTACGAACTTTGTTAGCTAGAGTCCCTTAGTTTTAGCCTGTATTTCAGAGAAGTAGATGCCAAACAAGAGTGGTCCCAGGACTGAACCCTGAGATACTCCACTTGTCACGTGTCTGGAGCTGGATTTGGAGTCGGCTACTTTTACAGTCTGGGTTCTGTCAGTAAGCCAGTTGGCAACCCATCGAGTGAAATAGGGATTTATGCCCAGCTTAGTAAGTTTATCTATGATTCCAGATGGTGTCTAAGGCCTTGGCGAGGTCTAGATAGGCTGTGTGGACCGCCTTACCCTTGTCCACAGCTCTGGAGCCTGATTCAAAGAAGTCAGTCAGGTTCAGGAGACAAGAAAAAAGAAGACAGTTCACGAACCCAAACTGGGTGGGGTCCAGTGTTTGAAGGTTGCCAATGTCTTTGTTTATAAGTTTCATGATAATGCGTTCCTTGCCCTTGCAGATCAGACTCGTCAGACTGATGGGGCGGTAGTTCCCGGGATCCAAGGTGGATCCCTCCTTGTGGAGTGGGATAACTGTAGCTGTGTGCCACTCAGTGGGCACAAAGCCTGAGGTGAGGCTATGATTAAACATGACACTTAGGTGAGGTGGCAGTTCATTTTGTAGTTCATGTAGTACACAGCCCGGGATGTCATCTGGTCCCATGGATGCTGTATTCTTAGCTTTGGAGAGTGCGGTTTCTACCTGTGTGACCATAATTACCAGAATTTGGCAATCTTTTGGTATTGAGATGGGCCCTTTAGGAGGTGAGAGGGGGGTGAAGTTGGCACTAAATCGATCTGCCAAGATATTGGCAATATCCTTGGGATCAGCATATTTAATGCCATTCTGTTGTAGCTCAGAGCAGATCTGAACATTGACCTTTAGATTCTTGACATAACTATAGAATGCCTTGTGGTTGTCTTTGGAATCTTTGGCAATTTTATTTTCGTAACTAGCTTTGGAGGATTTTATGAGGGATCTCAGCTTCTTACTGAGGCTGGTGCGGAGTTTTTTGCATCCTGGGATTTTCCTCTTTTCTGCAACAGTTTCTTCCTTCTGTTGAATAGTTTGTTTGTGGCAGGCGTCCAGGCTTCCTATTTTTGGAGGAGAGTGTCTTAGTTCTATTTTGGATGGCACGATTCATGCACGAGTGGATGTGCTCGTACAGTGCCTTAGTGTAGGATTCAGCAGTCGAACTTTCAGCTCCCGTCTGCAAGGGTGTCATGAAGTTTGTTACTTCTGACTTGAGTAGCATGAAGTTGGCTTTGGAGAAGTTTTTTACGGAGGTTTCCTTACTGGGGGGTGGGGGTGGGGGTGGGATGTGGATGTCAAGAGTGAATTGCTTATGGTCAGACCTGACCAATGAGGGGGGGATTGTGTTTATACATGACACTGACTATTCTAGTAAGATGTTCACCAATATTTAAAACAATATTTAATTACTTACCTGAGGTTTTTGGACAATATATTTTTGTTTTGGAGTGGTGGTGAAGGCTCCTTAAATGGGTTTATTGATTATATTAATAGTACTGCTAAGTTTTTAAAATGTACAGTGGATATAAAAAGTGTACATGCCCCCATTAAAATGCCAGGTTTTTGTGATATAAAAAAACGAGAACACCATAAATCATTTCAAAACTTTCCCCACCTTTAATGTGACCTATAACCTGTACAATTACATTGAAAAACAAACAAATCTGTTAGGGGAAAAATATAAAGAATAAAAAACATACAATAAGCTGGTTGCATAAGTGTGCACACCCTTAAACTAATACCTTGTTGAAGCACCTTTTTATTTAATTACAGCATTCATGTCTTCTTGGGTACACAACTGCCATTGGTTAAAGAGACTCTGATTAACCCCAAATAAAGTTCAGCTGTCCTAGTAGGATTTTCCTGATGTTTACTCAGTTGCCTGCTACAGCAAAAGACATGGTTCACAGAGAGCATACAAAGCATCAAAGGGATCTCATTGTTGAAAGGTATCAGTGAGGAGAAGGATACAAAAAATTTCCACAGCATTGGATATACCATGGAACACAGTGAAGACAGCCATCAAAAAGTGGAGAAAATATGGGACAACAGTGACGTTGCAAAGAACTGGATGTCCCTCCAAAATTGATGAAAAGTCAAGACAAAAACTGGTCAGGGAGGCTGCCAAGAGACCTGCAGCAACACTGAAGGAGTTGCAGGAATTTCTGGCAAGTACTGGCTGTGTACTATATGTGACAACAATCTCCCGTATTCTCCATATGTTTGGGCTATGGGGTAGGGTTGCAAGACAAAAGCCTTTTCTTACACAGAAAAACATCCAGGCATGGCTAAAATTTGCAAAACAATACATCAAGTCTCCCAAAAGCATGTGGGAAACTGTGTTATGGTATGATGAGACCAAGGTTGAACTTTTTGTCCACAATTCCAAAAGGTACGTTTGGAGCAAAAACAACACTTGCATCACCAAAAGAACACCATCTCCACGGTGAAGCATGGTGGTGGCAGTATCATGCTTTGGGGTTGCTTTTCTTCAGCTGGAATTGGGGCTTTAGTCAAGGTGGAGGGAATTATGAACAGTTCCAAATACCAGTCACTTCTGGGCCAAAACCTTCAGGGGTCTGCTAGAAAGCTGAAGATGAATTTCATCTTTCAACATGATAGTAACCCACAGCATACATCCAAATAAACAAAAGAATGGCTTCACCAGAAGAAAAATAAAGTTTTGGAATGGTCCAGCCACAGCCCAGACCTAAATCCAATAGAAAATCTGTGGGGTGACCTGAAGAGGGCTGTGCACAAGAGATGCCCTCGCAATCTGACAGATTTTGAGTGCTTTTGCAAGGAAGAGTGGGCAGATATTGCCAAGTCAAGATGTGCCATGCTGATAGACTCTTACCCAAGAAGACTGAATGCTGTAATTAAATCAAAAGGTGCTTCAGCAAAGTACTAGTTTAAGGGTGTGCATACTTATGCAACCAGCTTATTGCATGTTTTTTATTTTTTATATTTTTCCCCTAACAGATTTGTTTGTTTTTCAATTGAATTGTACAGGTTATAGGTCACATTAAAGGTGGGAAAAGTTTTGACATGATTTATTGTGGTCTCATTATTTTATATCACAAAAACATGGCATTTTAACAGGGGTGTGTACACGTTTTATATCCACTGTACCTATAACTTCTCCACTCAAAATATAAATTATTTGGATGTATTATTAATTAAAGATTTTAGGTCACAAGCATTTAAATCTAAGCTGTACAGAAAGCCCACCTTTTCTAATAGTTATCTACACTTTAATAGTTGCTGTGACATCCCCACTCTGGGCCAGTAATCAAGGAGTCTGAATCCTGACCAATGACACTGGAGAGGGATGTTCACTCGGATTACAGATGGATACACTCAGGCCTCTCGCATCAAGCACAATTTCCCTTAAGAGCACACAGGGAACACACTCAGTCAGGGATCCGGATTTCTCTATCTGTCTCCCTCCAGGTCCCCAATAAGACTCCTCACTGGTACAGCTATAGGGCTGAAACTTTAGCCGAGTGCCCAAGCCAAGTCCTCTTGCACCCTCTCTGTGAAACCAGTGCTTTGTGCCCCTGCTCCAAGGAGTTGACACACACACACACACACACACACACACACACACACACACACACACACACACACACACACACACACACACTGAGAGATTTGATTTTCACACACACACAGCCCTGGGAAAGGCTGGCACAGATATACCTGCTGTGCCCCCTTCTGCCCAGACTATAAGGTAGTTATCCCTACCACCTGATACTACAAAGCCAGTTACCTTAGGCTCTTGCAAGGGTACCCAATTATACTGAGTGAAATTAATATTAATACAAATGGTCATGCTGATCAAACAGCCAGGCTTTCAGGAGTGGCCACAGTGTTACCAATACATATAAGTACTCTCAAAGGTTAAAATATTTTCTAAAGGCCCAGCCACAATGAAAAGTTGAAATATATATATATAATAATAAATAATAAAAGATCATGAAAATACAAAAAAAGAAGTTATGTACTTACCATAACGTTCCATGTTTGTAGTCCATCTCGCCTATATTTTTGCTGGATGGGTTCGGAGCCGATATTCGGCTCCGACTCGGCCTATACTAAAGCTCGAGAGCTTTTTACTGGCTCGAGGCTAGCCCCTATCCCATGGTGCCTCACGGCAATACCCCAGATCTAGTTTGCAAGAAAGTAATAAATAACTATAAGGTAATAATAATAATAAGAAAGAATCTGTAAAAATACAGGAAGGGATTAGAAACATAATCCATTCCAGGTGGACAATAAAGGGCAAAGTCAGGTAGCCCAAAAAAGAGGTCCACTAGATCCCTCATAAATGGGAAGGGAGTTGGAGGGAGGGATGCAAGAATATAGGCGAGATGGACTACAAACATGTAACATTATGGTAAGTACATAACTTCTTTATGTTATGTAGTCCTATCTCACCGTAATTCTTGCTGGATGGGACAATGTCCCTAGCACCTTTATTCCGGGTGGCTCAAGCGAAGAGACTCTTCAGCACAGTGGACCCAAAGAATGACCTATCCCGGGAGGCCAAATCCAATTTGTAATGAGTGACAAACATATGTGGTCTTGCCCAAGTAGCTGCTGCACAAATAGTATCAATTGGGAGCCTAGATCTAAAGGCGCATGAGGTAGCTACAGCCCTAGTATAGTGACCTTTAGCTTTTAACGGTAATTGTCTACCAGCTTGTTGATAAGCAAAGGATATGCAATCCGAAAGCCATTTTGAAAGAGTAATTTTTGAAATAGGTAAGCCTTTCCTTTTGTCAGAAAAAGAAACAAAAAGTTGATCAGATTTTCTGAATTCTTTGGGCTTGTGTATATAGACTCTGAGTATCCCGTGGACATCTAGTTGGTAAAGTCTATACTCTGATTTATTAGAGTGGTTTGGAAAAAACACAGATAGCTCAATGGTAGTATTCGGGTTCTGTTCAGAGCATACCTTAGGGAGAAAGGAAGGGTTTGTCCTAAGACAGACTCTATCCTTGTGAAAGATAATGTAAGGAGATTGAATAGTTAGAAGTTCAGAGACTCTCCTAGCCGATTTTATAGCTACCAAGAACAGGGTTTTCCATGATAACAATTTTAAGTCTGACGACGAGGATGGTTCAAAGAGTGCAGACATCAAAGATGAGAGGACTAAATTTAAGTCCCAGGGTTCTAAAGGTTGTTTTATTGGGGGCCTAAGAAGAAGAACTCCTTTTAAGAAGGTTTTACAGAGGGAGTGTTGCATGATTGGATTTCCCATGAAACCAAAATGGAAACTGGAAATGGCAGCTAACTGAACTCTAACTGTAGCGGCTACCGCTCCTTCATGAAAAATTATTGCTAGGAAGGATAAAATGGATTCTAAAGGAGCTGTATATGGATCTAAGCTCCGGTTCGTAGCCCAAAGGGAAAACCTTTTCTATTTGCTAGAATATAGTTTCTGAGTGGTAGGTTTATGGGATGAAATTAGGATGTGTTTGACCGTTGGGGATAAGGGAATGCACCTGGCTATATGTGGAATTGGAGCAGCCATGCTGTCAATTTGAGAGTGTGGATGGAGGGGTGGAACTGTCCTGACTGATGAATCAGGAGATCTGGAGATGGATCCAGAATCCATGGTTCCTCCAAAAGGTAGGGCCACAGGAAAGGAAACCAAACTTATCGAGGCCAGTAAGAAGCAATGAGGATCAAGGAACTCCTCAACTGTCTTGCTTTCTGTATTACTTTGGGTATGAGTGGAAAGGGGGGAAAGGCATAGGGAAGTCCCGGGGGCCAATCGTGAACTAGAGCATATCTGGGTGACATCCCCAGATGGGGAATGAGGGCAAAGTAGCTGCTGCATTTGGTATTCAGGTGAGTGGCAAATAGATCGCAGCAAGGCTGGCCCCATTTGTGAAAGATCTCTTTTGCAACCATTAGCTTCTGGGACCACTCGTGAGGCATCAGAATTGCTCGGCTGAGTTTGTCCGCTATTACGCTGGATTTCCCCGGGATATGCATTGCTATCAGAAAGCATTGAGTATCCATCGCCCATTTCTAAACTCTTAAGGCCTCTCTGCAAAGTGGGTAAGACTTGGTTCCCCCTTGTTTGTTTATGTACCACACGACAGACATGTTGTCTGACTGAATCGCAATTGTTCCAGTGGGAAAGGAGCTGTGAAGTGCTTGCAATGCATATAGCACCGCACTCATCTCCAGAACACTGATGTGCAAGTGGTTCTCATGGTTTTGCCAAGTACCTTGGACTGTCTTCCCCAGATAATGCCCCCCACTGTATCTGGGAAGCGTTCATGGTCAAAACTGCTTTCTCTTGGGGAGGATCAAGTGGACGACCTATGACAAGTTGTTTCATGTGCAACCACCATGTCAGATCCCTTTTGCATGCATTTGTTATTAATATCTGGTGAGATAATGGAAGGTCTTGCATCGACCATTGTGCAAACAGCATCCACTGGAGAATCCTCATATGTAGGCGAGCAAGAGGAACTAATAAGATGGCGTAAGCCATAATCCCTAGGACTTGAAGGACTACTCTGGCCTGGATTCTTTGTTTGTTTAATAAGGATCTGATCTGATTGCATAGAGATTCCACTCTTTCCTGTGTTAGCTTTACTGACATGGTGGTTGTGTCTATTTCTGAGCCTAGCTATACAATATGCTGCGAGGGAGATTAGACTGATTTTTGCAAGCTGACAGTGATGCCTAGGCTGGCACACAAGGATAGAGTCTCGTCCCTGGTCCTTATGAGTTGATGCTTGGTGGTAGCAGTGAGGAGCCAGTCTAAGTACGGAAACACCTGGAATCCTTGACATCTCAGGTGAGCCGTTACCACTTGCATGCGTTTGGTAAACACTCTGGGGGCTGTAGTGAGGCCAAAGGGCGGTATTCTGAACTTAAAATGTCTGTCTCCCAGCCGGAAGCACAAGTGTCTCCTGGAGCGCCTGTCCATTTTGATGTGGTAGTACGCATCCTGGAGATCGACTGAGCACATCCAGTTGTCTTTCCCGATAAAGGGAAATATCGACCGCAGAGTGACCATTCGGAACTTTGATTTTCTTACATGTTTGTTGAGCCTGCTGAGATCTAGAATTGATCTTCAGTCCCCTGTCTTTTTTGGAACTAAAAAGAATCAAGAGTAAGTTCCGGATCCTACTTGCTCTGCGGGGACTTCTTGGATGACTCTTTTTTGCAGAAACGACATGACCTCTGATGTTGCACAGTCTAGTTGGATGGGTGGTATGTCTGGAATAGACTGGTTTGTTAGGGTTTCAGAAATAAAGGGAATCAGGTAACCTCTGAATATTACTGTGTGTACCCAATGATCTTGAGTGATAGTTAGCCAGGCGCTTGGGTACAGCGACATACGCCCCCTCGACTGCCTCCAGAGAAGGACAGTCGGGCAACCCACCAGGGTCAATGGAAGGGATGATCAGAGAAAGTTTCTCTGTCTCCCTGATGTTGCGGACCTTCTCTGCCGCGAGGGCAGCGTCTTCCATTATATCCTCCCTCTCTGCCCCTGGGGGAGGGTTGACCTTGTGCCTGAGGAAAACCTTTTTTGGATTTGCGGAACCACATTTTCCCTCCTGTATTACCCTTGGGATAGGGACTGGACGGGAGAGAGAAACAGACTCCAACGGCAGATAAGGTTTTTCCTTCCTGGACGCACCTAGTCAAAGTCTCTTTTACTTGGGATCCAAAAAGAGATGAACCATCAAAGGGAACGTTAGTGAAGGAAGACTTGAAGGATTCTGTAAAATTACAAAGACGCATCCACAAATGTCTCCTGAGAGCTATTCCTGCTGCGGCTGCCCTGCTAGCTCCATCTGCCGCATATGAGATCAGCCTCCTGGAGGAGTTTGCTATGGAAGTAAGGGTGGAGAGCTGCGCGGAAACCTTGTCCATGGAAGCCGGAGCTACTGAACCTTGGAGGGTATCTCCTAACTCTTTCAGGAGATCCCTCTGAAGATGAGTGACATGAGTTAGGCAATTCAGCGATCTTAGTGTAAATGCCACTGAAGAAAAAGTACGCTTCCCGTACCTATCCATCATCCTGGACTCCTTGTTAGGAGGATGGATATTAGAAGACGTCTCAGACAATTCTTTCTTGGTGGCCGCTGCTACCACCATAGCATCAACTGGAACTCCCTTGCTAAGGATCGACTTGTCCTCAGGTGCTGTCATAAATTTGTTTGGCCTCCTCGGGACGGCTTCCATTGAATCTGGAGAGGTCCATGCTTTCTGCAAAATGACCCCCAAACGTTGGTCATAAGGTGGTGTCACCCAAGAGGTGGAAGGTCAAGAGCCAAAGGCCTCAAGATACACTGATTCATCCGCAGTAGGGTTAGAGGTTTTCCAATCACCCCTCTGCCTAAGGATTTCTAGGATGTCAGAGAAGGAGACATCCTCAGAGGGAGATCTGGGGGACCCTTCTGATTCCTCTAAATCAGTGTCTGATGTGACAGACTCAGGGGTGTCGACATGTTTCCTCTTACATAACCTCTTCCGAGAAAGCTCGCCAGTGGGATAATCTGGGGAGATCTCGGAAGAGGGGGTGCCTCCAATGGGGGCTACTTGGGCCACTGGTTCCCCTACACTGTGGGGGTGGTAGGGGGGAAAAGGTTGCTGCCTGCTGCTGGTGAGACACAGGTTCCAAAGGAATGGCTTTGGCAGAGGATAAAGCCTTTTCTATAGCTTTGAAAGCCTTTCCCCCCGCTCTGAAGAAGACCTCCACTCTGAGGGGGTGGATGGTTGACTCCTAGCAAGAGGGAACGGCTCTGAAGCAGAAATGGGAGCTGAGCTGAGTAGAGCTGAGGCTTGGAGAGGGAGGGTCAGTTCTGAAGAGAACCCAGGGTGACTGTCCCCCTCAGAGTCGACATGAGAGCGTCGGCTCCCAGAACCCTCGGCTCCAGACTGAGCCATTGAGGATAGAGAAATTGGCTCTGAGGAAACAGGCTGAATCCCCGGAGCCGAAGGGTCAAAGACAGAGGAACCTGACGTAATAGGCTCCGAGAGCGAAGCAGTCGGAGGAGGAACAGTGATCGGTACAGGGGACGGCTCTGAGACCTTTGGGTCTGAATGGGTCAATTTTCTAGCCAAAGCTGGATCCAAAAGCAATTTCTTCACCACCCTCTCAATGTCATCATCTGCTAGGGGCCTGGAGGATCTGGTGAAGACTGAAGGAGACCTCCTTCTCTCCAAAATAGATCTCAAAATAATAGATACAGTCTCAATGTCAGGCAAAACCTTCGGTACTGAAGACTGTCTCAGAATCGATGGAATAGACTGCACCGAAGATGAAGCAGAGTCGGAACCGGAACTCCTTGGTTCTGACGCTTTAGACTTTTTGGTCGGCTCCGAAGTCGGGACTGATGATTTTCTCTTTGAAGATTTTGGAACTGCCTGACCAAGTTCTAGCTATTCCTGGAAGGAACTGGTCCTGAGAGCCATGTCAATAAGCTTTCTTTTCCTTTCGTTTAACACTCTTGTATTAAAAGCGTGACAGAAGGTGCAAGGTTCCTGTAAATGGGCTTCGCCCAGACAATATACGCAACTGGTGTGGCTGTCTGTAAGAGACATTTTCTGAGCACACCTGTCACATTTTTTGAAGCCAGAAGAGCGATGATCCTTGTGATCCATATCTTTATCTTTAGACATAGTTAAAGACAAAAAAATAAAATTTTTTTTTTTTTTTAATAACAGTCACACACACACAGGGAGGAAAGGCCCTCTAAAGTACAGTTGTGTACACTTACCATAAATGTAAATGTTCGAGTGTATTCACTGTTGCAGTCATTACATTTGGGTAATCTGCTGGCAGGTTGCCCTCAGTCGGACCGATTAACAAAATCTTGGGTCCTGCATCGGTTGCTGTCCCTTCTTCCATGACGTCAGGTCGTCAGGGGTATAAAACATGCAGCTGATGCCATTACATCAGTTTTTCTTGCCCCAGATGTCAGGTGCCCCTCTAATGGGGAGCAAAATAAAATTAAAAACACAAAAATATACCTCCAACCAAAAGCAAATACACCAAAAAGGCTTTTAAGCATAGTAAAAGAAAGTAGAGGTACAGTAAGAGAAAAACAGGGGGCTAGAGGGAGGGTAACCAGGACTGCAACAGTGAATACACTCGAACATCTACATTTATGGTAAGTGTACACAACTGTACTATGTTCTTCGTGTTTCACTGTTGCAGTCATTACATTTGGGTAGATTCCCAAAGCTATGGTTGGGAGGATGGATTTATACAGCATTAGGACCAGCTATAGGGCCCTGCAAGACAGCAGTGGCAAAGCCAGCTCTGGATTTAGAGAAAATTGGTAAATGATAATGCTTGGTGAAAGTATGAATTGAACTCCAGGTAGCAGCTTCTAGAATATCCCTGGTAGGAACACCTCTGAGAAAGGCTGCAGAAGTAGATGCAGCCCTGGTGGAATGAGATCTGATCCCCTGGGGGATAGGTTTTCCATGGTGCTTATAGCAGAAATGAATGCAATGGCTTATCCATTTTGAAATGATTTGTTTTGAAATAACCTTTCACTCTGCCCCTGCAGCAAATGCTACCAGCAATTGTTCAGATTTTCTTCGAGGTTTAGTCCTGTCCAAGTAGAATCTAAGTTGTCTGTGCACATCCAATGAATGCAGAATCCGTTCCCCTTTGTTCTGTGGATTGAGAAAGAAAGTTGGCAAATGAATGGACTGGAAGAGCCACACTGGATATCACCTTGGGCATGAAGGATGGATTGGTCCTGAGTGACACCATGTCCACATGAAAGATGATGAAAGGCTCCACTGCCATAAGGGCCTGTAACTCAGATATCCTTCTAGCTGAAGTGATTGCTAGAAGGAAGGCTGTTTTCCAAGAAAGAAATTTTAAGTCTACAGTAGCAGCTGACTCGAAAGGAGGTAGAGTGAGTTTCTCCAATACAAAGTTAAGGTCCCAGGCGGGGGTTGGAGCTCTCCTGGGTGGTCTCAAGTTTTTGGCCCCTCTGAGGTACTGCTTGAGCAGAGGATGAGAGGAGAGGGGAGGTTCTGTGTTATAATGAGCTGAAATGGCTGAGGCATGGATTTTAATGGAGGAAAAAGACAGGCCCTTGTGAAGCATCTCAGTTAAATTATCTATTGTAAAATCTGAGGTACATCGGGCACTGCTGTGCTCATCCCTTGAGATTGATTCCAAGCACAGAATCTTTTCCATTTGTCAGCATAAGATTTTCTAGTACTAGGTCTTCTTGCCTCCAAGATGACATCCATCACAGGTTTGCTGAGGGATGCTAAGGGTGAATTTAAGTGATTAGCCAAGCTGCAAGGTTCAATGTTGGGAGCTGAGGATGCAGAATTTGGTTCTCCTGCTGAGACAGTAAGGAAGGTGTCTGAGGCAGGTGCCATGGAGAAATTTGTGACACACTGCACAGGAGTGGGTACCAGTGTTGGTGTGGCCAGTCTGGAGCAATCAAAATCATTCTTGGTTTGTACTGTTTGACTTTTAGCAGAACTTTGGAGAGCAGAGGCAGAGGTGGAAAGGCGTAGACAGATAGGTTTTTCCAGCCGAATGACAGAGCATCCACTTTCCAGGCTTTTTGTGGGGAGTCCTTGTACAAAATTTGTCCAACTGGTAGTTGTGGGAGGAGGCAAAAAGATCTATGTCTGTGCTCCCCCATTTGCTTGTCAACATGTTGAAAATCCGTGATTCCAGTTTCCACTCGTGTGGGTCCATGAAATTTCTGCTTAGTCCATCTGCCAGTTTGTTCAGTTTTCCTGGCAGGAATTGAGCTTGTAGTTGCACTTGGTAGCTCAAGGCTGTGTTCGACAATGCCATGGCTAGTCTGCAGAGGGGGTAGGAATGAGTACCCCTCTGCTTGTTTATGTACCACATAACCGTAGTGTTGTCAGTCTTTACCATTAGTTGTCCTGGATGAATGTAGTCCTTGAAGGCTGTCAGAGCATTCTGTACAGCTAACATTTCTTTTTGTTTGATATGCAGGTGCATTTGATTTGGGTTCCATTTGCCCTGAATGCGCGTCCCTGCCAGGTGAGGCCCCCATGCATAGTCTGATGCGTCTGTAGTTAGGGTTTGGGCGGCAGGGGGTAGTGTGAATGGCAGTCCCTTGTTTTGGTGGCAGGCCTCTGCCCACCATAGGAACTCCAGGCGTAGGCAAGGTATGATAGGAATCATTGTTTCCAGGCTGTGACAATGTTGACTCCATAGACTTTTTAAGTAACACTAAAGTTTCCTCATATGCAGTCTTGCATATGGAATTAGAAGAATGCAGGAGGCCATGAACCCTAAGGCTTGCAGTATTTGTCCTGCAGATAGCAGGGTTTTTGTGGCCACTTGTTTGAAGTAAGTTACCACATGAATTTGCTTTTCTGGCATGAGGAAAGCCATCTGGGCAGTTGTATTCAAGCTTGCACCCAGGAATGTAATCTGTTGAGAGGGCACCATTTGTGATTTCTTTTCGTTTATGGTGTACCCTAGACAAGTTAGAACCCTTTTTACAAATGCCAGATGATTTATAAGTATGGCCTGGTTTTCTGCCTGAATTAGACACTAGTCCAGGTATGGATATATTTGAATATTTCTTTGTCTGCAAAATGCAATTACTGGAGCCAGGCACTTTGTGAATACCCTGGGCGCAGTAGACAAGCCAAAGGGCAGTGCAGAGAACTGATAATGCAAATAGCCTGCTTTGAAGCGTAGGTATCTTCTGCAAGATTCCCTGACTGGGATATGCAGGTAAGCTTCTTTTAAATCTAGAGTTGTCAACCAGGCATCTTTGCCTAGCATAGGAAGTAACTGGTGAAGAGTCAGCATCTTGAATTTTGGAATATCTAGAAAGGTGTTTAGAGTAGACAGGCCCAGAATTGGATGCCATGATTTGTCTTTTCTGGGTACCAGGAAAAGCCTGGAATAGAAACCTTGTCCCTTTTCCTCTTCCCCCATTTTTAAGAGGGAAAGTACTTGTTTCTGAGCCTCTGCCCACTGATTTGGGGGCAGGTCCGGCCACCCGTTTGGTGATGGCAACGTGTGGAAATGAAATCTGTATCACTGGGACACTATATTTAAAACGCATTTGTCCTGGGTTATGAGTTTCCAGTTTTTTGCATGAAGAGCAATCTTTCCCCCCAAAGGGGTGACTGAAAGGTAAGTGCTTGGCAATTTTAAAGGAAAGTCATTGAGACTGTTTATCATAGGGGGGTGTCTTGTTATTTCCAGATCTGGAAGTGGATGCCCCCCCCCATTGCTTAGTTCTGAGAGTCCCTTGGGACTGAAACCTGGTGCTTTTGGTGTGTCTGGGTTTGGTTTGAGTGGATCTGGAAGGGGCTGGAAAGGACCAGTTCTTAGTAGGCCAGTGCCTACTAAATCTTGGAGGTTGCACTTGTAAGAAATCTTTTACAGTTTGCATAGATTTAGCTTTATCTTCCATCTTTTTTAGAACTTCTTCAGCCTTATTGCCAAACAGGCGGTCCTGATTTAAAGGAGCATCCAACAATTTTGCTTTAACATGATCAGGCAGAGATTGCTCCTTAAGCCAAGCATGCCTTCTAAGCACAGACCCAGTAACCGCAGCCCTGCAAGAGGCCTCTAAAGAATCAAAACCACAATGCAAAGTATGTTTTCCAACTTGTTCAGCAGAATGCAATAAATCCTGTAAATCTTTATTTTCCACACAGTCAGAAATCAACATCATTTTCTGTTTAAGCAGTCCCATAATATGCTGTTCATATTTTAGCATATGAAATTGGCAGTTTAAAGCCCTGATTGCCAAGGTTGCAGAAGTATAAACCTTTTTACCCCATCTATCCAGCGCCCTGGAGTCTCTATCAGAAGGGGTAGGATTTTTAGCCCTTGGGCCCCTGAGAAATGGTTTCTGGATCCACAACAGGATTTTTGAAAAGGAACTTGTGGGACTCAGGAACCCTGTAGTATCTGTCAGGTTTACTAGGAGCCGGAGGCAGGGAATCAGGAGCCATACTAGATTCTGAAAACACATCATCAACAATGTCTAGTACAGGAGGTATAGCCAAAGGCCTATGCTGAGGTAGAAGAAGGAAATCCCTAAGCCTCTTTTTAGATTCAGAAAATCCCTGACTTTCCCAGTGGAAATGTTCCCTTAAGGTATGCAAGGTTTCCCCAAAAGAAAAATACCCGGGGGGGGGGGGGGGAGCAAAGGGAATGGAATCCTCTGCATCAGAATCCTCATAAGTGGGCATGGACAAATCCAGGTCATAGGAAGAATTAGAAGAAACAGAGTCCTGATCAGAAGATTCATAGTCAAGGTCAGTCCTAGGCCTCTTAGAAGGGGGGGGGGGGTTGACTACCCCTGATTAGAGTAATAAGATCTTCAGCCATTTTGATCATTTGTTTT
This sequence comes from Protopterus annectens, assembly GCF_019279795.1. Taxonomy (NCBI): domain Eukaryota; kingdom Metazoa; phylum Chordata; order Ceratodontiformes; family Protopteridae; genus Protopterus; species Protopterus annectens. The sequence continues at coordinate 449,003,607 of NC_056743.1, forward strand.
TAGGCATAGGGGCCTGAACATGTGGCCTGGGCGTCGGTTTTTTAGACATAGATCGAGATTTAAGCCTTAGAATAGAAGGTGGAGTCGGTTTAATATGTAAGTCTGTAGGCCTGAAAACACCCTCAGAAGCCGGTGCCTGTACAGTGGCTCCAGACCCATCCAAGATAGAGACATCCATGGGTTCCATAGGTGAAGCATCTTGCGGCATACCGGACACCGGATGGGTCTCAGTAGAGGCCTGCGAGTCAGAAGTAGCGGGTATCAGGGGCTGCGAAAGTGCCTCACTGAGTACCGGCAAACTGGCGACTGGCTTAGGAGAAGCCTTGTCGGCCGTTTTGGACCTCAACTGCCTGTCTCTGTCTTTTTCTTTGTGCTTTTTTGGAATTCCGGTAGTCGGATGGCTAACCAACATCATTTCTGGATAATTAAACTGAGAACCGAAAAATATAGAGGCAAAAATGTACCAACGACAGATAGTGTGCTGATTAAATTAAGCACAAAACTGACAGCAAGGTACGTCATGGTCAGTCCCTAGGCAAGGAATACAGTACAAATGAAAATCTTTATGAGGTATTTGCTTCCCACAAGTAATGCAATTATTAACTTTTACTGACATCGGTAAGGAGCAAGAAAATGTTTCCCCAACGGGGTACTTAGCTTTAAGTTGAAGACTTCAGTTCTGAAACTCGAAAAATAGAAGTTATGTTCTTACCATAACGTTCCATGTTAGTTGTCTTCTTCTCACCTTCTTCTTGCTGGATGGGTTCGGAGCCAACCTCGGCTCCGACTCGGCCACTCTAAAAGCTCGAGAGTTGGTTCCACCGGCTCGAGGCTCCCCTTATATCCCACAATGCTAGGCGTGAGTTACCTCAGATCTCGTTTGTAAGCTAGGCCCAGATTATAACAGTAGAAGAATAACTAGAAACAAAGTCCACCTCTATAAACAAGGGAGAAGAGAAGGGTGACCTACATCCTGATCCAGGAAAATATGCACCGCAGAGCATATACCTAAAGTATAGAGGTGGTAGAAAGAGAGGTCACAATCAAAACTCCTCTAGGTCTGTCCAGGCCAGGGGGAAGGAGGGTGGGACGCAAGAAGAAGGCGAGAAGAAGACAACTAACATGGAACGTTATGGTAAGAACATAACTTCTATATGTTAAGTTGTCTATCTCGCCTTCATTCTTGCTGGATGGGACCGCGTCCCTAGCACCTTGTCCCGGGTGGCCTAACGGAACAGACTCCTGAGAACAGTGGAACCAAAGTTAGCTCTATGCCTAGAAGCTAAATCCAACTTATAATGAGAAATGAAAGTGTGAGGAGTAGCCCAAGTAGCCGCTGCACAAATGGTGTCAATAGGCAGTCTGTCTTGGAAGGCTATAGAAGTAGCCAAAGCTCTGGTGGAATGAGCTTTAGGTTTGCTAGGCAGCTTTTGGTGTCTAATTTCATAAACAAGGGAAATCAGAGATGTTAGCCATCTAGATAATGATACCTTTGAAACTGAAAGTCCCTTTCTGCCTTCTGCATAAGAGACAAACAGCTGGTCAGATTTTCTGAATTGTTTGGTTCTATCCAAATAGTACCTTAACTGACGATGAACATCTAGCCAATGCAATTTTTGTTCAGACCTGTTAGAATATTCTGGAAAAAACACAGGGAGGTCAATGCTTTGATTTAGGTTAGACGCCGAGGCTATCTTAGGTAAAAATGACGGGTTGGTTCGTAAAGATACCCTGTCCTTATGGAAAAACAGATAAGGAGGTCGACAGCTGAGTGCATGAAGTTCTGAAACTCTTCTAGCTGAAGTAATAGCTACCAGAAAGAGAGTCTTCCAACACAGGGGGTAGGACCTGGTTCCGCCTTGTTTGTTGATATACCACACTACAGACATATTGTCCGTCTGGATTGCTATCGTTCCCAAGGGAAGAGAGTCTTGAAGGGCTTGCAACGCTAAAAGCACTGCTCTCATCTCTAGAACATTTATGTGCAAGTGGCATTCGTCTGGTTGCCATGTGCCCTGGACAGTTCTGCCCTGATAATGACCCCACCCGATCAGGGAGGCGTCCGTTGTCAGAGTAGCAACCGGAGGGGGAGGAACAAAGGGTCTTCCCAAGAAGAGCTGAGGGGAAGACATCCACCACAGAAGATGATTCCTGCATGTTTGCGTGATCATAATGGTGTGGGACATCGGAAGTTGCTGGTATGACCATTGTGTGAAGAGCATCCATTGAAGGATTCTCATGTGGAATCTGGCTAATGGAAGCAAAGGTATGGCAGCCGCCATAATCCCCAATACTTTCAGAACTAACCTGGCTTTGACTCTGTTGCTGCTGAAGATGAGCGAAACCAGTTTTTGTATGTCTGTTATTCTCTGATCTGTTAGCCTCGCAGACATGTTGACTGTGTCTAGAATTGCGCCTATGAAGGTAATAACACGACAAGGCGACAAAACAGATTTTTCGCAATTTATTGAAATGCCTAAGTTTTGACAAATGCGAAAGGTGTAGTCCCTGGCCCTTAGAAGAAGATGCTTGGTGGGAGCTGTGAGGAGCCAGTCGTCCAAATATGGAAACACCTGGAATCCTTGATGTCTCAGGTGAGAAGCTACCACTGCCATGCATTTGGTAAACACCCGGGGGGCAGTGGTGAGTCCAAAGGGCAGGGCTCTGAATTGAAAATGACTGGTTCCCAGCCTGAAGCGGAGAAATCTTCTGGAGCGTCTGTTCATTTTTATATGATAGTACGCATCCTGAAGGTCTATAGAGCACATCCAGTTTTTTCTTCCCAATAGGGGAAGGATGGACTGTAGCGTGACCATCCGAAATCGTGTTTTCTTGACTGACTTGTTCAAGATACTGAGATCCAAAATTGGTCTCCAGTCCCCTGTTTTTTTTTGGAACTAAAAAGAACCTGGAGTAGATTCCGGATCCTTGCTGGTCTGCTGGAACTGGCTGAATTGCTCTTTTTGCAAGCAGCTTTGAAACTTCCAAGGCTGCAAGATCCCTTTGAGCATGTGGAACATCTGGAAGGGATTTTTTTGATCGGTTTGGAATGCAAACGAAGGGAATGGAATAGCCTTCGGAAATGATGGACTGTACCCATTTGTCTCGAGTTAGGGATAGCCAGGCTTCTGGGTACAGTGACAATCTTCCCCCGACTGCCTCCGAAGGTGGACAGTCGGGCAACACCTCAGGGATGCTGAAAGGGCTTATCGGAGAAAGTTTCTCGATTGCCCTGGTTCTGCGGACCCCCCCTGCCTCTAGGGCGACGTCTACCATTGTTGTTCCCCCTTCTGCCTCTGGCGGGGAACCGACTTTGTGCGTCAGGCGAAGCCCCTTGAGATTGTTTGCGGAACCACATTTTCCCACTTTTCTGGCCTTTGGGGTAAGGCCTAGAAGGAGTAGAAAAACGGACTCCGACGGCAGAAAGAGTCTTGCCATCCGTCTCGCACCTAGTCAAGGTTTCTTTCACTTGAGGACCAAAAAGAGATGATCCATCAAACGGGGAATTAGTGAAAGACGTTTTAAAGGGGTCCGCAAAGTTGCATAGCCGCATCCAGGCATGCCTGCGTAAGGCTACACCTGTCCCTGCGGCCCTGCTCGCTCCATCCGCCGCATACGAAAGGAGGCACATGGAGGAGTTAGCTATGGAGTTCAGGGTAGCCAGCTGAGTGTTCATCTTGTCCTGAAAACCCACAGCTGTAGGATCCTTCAACATGTCACTCGCTTCTTTGATCAAGTCTCTTTGAAGACGAGTAAAATGGCATAGGTAGTTCAGCGAACGCATTGCAAAGGTCGCTGATGAGAACATCCGCTTCCCATACCTGTCCATAGACCTAGATTCCTTGTTAGGTGGACGGACAGGCACTGAAGGATCAGCTAGTTCCTTCTTAGTGGCAGCAGCAACCACCATAGCATCCACAGAAACTCCCTTGGTCAGAAATTGTTTATCCGCTGGTGCCGTGATAAATTTTGAGGGTCTCCTGGGAGTGGGGTCCACTGAGTCAGGAGCCGTCCATGCCTTTTTTGCTACCACCTGCATGAGGGGGTCAAAGGGGGGAGACACCCAGGAGGTGGAAGGGCGAGAGCCAAACGCATCAAGGTACACAGATTCATCCTCCGAAAGGCTGAGGGCTGGCCAATTTCCCCTCTGTTTGAGGATTTCTAGAATGTCTGCAAAAGAGACATCTTCAGAAGGGGAACGGGGGGAACCCTCGGAATCCTCTAAATCTGTGTCAGAGGTGACGGACTCAGGTGAGTCTATGTGTTTCCTCTTACACTTTCTCTTCCGAGGGGGCTCTTCTGCCAATTCAGGAGAGGCCTCGGAAGAAGATGAGATCCCCACAGGGGATTCCTGAGGAGCTGGCTCTCTGTGGTCTGGGATGAGGGAGTGAGTCGACTTGACCTGAGGCACCGAAGAGGGAGGGGCGGACGGAGCCGACTGTGGAGTTGAACCAGGTTCCAATGGTCCGAAAGCCTCGATGACCTAGAGGAGTGAGATCTATGGCTCCGTTCAGACAGCAAGGGAGATGCTGGAGCCGAATGAACGGAGCCAAGGGACGGTGACCTGGACCTCTTTCTAGATGTCGGCTCCGAAGGTCTAGTCGGAACCGACACAGGAATTTCCAATACCTCGGCTCCAGCCGGAGCCGAGGAAACCACAGAAGCTGCAGTCTGAGACTCATCGGCTCCAGCCGGAGCCGATGTAGACGGAGGTTTCGAAGCCTTAGGCCTCGGCTCAGAAGCTGGAGCCGAGGACCTAGAAGCCTTGGAGGGTTTGCCCGAAGTAACAGTAAGGGAACCCTCAGGCTTAAGTAAACCTCTCAAAATAAGTTTATTTTTTCTTTCCTGCAGGACTCTGGGGCTGAAGCCATGGCATACAGCACAAGAGTCCTGACGTAAAGGTCCCAGGCAGTACACAAGAAGTGTGACCGTCTGTCAGAGACATTTTCTGACAGCACGAGTCACACTTCTTGAAGCCTGAGACCTTTGAGTCCTTAGACATTATCGAAGAAAGTGTAACCACACACACAGTCAAACACACTGATTACACCTTATACAAGTTTAACTCAAAAATTAAAACTTACTATCACAAGTTTTAGATTCCTGACAAAATCACACACACACCACTAAGGGGATGGAAAGGCCCGAAGGCCGAGGGAAGAACTTATAAGTTCTTTGTGGAAAAAGGGGATAATAGAAGAAAAAAAGGGACTAAATCCACTAAGCTAAGGGAAATAACTATTATAAATTAAATTAAAGGGGTTTAAGTAGACTAAAATTTACTCTACAATAACTCACCTAGAAGCCGGTAGAAACCAAACACCTCGATCGCTGTAGCGGCAAACGAGATCTGAGGTAACTCACGCCTAGCATTGTGGGATATAAGGGGAGCCTCAAGCCGGTGGAACCAACTCTCGAGCTTTTAGAGTGGCCGAGTCAGAGCCGAGGTCGGCTCCGAACCCATCCAGCAAGAATGAAGGCGAGATAGACAACTTAACATCGAAAATTTCAGGAGTCGGCCGACAGGCACTTGAGAACTGCTTCTGCTTCAGGTACCGCACAGCAAGAAAGACTGATGTAATGTCATCGGCTGCATGTTTTATACCCCTGACGACCTGACGTCATGTAAGAAGGGACAGCAATCGACGCAGAACCCAAGACTTTGTTAATCAGGACGACTGAGGGCAACCTGCCAGCAGATTACCCAAATGTAATGACTGCAACAGTGAAACACGAAGAACATCTTAAACGGGCACTATGGCCCTCTAATTTAAATGGGCCGTACAGTCCTAAGGGGGGAATAGGGGTTAAAAACTTTCAAAAAACAGACGCACAATACAGAAGAAACTATTAATATATATACATGACAGAAAAAGGACTAAATAAGTACAAAATCGTTCTACTTAGCCAATGAGCCAGTAAGACACAACCTCGAAGCTTTCACGGCAAACGAGATCTGGGGAATTGCCGTGAGGCACCATGGGATAGGGGCTAGCATTGAGACAGTAAAAAGCTCTCGAGCTTTAGTATAGGCTGAGTCGGAGCCGAATATCGGCTCCAAACCCATCCAGCAAGAATTACGGCGAGATAGGACTACATAACATTATCTATTTTAGTAAACACCAAGATTTCAACCACAGGAAATATTAAAATAACACAGATGAATAGATTCACACAGATACAGAAAAACAGTACTTAATTACTTTCACTTTATTTTCCTGAATAATCTAAAGAGCTACTATTTCCTGGTTTACTTACCAGAGCAAGGCAAGATGAAGTAAGTGAAGGATCCTTCTATGTCAGGTTCCAAGAAACAGACTGCTCCTAAGACTTCAGTCTCCTCTAATATTAAAACATTATTTCTGTACAGACTGACATCCCCTATATCTGGCCATCTGACTTCTGTTTTCCATGTAAAATCCTATTGCTAGAAGCTATCAGGATTTATCACATACTGTAGGTGTCAATAATAAACTTACCAAGCCTTGCTAAAATCTGCTGCAGCTTCTTGAAGTCATACCATAATTTCAAACCTCCACTGTTTCAGAGTAGCAATTAGTTCACCCCAGTGACAATGAGGGAAGCTTCCTAGTATAGAATTTTTGTCTCTGGCTGCATTCAAAACTGTAAGATAACATCTTTATGGCCTAGGCCCTGTAATTTAATTTTCTTACTATTTCTCAAAGTCAGGTGGATTGAGATTAACCTCTTCTCTTCCAGTATCCTCTGTTACAATATATACATTTAAACAGTTACAATAATGCATGTACATTTCTTTTCTGCACAGCAGGGTGCACTGTTGATACATTTCTAACGCAAGCAGATTTACAAATACATTTCTCAACACAAGTATCTGTACAAATCAGTTTGATATTCAAATATATAATTCCTTACTAAATTCCAGCTAGCTGTGCTGGCATATGTTACACATCCCCTGCCCTACTTCTCCTGACATAGCTGGCAATACCTCACATTGCCACCCTTTCCAACAGAAAAGAAGTTTGATAAAAGGCCAAATGGTGTGTTTGGCAAGAATTATTTCAGATGACAAGGTTTTGCAGGAAGAAACTGTGGCATTAAATCATATGCTTATTGAAAGGGGATACCTGGAGGGTATGCTAAATGATGCACATAATGAAATTAATATGGGAAAAGGCAAATTTTACCCCGTTTGGGGCAGGGATCTCCCTGAGGTTAAAAAATATGCCAGAATGAGTAAACATATGAAATGGAATACTTCTTTTGAAAATAGCATGTTTTTTTTAAGTTTGGTGTAGAGAGTAACATTATAAAAAATGTTATTGGGTATAAGTGGAAGATTTTTGAAAGTGACCCAGAAATTAATAGACAAAGTGGGTGTTCAAACTTTGGTTACAGAAGTTATAATAATTTGACAGGAAAAATTTGAAAAAGCAAGTCATAAGAGTGGAGACTGTAGCAGTGATTTAAGGAAAGGTAGCATGAGATGTGGAGCCTGTCGACAATGTAGTTTTATTTAAGAAGGGGATATTATTAGACTACCCAGTATTGATTTTAGTTGATGCTGTCTCTATTGCTAGTTTGTTGAAATTAAGGGTAGCAAAATTATAGGTCATCAAGGCAGATTTTTATAATTTTGTTTAATAAATTTTATGATATTTATTACTATTTATTTTAAGACATTGTAAGATTTTAAACATTCACATTTATTTTCATATTTGATATATAAAATTTTCACAGGAAGAATGTTTTTTTCATTATGGTTAGGAACATGATTTTTTATAATATTGTTCAATTGATTAATTTAATATGTAAATGAATTAATGATGACTGGGCTTTTACGTAATTGAATGCAATTTAATTGATGAGATATATAATGGTGGCATGGAATGTGTTTTTTCGTTCTGATGAAGTCTCGACTATAGGGGAAAAAAGTGTTTAACTTTTTAGAATAAACAGTAATTTTACAGCACCCCGAACTCTTCACTGGTTTTTAGCCAAGTACTGTGTAGTTACTGGTTTTATAACTTGGATTGTATGGTTTTGAAGTCTTAATTCCCCTTTACTCACATCTTATTGGACCAGTTACTGAATATAATGCACCTTTTATCGTGTATTTATCTAAACATATCACAAAACTTGACAGACCACAGAGATTCATAACTAAAAAGATTAGTGGCCTCAAAATTCTTATTTATCAGGAGAGACTGGCAGTCCTTTCTCTGTACTCAGTCTCTTACAGACTCCTCCATGGAAATTTATGTCTAGCCTTTTGTGCTATGAAAGATCCAACCATACTTGATCTTTCCTTCACAGACCTAATGGTACATTAAATACTTGATAAAAGGAACTAAACCTTCATCACCAGAATAATATGACACTTTGGCATGATATATTCATATCCCAATGTATCCCTCATCTCTAGAACAAACTTCCACTACATGTCAAGCAGAGTAGCACCCTTGCCACCTTCAAAAGAAGCCTAGATAAATGGATGTTGAGCCTCAGATTTTCTCCAGATCTGTCTAGAGGGAAATTCTGAACTGGGTTTTTTGGCTGTGTTTGAAATGGTTTGCAGATTGACTAGTACTTACCTATGAACTTACGGGTTAAGATAGAATGGGTGGGAAAAGGAAGAGAAGAAGAAGATTAGTTAAAAAAGTCCAGGGAGATACATTTAAAATTCTTATAACAAATATAAGATCTCTAGTCTACCAATGAGATATATCTATCTATCTAGCAACCTAATGGCCAGAAACAATAAAATGGAAGCAGTCTCTAGCTTCCTTAGAGTTACAATCAATACAGACACCAAAGGAGATTTTCTAAGTAACTGCATGTTGATTTTTACCTCCTCCTTTCCCACTATCTCTTGAAGGTAGCTTCCATTTCCACCTGTCCTAGTGCCAAAAAATAACTACAATTAAATAAGTATTACAAAAAATAACTCAAGGTAATGCAAGGGAAGTTCTACAGTAACAGCAAACTCATTATATTCTGCATCCTCCATGACATCAGACAACATACATCTGTCTGCCAGCGATGGAGAAGGTGCTGTTAAAAAAGTCAACATTGTGGGTGGCTCTTTCTCAGACACCTTAAGACATCAATTCTAAGCTGTTTCTCATCCCCATGAAGGACAGAACTGTAAAAATGCAGGCTTGTCAGGTCTGAACACATTTGTGCAAAGAAATTCTTGAAGGTAACTAAACTATTCTGCTTTACCCAGGGCAAGGATCTTATGTGGCAACAATGAAAATGGAAGATTTTACTTTCACATTCCAGTAAGACCATTCCAGAGGAAATCATTCCAATTTCAGATAATTCATTATCATTTTCAGTTTTCATTTCTGCAGGTGGGTTAGGCACAACCCTTTGGGGTTTACCAAATGTTTTGCTCCAGTGTTTAAACATCTCAGGAAACAAGATAGAAGTATGTTTCTTCATGTGAATGATTGGCTTATTGTGATCCAGTTACTGGAACTCTTGTTGTAGCACAAGTGTAACAATTTTACTGATGTAATATTTGGGAATTACAGTGAATTACAAGAGGTCATTCTTAACCCCTCCAACTTTACTGATCTTCCTGTGGGGCACAGCCTTTATCCTAATTAATGTTTTACTTCCTCAAGAAAAACAATTGGAAATTCAGAATGTAATTACATATTTCTCCAAAAAATATTAGAGCCAGGCCAACTCATTGCACTCTCAAAAAATATGCTCCCAGTTACCTCTTTCTTTCCCATCATACCTCCATTTGCTGTCTACCTCAGGAAGCATTCTTTGAAGTCTGTTTCAGATATGAAAACAGCTACAAACACTTCCAAGCAAAAATCTTAAACCTTCTGGGCTTTGTTCCATACTTCGGAGCCATAGATATGTCCACCCATTGTTAAAACTTCTAAATTGCTTTTCCAGTCTCTCTTCCCAATCTTCTCTAACCTCCTGTGATTGAGTCTTACAGCTTTCATGCAGTATTTTATATGCCCTATTAATTATCCCTTTATCAGCAGTTTCTTTTCTACATTCAACTAAAATCTCTACCAGAGCAGGTCTTTCACTTAGGACTCCCCCATCCCTTTCTTGTTGCCTATATTATGCTATCAATCATTGGTGGGGAAGGCAGTCTGTAACCTGCAGTCCAAACTTCTTCTTGGCATAATCTCACACTATTACCTTTCCCTCTAGTTATTTGCTTCCATGGCTTGGCTCCGTTGCCATTTTCACCAATAAATTACACTCTTCTCTTGCCTATTTTCTGTACCCCTACTTGCAGTCATACATATTGGCAAAATCTTTCTCCATTCCTTTGTTGGCTTAGTTCTTAGAATACTTTGTGCAACTTTATAAATATAACATTCTGTATGGTTGTTACTCTGTTTCTTCTTAAGGATCTGCATCCAAAATTCCACTGTCTCATTTCGTGAACTCCCCCCTGCTACATCAACATCTCTTTACATTTTGAATTTTGTATCTTTCTAGTTCTTAACGCAAATCTCTACATTAGAAGAACATAGTGGATTTCCTAAAGTCAACTATTCTTCTTCTTCTTCCTCAGCTGTAAAAAGTATCTCTCTTTGGTGGACACACCTGGTCAACCTCTCCAATGGAGTACCCCTTTTTCCCTCTCAGCATCTGACAACAGACTCTCTGAGCTATATTTGGGAAGCCTATTTCACTGATCTATTAGTGCAACATAACTGGTCCCAACAAGAAAAATCCTTTTATGTCAACCTAAAGGAGGTGAAAACACCAGATAGAACCCTAAGAGCTTTTCAGGACAACATCTATTCAAGTCACCTTCAAATCCATGTAAACAACATTACAATTACATGGTATCTTGACAAACAAGAGGTGGGGGGAGACCAGATTTTTCCATATCTACAGAGAGACTGTTGTGATGTGACATTGGGATATCCAACATAACCCACATATCTCTGCTTTATGTATTCCAGGCACACAGAGCCAAGTAGCAGCAGACAAATCTGACTCAGTTTATAGAAGCTGGATCCACAGCTTCTTCAGGATGCACAACAAATATAAGGCATGCTAAAAGTAGACCTGTTTACAACACAACTCAAAAGCTCCACACCTTTTGCTCCCTACTGCCTCACCATTCGCTTTGTACAGAAGATGTCTTTCAATAGTCATGGACCCCAAACCTTGCATTAAGCTTTCCCACTTTTTTCCCTCTGATTTTGACGGTTCATAGGTTGGTACTAGGCTATTGGCCCTAGGGCCTATACAAGCCTAGCTATAACAATTCCCTGGCTATTTCTTTCCCACAATATTTACTTCCCTGGACCCCTGTCTAGCAGGGCGACTGACGTGATCCCCGGGGTGAATTTCCTATCTTCCATCCAATCGTCAATGTTCCTTTTGAAGAGGGCCAAAGAGGCGCTCTGCTTGCCATGTATGGGCAATCTATTCCAGAGTCTGGGGAGTCTCTGGGTCAGGAACCTATCCCTCCAGAATGTTTTGTTCATTGTGATGACAAGGTTTAGATCCCTGGAGCGTGTGGCTCTGAGGGTTTGGGATTTCTGTAAGTGTAGCATATCCAACAGCTCTGGGTTTGACATGGCCTTGTATGTTAAGCAGAGATCGTCTCTGAGTAGACGATATGTGACAGAGTATAGCTGGAGTTATTTCAGATGGTCAGCATAGGGCATCTGCTTTAGGCCTGCGATTCTTTTAGTGAGGTATTTCTGTGGCCTTTCCAGTTGTTGCAGATGTCTTGAGAGGTATATACCAAACAGGGCATTGTATTCTATAATAGGTCTAATGAGGGATGAGTACAGTGGGACAATTACCTCCTTTTTTCTGGCTGAAAAGCCCTTAGTGATGAGATGTGCCACATAGAAGGATTTCCTGACTGTTGTGGTGATGTGGTTATCGAAGGTGAGACCACTGTCCACCTGTGTCTCTAAGTCTCTTATCATACTTTCGGTGTTTAATGTACTGCCACCTATGTGGTAATTCACGGGTAAATGTTTTTTCCCAAATTGGATAACTATACATTTTTTGGCATTGAGCTTGAGCCCATGGCTCTGGCACCAAGCATCTGTTTCTGTAAGGCCCTTTTGTAGAATATCCACATCATTTGGGGATTCAATAATGGCTCCCAGTTTGCAGTCATCTGCAAATTTTGTTAGCCAGAGTCTCTTAGTGCTGGCCTGTACTTCAGAGAAGTAGATGCCAAACAAGAGCAATCCCAGGACTAAACCCTGAGGTACTCCACTTGTCACTTGTCTGGAGCTGGATTTAGAGTCAGCTACTTTTACAGCGTGGGTTCTGTCAGTAAGCCAGTTGGCAACCAATCGAGTGATATAGGGATTAATCCCAGCTTAGTAAGTTTCTCTATGATTCCAGAATGGGGATGGTGTTGAAGGCCTTGGTGAGGTCCAGATAGGCTGTGTGGACCACCTTACCCTTGTCGACAGCTCTGGAGACTGATTCGAAGAAGTCAATCAGATTCAGGAGACAAGATCGGCCCTTCACGAACCCAAACTGGGTGGGGTCCAGTGTTTGAAAGTTGCCAGTGTCTTTGTTTATAAGTTCTGTGATAATACGTTCCATGGCCTTGCACCTCAGGCTCGTCAGACTAATGGGGCGGTAGTTCCTAGGATCCAAGTTGGATCCCCCCTTGTGGAGTGGGATAATTGTAGCTGTAGGCCACTCAGTGAGCACGAAGCCTGAGATGAGGCTATGATTAAACATAACACTTAGGTGAGGTGCCAGTTCATTTTGTAGTTCATGTAGTACACAGCCCGGGATGTTGTCTGGTCCCATGGATGCTGCATTCTTAGCTTTGGAGAGTGCGTTTTTTACCTGTGTGGCCATTATTACTGGAATTTGGCAATCTTTCAGTATTGAGATGGGCCCTTTAGGGGGTGAGAGGGGGGTGAAGTTGGCACTGAATCGATCTGCCAGGATATTGGCAATGTCCTTGGGATTAGCATATTTAATGCCATTCTGTTGTAGCTCAGAGCAGATCTGAGCATTGCCATTTAGATTCTTGACATAGCTATAGAATGCCTTGTGGTTGTCTTTGGAATCTTTGGCAATTTTATTTTCTAAAGTAGCTTTGGAGGATCTCAGCTTCTTACTGAGGCTGGTAAGGGAGTTTTTTGCATCCTGGGATTTTCCTCTTTTCTACAACAGTTTCTTCCTTTTGTTGTAAAGTTTGTTTATGGCAGGGAACCACCAGATTGGCTTCCTATTTTTTGGAGGAGAGCATCTTGGTTCTGTTTGGGATTGCACGATTCATGCACGAGTAGATGTGCTTGTACAGTGCCTTAGTGTAGGATTCAGCAGTCAAACTTTCAGTTCGCGTCTGCATGGCTGTCATGAAGTTTGCCACTCCTGACTTGAGTAGCATGAAGTTGGCTTTGGAGAAGTTTTTTTATGGGGGCTTCCTTACTGGGGGGTGGAGGAGGGATGTGGATGTCAAGTGTGATTAGCTTATGGTCAGACCTGACCAACGAGGGGGTGACCATAGGTGTGGCGCATCCATTTCCCATGTTGGTAATGACCAGGTCTAGGATATTGGAGCCCCTGTTGGGACTATGGATTAGTTGATCCAGGGTATTAGAATTTATGAATTCTAAGAACCGTTGGGCAAAGGTGTTGGTACATGAGTAGTTTTTCCAGTTAATGGCAGGGTAGTTGAAATCACCCGGTATTAGGGTGTTTGGTTGTATCTTAATATTTTCCAGTATGTTTAGAAAGGTGTAGTAAAAATCTTGGGGCATGGTGGGGGATCTGTAGCAAGCTGCAATTTGTTAGTTGCACTTGGAGAATTTCAGACGCATTGTGTTGGGCAACTAGCTTGGTGGTGTGAATATCCTTGGTGAATATGGACACTCCTCCACCTTTAATGTTTCGGTCCTGGTTTGGTGGCCGGAAAGTGTGGTAAGAGTTGTAGCCTGGTATTGCAGGGGTGCTCTCTGGAGCTTTGAACCAGGTCTCAGTTACTGCACAGATATCAATGTTCTCCATTTTTAAGACTGCATCAAGAGAGTGCATTTTGAGGTTTAGACTTCTAGCATTGAGTAGCATTACCTTCAGATTTTGCATGCTTGTACCTGTTATGGTGGTGGTTCTGTCCTTTGAACTTTGCCTAAAAAAGGCACTATAGGGGTGGCAAGAGCCTTAACCAGTAACCTAAATCCCAGGGGCAACAGGTTCAGACCATCTCTGGCAAAGCATCATGGTCTGTCGATCATGTCGTTCCAGGCAGACAGATAATGGATCCCATTTGAATGACACCAGAAGCTTAGCTAACTGTTGAAGTCAATCATTTTGTCCTTATTCAGTAAGACGTTGTCCTGTTCGATTCTCAGCTAGAGCATCTTCTTTGTGGAGACATGCGTAAATGGGCGTATCTTCGTTGAAGGTTCTGCGTCAGGGCTGGCAACTCGGCACGTAAAAATCTACTGCCAATCATTAGCGGACCGTAGTTCCGCTGTGGTGACCCCTAACCGGGAAAAGCCGAAAGACACAACAACTGTGGTATCATTCTGGCCGAAGGCAGGATGCTACTCAGGGCTAGGGTCATACCTGTCTGGGCCACATGATCTGAGAGCTCTTCCATGTCTCTTTTCATGTAGTCCAGGGAGGTACATCTCAAGTCATTCACTCCAACATGGACAATGACAGAGTCATATTTGTACTTGTTGTGGAGTGACCTGAGTGCATGCGTTACATGGCTGATCCTGGCACCTGACAGGCAGTTGACTGCAATTTTCTTCTTGTTCAGCCTGGTGAGTGGGACATCAGTGTGCCTGACTATAGAGTCACCTATGGCTAAAGTGTTGGGTACGTTGTCTTGCCTTAGGGGCTGTTGTTGGGTGGCACACTGGTGTTGTAAGCTATTTGACACTTTGTTATTGGTGTTTGTTTGCGTTTCAGCTTCGGAGGTCCTTGTTGTTTGGGCAGGTTATTGTTAAGAGCCTCCGCATAACGGATGCAAGAGATATTCAATCTTTTTTTTTTTTTTTAATAGCTCCTTCTTGGTCAAAGTAATTGTGTTTTTTTCTCTTGATAAGACTAGCCACTCTTCCTCTAAGGCCATGCTAACTCAGCGTCACATAAAAATACTACATCTTAATCTGAAAACACTGAATATCTCAGCTTGCAGGATAGAATTTTAATTCTTAGTTATGATTCCTTCACTAATCAAGTTGTAAATATTCTAAAGGAACCCAGAAAACCTATTACAAGGAAATGTTTCCTACAAACATGAAGCTTTGTCTTTTGGACTGCCACAAAGTACCCAAGCTCATTATAAAATAAGTTATGTACTCACCATAAGGCTCTATCTAAGTTGTTGATTTTCATTTATCTTCAACCTGAGGGACGTGGATCCGGCTTGAATCCCACTCTGCCATATACTCTAGCATCAGATCCAAAGTCCAAGCTCCTCCCTAAACATAATGCCCCTCTCTCCCTCTTCCCCTAAGATCAAGTTTGTTGCAGAAACAGCATCAACCCAAGAGGCCAACAGACCTATAATACCTAGTATAACCGTATAAAAGTCCACCTATGGAAAGCTGGTTTGGACAAGAGGGTCCATAATCCTTCAGTCCAGTCCACTACGCATCCCAAAAAAGGTAGGGGGATGGAGGGAGAGATGGTTGAAGACAAATGAAAAGCAACAACTCAGATGGAATGTTATGGTGAGTACATAACTTATTTATCTGAAGTTGTTTTCATTTGATCTTCAACATGAGGGACAGAGTCTCTAGCGACCAACAAACCCTAGGAGGTCCTCATGGAAGGATACTCTGGATCATGGTTGAGGCAAATGATGCCTGCTCCTGGAAAGAAGATCCAGTTTATAATGAGAAATAAAAGTGTGTGATGAGGCCCAGGTTGCAGCAGAACAAATATCATCAAGAGAAACTCTAGACCAAAAGGTCACAGAAGTGGAGACTGACCTGGTAGAATTCGCTTGGACATGTCCTGGTGGAGATATACCTTTGGCTCGATAGGCCAAGGAAATGCACTCCAAGATCCAATAAACAATGGTAACCTTAGAGACAGACTTCCGCAAAAAAGTTTGGAAAAGGAGACAAAAAGCTGATCTGATTTACACAAGCTTTTGGTTCTGTGCAAATAGAAATGCAGCTGCCTGTGCACATCTAGTAGGTGAAGTTTGTACTCCCCTTTATTTTGGAAATTTGGAAAGAAAACTGGCAAATTAATGACCTGGGTAATATTAGATTCTGAAGCCACCTTCGGCAAGAAAGATGGATTGGTCCGCAAGGGTACTCTGTCTTTATGGAACACTAGGTAAGGAGGCTTAATAGATAGTGCTTGAAGTTCAGAAACCCTCTTGGCTGAGGTAATTGCCAGCAAAAATGCATTTTTCCACAACAGAAACTGCAAATCGACCAAAGCAGCTGGCTTAAAAAGGGGGGAACCAAAGCCTGCAGAATATAAGTAAGATCCCAAGGGGGGTGTGCTGTCCTTAACTGGAGACCAAAGGAGAAAGATCCTTTTCAGAAAGGCCTTACAAAGTTTAGCCAAAGTTAAGGAGGTCGAATTTTCACCCACATGGAAGTTAGAAATCTCCTCCAACTGAAACTTAACAGTAGAGAAACTAGCTCTACGATTAAAAATACCTACCAAAAAATTCAAAATGGCAGATATTGGAACTGTGAAGGGATCCAGGTCATGCTGAGAAGTCCAAATCAAAAAATGCTTCCATTTGCTAGAGTAGATCTTCCTAGTAGACGTTTTGTGAGCTGCAATCAGGATCTTCTTAATGGGAGAAGAAAGCCCGGGAGGCCTGGCTACCATTAAAATTGGAGCAGCCATGCCATGAGCTTTAGGCTGACTAGATCCAGGTGAGAAACCCCTGATGGGTGCAAAATCAAATCCAGAATGGTATCCAGAGTCCAAGGAGGACACAGTATCTGAGACCACAGAGTGGGGAACCAAACTTGATGAGGCCAGGCAGATGCAATGAGGATAACCGAACTCCCCAGCCATCAAGCTTTCTGAATGAACTTGGGAGTAAGGGGAAGCGGAGGGTACTCATAAAGTAGAGTGGAGGGCCAAGCATGTACCAGAGCGTCTCTGGGGGACTCCCCTGGAGGGGGGATCAGAGTGAAACACTCACTGGACTTCGCACTGGAAGGAGAGGTGAAGGGATCACAGCAAGGCCAACCCCACTTTAGATAGATCTTCTCCAGTACTGGCGGATTCAGAGACCACTTGTAAGGCATCAGAATAGATCGGCTAAGCCTTTCCGCCAGGATGTTGGATTTCCCCAGAATGTGCGTTGCCACAAGAAAACGGCTGGTGGAGATCACCCACTCCCACAATCTCAAGGCCTCATGGCAGAGAGGATAGGACCTGGTTCTCCACTGTTTGTTGATATCCCAGACCACTGACATGTTGTCCATCTGTATGGCAATAGTCCCTAGAGGAGGAGAGGCATAGACAGCTTGCAATGCCAAAAGCCAGGACGCTGATATGCAGATTGGTCTCCAGAGCAGACCACGTGCCTTGGACTGTCCTTCCCATGCAATGACCCCCCCCACCTGAGCAGAGCGGTGTCCATGGTCACCAGGTTGTGGGAGAGAAAAGAACGGTCAACCCAGAAGAAGGTCCTGGGATTGGAGCTACCAAAGAAGGGAGTCCCTGCAAACACAAGACAGTCGAACAGAATGGGACAGAGGAAGGTCTGGCAGAGACCATTGAACTGCTAAGGTCCACTGCAGGACCCTCATGTGAAGGCGTGCAGTTGGGACAAGGGTGATTGTGGCAGCCATGGACCACAACGCCTGAGGAACTAAGCCCGCCGTGGGATAATGGGCTAGAAGAATGTCCTGTACATAACTGCAGAGTGAAGATAGTCTGTCTGGAGGCAGGAAAACTTTGCCTTGTATAGTGTCTAGTCAGGCCCTTATGAAATCCAGCCCCTGAACTGGTGCCAGTTGGGACTTGGTGAGATTCATAGTAATACCCAGGGACAAGGCTAGATGAAGAAGGTAATCTCTGGTCTGTATTAGCCAATGCCTGGAGGGAGAGGAGAGGAGCCAATTGTCCAGGTAGGGGAAGAGCTGAAATCCCTGCAGCCACAGGTGAGTTGCCACTACTACCACTAATTTGGTAAACACCCAGGGGTCAGTGTTGAGTCCAAAAGAGTACTCTGAACTGAAAATGACTGGCTGCCAGCTGAAAGTGGAAGAAACCTCTGGGAGCGCCTGCCCATCTTGATGTGGTAGTATGCGTCCTGGAGGTCTACCGAGCACATCCAGTCATTCATCTGCAGGAAGGGCAGAATGGACTGAAGGAGGACCATCCAAAACTTTGTGTTAGCAACGGACAGGTTCAGGGTTGACAGATCCAGAGGTGGTCATATGTCCCCCATTTTCTTTGGCACCAAAAAGAACTTGGAATAAATACCAGATCTGGACTTGTCTGGTGGGATTGGCTGGATGACTCGTTTTGTGATCAGCCTGGTAATTTCTGTGGCTGCCTCCTCTCGTTGACCGGGTGAAATGTCCAGGAGATGTCTGGGTGGAGTGGGGGGATGAAGAAAGAGGATAGAGTAACCTTTGTATATGATCTGCAGAACCCAACGATTGTTTGTAATGGACTCCCAGGCTGTTGGGTGCAGAGATAGGCACCCCCCGACTGCCTCCAGAGAAGAATAGTCGGCAATCCCTCAGGATTACTGAAAGGTTCTGTCTGGGAAGATATCCTGAGACCCTTGGTTTTTTGGACCCCCTTTACCATGAGGGTGGCACCTGTCATATCCCTCTCTGCCCCTGGGGGAAGACATACCCTGAGCATCTTGGGAAGAACCCTGAGGCTTTCAGAACCACATCTTCTTGACCCCATGCTGATTCCTTGAAAAGCATCTTTTTGGAGTGGAAATGTGGATCCCGATGGCCGACAAGGTCTTCTCATCCTTCTCGCCCTGTGTTAACATATCACAAACCTTTTTTCCAAACAAGGTGGAACCATCGAAGGGAGCATTCATGAAAGATGCCTTGAAGGGCTCCGAAAAAGCACAAAGCCGGAGTCAGGCATGTTGCCTAATGGCCACACCCATCCCCGCAGCCCTCGAGGCACCCTCAGTAGCATGTGAGAGAAGCCTCACAGACATATTTGAAATAGAAGTGAGTGTGGCCATATAGGAGGAGAAGACCTTATTCTCCTTTGCTGACATGGACCCCGGCGCAGACTCAGTGACCTCCTTGACCAGGTCTCTCTGCAGTCTGATGACATGTGCCAGGTAATTCAGTGCACGTAAGGCAAAAGTGACTGAAGCATAGGCCCACTTCCCAAAACGATCCATCAGCCAAGACTCCGTGTCTGGAGAGGAGCTCTCCTGAGCCAGCTCCTTCTTGGTGGCCACCGCAACCACCATGGCATCGACTGGGGACGCCTTGGACCAGTGGGGCTTGTTGGATGGGACACTTAGGACTTTATCCAGGTACCTGGGGATAGGCTCAACTGTGTCAGGTTCCTTCCATGCCATAGAGGAAATAGGATCCACTAACAGATCCGCAGGGGGGGAAACCCAGGAGGTCGAAGGGGCTGTGCCAAATGCCTCCAGGAATACCTACTTGTCAGGACTGGGCTTGAGGGTAAACCACCCACCACACTGGTGCAGGATCACCATGACGTCCCCGAAGGAGACATCCTCTGAGGGTGATTGGGGGAGCCCTCCCCTTCACCAAAGTCAGTATCATCGGTGAGAGACTCTGTTCGGGATTCTAAGTGCCTCCTCTTGCACATATGCTTCTGAAGGGTCTCCTCTGGGGGAGGCTCTGGGGAGGATTCGGAGGCTTTGGTGAGTTCCGGGATCAGAAACTCCTATGGCAAACTGGCAGCAGGCTGTCCCTGAGGGGGCAGGATTGTTGACTCCGGCCCAGAAAAGGAAGGAGCCAGAGCAGAATCTGAGGAAGACAGTGTCAAGGGTATCGACAAAGCCGAGAAGACCCTCTCTACCACCTTGAACACTGAAGGTGTGCGGACCTCTGAAGACAGAGCGGTTGTGGCCGTGGCTGTATCCGCCTCCCTTGGAGCCAAGTGGGAAGCTGGAGCTGAGCCTCCTAGCGCCAAGGCCCCAGGGGAAAGGAACAACCCCAAAAACCTCAACGTTGACGCCATCCCCTTGGATCCAATACCTAGGCTACAGCTCTGAGAGTTGGCCTGCTCTGGGAACGTTGGAGCCGAACCACTCAAGGCAACGGTCAGCATCAAGTTACTAGGGACCATCGACGCCGACCCCTCGACACCCGGGAATCTCAGTCCCAAGGACTCCAAAACCGAAGTCCAGATCAGAGAAGGAGAGATAGGGAGAAAGGCAGACTGCGTGTTCCAAGCCCTGTCAGGGGATGGAGCAAGCAAGACTGCCAGCTGAATCTTGGTCTGAAGAAATTTCAATATCATCCTGTCCACCTCAGCTTCGGACAGACTCCGAGTGGACTGGACTGAAGAGGCTACTGACACCGGCCTAGAATGGTGCCTCAGAGAGGTTTTGGTGGGGAACCGAGCCTGAGAGGTCTCCGGCTCTGGGGAGAAGAGCGGAGACCGGAGCCAAGGGGAACTCCGGCTCGGATCTGGGCGGGACTTAGATTGGGGCTTGGCCATGGAAGAGCTTTCTGGAGACCTCTTCCTAGGCTGATCCCACTCTTTGGAGCGTATTTTTTCTCCATCCCCAGGCTTCTTAGTGGGAGATTGAGTCCCAGAAGCCAGGGCGGAAAAAGAAGAAGCCTAGGTGGGAGGCTTGAGATGGTCCTTTAAAATGAAATTGTTCCTCCTGTCAATCACAGCACAGGGTTGAAGCCCATGCAGACTGAGCAGGAGGAATCTAGATGGGTGACTCCCAAACAGAAAACGCACAGAGTGTGGGCATCAGTGGGAGGTAGCTTATGCCCACACTCTCCACACTTCCTAAAGCCTGGGTTAGGAGCATCAGCCATGGCAGAAAGACCAAGTACACACACACACACACACACACACACACACACACACACACACACACACACACACACACACACACACACACACACTAGATAGAAAAATAAAGATTTTTTTTTTGGATAGAGATCAAAGAGAAGGTAAAGGATAGAAAGATAGAAACTACAGAAAAGGGAAGAGAAGAAACCCAAAAGTAAACCACTTATAACTCTGGAGCTTGGAGCGATGGAAAACCAGTGCTGTTCGAATTGAGTGGCAAACAAGATCTGGAGGAGGAGGGAGAAAGGGGCATTACGGCTAGGGGTGGAGCATGGACATTGGATCCGATGCTGGAGTATACAGCCAAGTCAGATCCATGCCGGATCTGAATCCCTAAGGTTGAAGATGAAATGAAAACAACTTCAGATCTGAGTATTTCCAATGTTATTGATAATCTAAATGATCACTTTGAATCAAACTTAGTATATTCATCCATCAAAATACATGTTTCCGCAATTTTTGCCTGTATGCCAATTTTTCCATTGGAAGCAGCAAATCCATCTGAAATATGTTTACCATTTTAAGTTGCCAGAAAGACATGTCTTTCCTCCATGGGATTTAGACATCATAAAGGAAGGGGAACAGCCTGATACCTCTGCAGAAAACTGTTCCCCTTTACTCTGTGATAGTATTCCATAAAAAAAGGATTTGATTAGATTTGATTAATTTGTTCAGTCAATCAGTGTGAAACTTCATAAGAGAACTTGATATGAGACTATCAAAAAGTTATCTAGAACAAAAAGAAGTACACCTCTCCACCTCCATTTGCACCATCTAACACAGTGACAATAAGTACATATACTGGAAAATGCTTCTTGATGCTGCAACATAAGAGAAAATATTATTACCTTACACAGACTTTTATAACACAAGCAAGCATGTTTCTTAAGGCAAACCCTGCAGTATGTCCAAGGTGGTTTCACCAGTAGCTTTCAAGCAGTCCATTCAGTGGTCAGCCTTTTATCCAAAGTACAAAAATGAAAGGGAGAATGTTCTACACATGTTGGATATCCACAGACAACTGGGATATAGTACATGAAAAACTCATTATTTTCAGGAAAACAGATTCACTTTTGTTTCTTTCAAGTAAGGGAAAGAAGGCCGTAGTATACTTTTTAGACATTAGAAGTAGCCTGCTTATGTGAGTCATGTAACTGTTGATGTCTTGGCACTTCTGAATAAATTTTTTTGACACATCATCTACTTCTCGACATCTTTCATCTGTAGAGGCCTGGTCAGGTCAAGTTTTTGTTCTCCATTCCAGAGTCTTTACGTCATGACTAGATTAAATGCAAACAAAAAAAGCATTCAGAGATGTGCATATGTGTCATGTCAGTAGAGATCTACAATGTTCCTAGTACTTATGTCAGTAGAGATCTACAATGTTCCTAGTA
This sequence comes from Protopterus annectens, assembly GCF_019279795.1. Taxonomy (NCBI): domain Eukaryota; kingdom Metazoa; phylum Chordata; order Ceratodontiformes; family Protopteridae; genus Protopterus; species Protopterus annectens. The sequence continues at coordinate 449,025,965 of NC_056743.1, forward strand.
CTTAGTGAAGGAAAAGCACATATAGTTCACTCAAGCCAGGAAAAGCCTTTAGCACTAAGAATGTTAATGTGTACTGCATTTACAAAGCTTGTAACACTAAGGTGTCAACAAAGAAAAGTGAAGCCACACACAATTTCTATCATGTAAAAGGTTGCTTCTTGTTACGCTCAGTCTGCAAAACTACATTTTTTTTCTTAGTTCAAAGTGGCCGTTTAGTAAACATTAACACATTTTGCTTATCAGTTTAAAAACAAGTTCATTTGGGAGAAGAGAGGGCTAACTATACACAGCAATTCTGCAAGTCAATCAAAGGCAAAACTTGAGCATACATTTCAGACAGTCTGTAATTAACAAATTCAAACCATCTTTGCCTTCTGTTTTTTTCCACTGAACTTCATAAAGATCAGTACACCAGTCAACACTATTTTCTCTGAGACAACCCTCAATCATATATAGCCTGTTCTGAGACATTCCAACCTCCCTGCCTTAACAGATGTATCATATTACACATGCAACTAAATTTACTTTCCTTTCATGGCCAGGCCAGATAAACATTTTCTAACTTTCTCATGTTGGGTTACAATACAGTTGTCCTTTATTTAGGTTTGTGTAACATTTTTGTCTATTTTCTTAGCCATCAGCCCCCACCCCTCCCTCATTCCTGCAATGTTCAATACTTTTCCAGACGAGGATACTTTTTATATGTAGTCTTATTACTTTTGTATATAGTTACCTATTTTGCATGCTATTTTTTCCATTAGTCTCTCACCATAGTTTGTTACGTGGAAATATATTATTACATGTGTGCTCATTGTAACTTCCTTTTCAGATCAGCTTACCCCATGATACTGTGTCAGGGACTCATATCAGGTTACTAGCCCCTGAGTTACTTAATTTCATCCAAAATGGTTTACTTAAATGGTTCATTTTATTTTGGCCATTCAAAACTTTAAAAGTGTTTTGCTTTGTTTAAATTTCAATTTCACATTTTGATATCTGGCTGTGATTTACTGGGAACGGCATGTGTGCAGTTGCTGAAAACATGAAGATTGATGAAGCAAAGTGATTCAGGCTTCCGAAGACACTCTGTGTGTCAGCGAACGCAACATGTGGTACGCAGCCATGACACAGCACAAAGTTAGCCCATCTTTCAATGCTTCTAAGTACCTAGGCATACACAGACAGAACATTTTAGGTCATAAACCTTTTGGTTTATGACCACTTCTAGCAGTATGACTGTTTATTAATGTTACAGTCATTTGCTTAACAAACATCGTCACCTCTGCAAAATTTATGAAGGTGAGATGTCAATGTCATTCTTTAACTTTTTTGTTAACCTTTCCAGTATGTTATTTTTCTCCTCATTAACCAAGTACCAGATTCTCATTTCAACAAATTACATAGACCGTATGGCTTCAGACATATGCAAGTTACATAATTTATTCCCTACTTTCAAGGAACAGCTGCGGTAGCGTTGTCACCTCACAGTAAGATGCTGTCCGGTTCGATTCTCAGCTAGAGCGTCTTCTGTGTGGAGTCATGCGTGAATGGGCGTACCTTCATTGAAGGTTGTGCGTCAGGGCTAGCAACTCGGCACGTAAAAATCTTCTGCCAATCATTAGCGGACCGGAGTTCCGCTGTGGCGACCCCTAACCGGGAAAAGCTGAAAGACACAACAACAACTTTCAAGGAACATATTGCACAAAAACATAATGCCATAAAGACAGTTCCATACACCTCCATTTTATTTTCATACTCATTACCATTCATGGTGCATATGATAGTACCTATCATCTGGCATACTAAAGGATTCAGCCAGAGTGCCTAGAATGAAATCATACCTACTTGTTACAAGATAGGGACCATGCAAAAGAGACATTGTAAGCAAGGGAAGGCTTCTCATAGGATCCTAGAATCATAGGAAGTTACTAGGCTAATGGCCCTAGGGCTCTTACAAGCCTAGCCAAGTTCCTACCCTTATTTCCACAATCAGCACCTATTGCCTCTGTCCAAGGGGGACACAGGTGGAACCCCCGGGGAGAATTTATGGTCATCCATCCAATCATCCAGATTGAGTTTGAAGAGGACCAATGAGATGCTCTGTTTGACATGAAGTGGCAGACTGTTCCAAAGGTGTGGTAACCTCTGGGAGAGAAATCTGCCCCTCCAACAGGTTTTACTAATGTCACATACCAGGTTAAGTTCTTTAGAGTGAGTAACCCATGTACCATTTGACTTACGGATATGCAGCATTTCCATTAAAGCAGGGTCAGAGATTGCCTTGTATGTAAGGCAAAGATCACCTCTGAGTAGTCTGTATGAAACACAATAAAGTGATAGTGATTTCAGATGGTCCCCATAGAACAGATGCTGAAGACCTTGAATTTTCCTTGTGAGGAACCTTTGTGGTTTCTCCAACTGCTGCAGGTACTTGGAAAGGTACATACCAAAAGGGACGTTATACTCAATTATTGGCCTGATGAGGGAAGAGTACAGTGAGGTTTTAACTTCTTTTTTTCTGGAGGCAATGCCCTTATTTATAAGATGAGCAATATAAAGTGCCCTTTCTTACCAATGTGGAGACATGGTGGTCAAAGTTAAGGTTGCTGTCAACCCGTGTGCCCAGGTCTCTCACCACTGAGTACATACTTAAGGTGTTGCTACTGATGTGGTAGTTAACAGTAAAAATAAGTTATGTCTTACCATAACGTTCCATCTGTGTTGTTGATCTTCTTCCATTCATCACTGATGGGTTCGGTTCCAAGCCCTCGAAACCGAGTCGGCCTAATACCAAGCTTGCATACACCAAAAACTCTCGAGCTAAGCTGCTACCCACAATCCCCTTCTCCCAGTTACCTCAGATCGAGTTTGCATGCAACGTATAGAAGTAAAAGCAGAGGCCATTTCTGTGCAAAAACCCTGAAAACACCCCAAGGACCCATAAGATCCACCAAGAGCCTTTAGTGGGGGACGGAGGGTTGGATGTCATGAATGTAAGAAGATCAACAACACAGATGGAACGTTATGGCAAGACATAACTTCTTTATCTGATGTTGTTAATCTTCCCATTCATCACTGATGGGGCAGAATCCCAAGCTACTTGAAAACCCAGGTGGCCCTTATGGAAGAACATTCCTGAGTACCACTGAGCCAAAGGCCACTCTTCCCCTGGAGACTATGTCCAACTTGTAATGTTTGATGAAAGTATGGGGTTTAGCCGAAATGGCTGCTGTGCAAATGTCATCCATAGAAGCTCTGGAGTGAAAAGCAACAGAAGTTGCTATGGCTCTCGTTGAATGTGCTTTGATATTGACAGGTTTAGGTTCATTCACGTGTGAGTATGAAAAAGTAATACAATCTCTGAGCCATTTTGATAAAGTGACTTTTGATACTGCACATCCCATTTTTGGTCCAGAGAAGGAGATGAAAAGTTGATCCGACTTCCGGAAAGATTTAGTCCTATCCAAGTAAAAACGTAATTGTCTACGTACATCCAGTGAGTGTAGACATTATTCTCCTTTATTGGAATAATTTGGGAAAAACACTGGGAGCTCAATGGACTGGTTGACAGAGAAATCAGAAATCACTTTGGGGAGAAAAGATGGATTAGTACAAAAAGATACTCTGTCTTTATGAAAGATTAAATACGGACTCTTGATGCATAATGCTTGTAATTCTGATATCCGTCTAGCCGATGTGATAGCCACCAAAAATAAAGACTTCCATGATAGAAATTTAAGGTCACATTTTGCAGCAGGCTCAAACGGTCGTAAAGAGAGAGACTGCAATACCAGAGATAGATTCCATGTATCTAAAGGCCGCCTGATTGGGGTTCTGCTATGGAAAACTCCTTTGAGAAAGGTCTTGCATATGCAGGTGGAGATAAGTGGAATGCCTTCTAGACCATTATGAAAATTGGAGATAGCTGCCAAGTGGACTTGAATAGTAGAAGCGGATGCTCCATTCTCAAAAAACTCAGAAAGGTATTGAAGTATAACAGATACAGGTGCTGAGAAGGGGTCTAACATCTGTTCTTTAGACCAGAGAGCGAACCTCTTCCACTTATCTCTGTAGAGTTTTCTGGTGGATGGTTTATGTGAGGCCATAATAATCTCGCAAACAGGTGGGGAGAGGGTTTCCTGCCTGGCGACTAATGGAAATGGAGAAACCAAGCTGTCAGCTTGAGAGTGGACAGATTTGGGGGGGGGCAATGAGGATTACCTTGCATCTCAACCGAATTGCTTTCTTCAAAAATAGGGGTATCAAGGGAATTGGGGGATAAGCATAGAGGAGACCCGTGGACCAATCGTGAGTCAAAGCGTCTCTTGGTGACTCCCCTTCTGGGGAAAAAGGGCAAAGAAGCTGCTACATTTGTTGTTTGAAGGGGAAGCCAAGAGATCGCAGCAAGGCTGGCCCCAATGGCTGAAAACTTCTGCCATCACATTCGGATTGCGAGACCACTTGTGTGGAAGGAGAATGCATCTGCTCAGCCTGTCCGCAATCATGTTGGAGCTCCCCAGGATATGCGTTGCTATAAGAAAGCAGTTGGAAGCTATTGCCCAGTGCCAAATTCTCATGGCCTCTCGACACAGGGGGTAGGATTTGGTCCCTCCTTGTTTGTTTATGTACCAGACTACTGACATATTGCCTGACTGAATCGCAATCATTCCTGATGGAAGTAGCAGATGTAGTGCCTGCAACGCCAACAGCACCGCTTTCAACTCTAGAACATTAATATGCAAGTTGGCCTCTAAGCTGGACCATGTGCCTTGGACTGGCTTTCCGTGAAAATTGTCCCCTCACTCTATCAGGGAAGCATCCATGGTCACTGTGGCATGGGGTTGAGGGATCTGGAAAGGGCGATACCAAAGATTTTCGTCTGGACTCATCCACCAAAGAAGATCTTGCTTGCAGGAGTTGGTAATGCTGATCTGTGAGTTTAGGAGATGAAGATTTGCCAACCATTGGGACAAAAGGAGCCATTGTAACAGTCTCATATGTAATCATGCCAGAGGAACAATGGGAATGGCCACAGCCATGGACCCCAGAGCCTGGAGAACTTCTCTTGCTGACACCTTTCTTTGACAGAGTATCACTTGTACTTGCAATCTTAACCTCTGAAGCCTGTGAGCTGGTAGGGATACCATGCTTGTTCAAATATTGAAAACTGCTCCTATAAATTCCAGTTGTTGGGTAGGTTGTAGATTGGATTTCTCCCAATGGACTGTGATGCCTAGAGACTCCGCCAGTGAGAGAGTGTAGCAGAGAACTATGGTCAGGAGACGCTTGGTGGGGGCGGAGAGGAGCCAGTCATCTAAATATGGAAACCCCTGGAATCCCTGAAGTCTCAGATGAGCTGTCACCACTGCTAGGCATTTCATGAACACTCTGGGGGCCATCGAGAGACCAAATGGCAAAGCTCTGAACTGGTAATGACTGGCTCCTAGCCGGAAGCAAAGGAGACTCCTGGAGCGTTTCTCTATTTTGATGTGGTAATAAGGGGAGAATGGATTGTATAGTAACCATGCGGAATTTGGTTTGAACCACTGACTTGTTTAGATGGTTGAGATCCAGAATGGGTCTCCAGTCCCCGATCTTTTTTGGCACCAAAAAGAATCTTGAGTAAAAACTGGATCCACACTGGTCTGGGGGACTGGTTGGCTAACTCTTTTTTGACACAACTTTCTTATCTCTGAAGCCGCTTCTTCCCTTTGACTGGGTGGAACATCGGGAAGGTTATTTGTAGGTTTTGAACATGATGTTAAAGGGATATAATAGCCTCTGGAGATTATACTCTGCGCCCACTGATCTTTTGTAATAGAGTGCCAGGCAGCTGGGGTAGAGAAAAACGAGCCCCAACTGCTTCCACAGGAAAGCAATCGGGCAACGCTTCAGGAGTGTTGATAAGACTGCCCAGAGAAAGAATCCCTAGAGTCTTGATTTCGGGGAACCCTCTGCCCCTAAAGGGGAGTCTTCTACCATTGGAACCCCCTCTGCCTCTAGGGGAATCCTCACTACGTGCATTGCGGAAAGGACCTTGAGATTTTTTGTGCCATATTTTCCTACTCCTCTGGTTCCTGGAAAAAGAACGTTGAGGCTTGGAAAAATGTAGGCCAACGGCAGACAAGGTCTTTCCATCCTGTTCACACCGGGCCAGAGTGTCCTTTACTTTAGAACCAAACAAGGAAGATGGTTCAATATGGGCGTTCAAAAAAGGGGACTTGAAGGAGTCTGCGAGGTCACAGATACACAGCCAAGCATGACGTCTCATGACTATGCCTGCACCCGCAGCTCTAGCTGCCCCTTCGGTTGCGTGAGATATCAACCCCATGGACGAGTTGGAGACAGACTCAAGGGTGGCAAGTTGAGAAGAAACCTTGTCTCGTGCCCCATCAGAAACTTGACTGGCGAGGGCTCCAGAAAGTTCACAGATCAGATCCCTTTGGAGCCTCGTAAAATGTGCCAGTAGTTCAGAGACCTGACTGCAAAGGTCACTGAAGCAGAAACTTGCTTCCCTAGTTTGTCCACAGCCCGGGACTCTCTGTTGGGCAGGTGGACAGTAGGACTTTCCTCCACAAGGTCCTATTTAGTGGCCATCACCACCACCATAGCGTCTAGTGGCAAGCCTCTAGACCAGTGGAGATGCTCCTCTGGTGGGAAAAGAATCGTGTCTGATCTCCGGGGAATGGCCTCAATAGAATCAGGGTTCTTCCACGCATGCTGCATGATGAGCTGGACTAACTCGTCGGCAGGTGGGGTCACCCAAGAAGTAGAAGGCCGAGAGCGGAAAGCATGCAGGAAGACGGACTTCTCCAAGGAAGGTTTGGAGGGCTTCCAGCCACCCCTCTGTTTCAATATTTCCAGGATGTCTCCAAAGGAGACATCATCGGGGGTGACTGTGGGGACCCTTTCCCATCATTGTAGTCCATATCCTCTGTGAGAGACTCCTCTGGAGAGTCAAAGTGTTTCCTCTTACACACCTTCTTCCAAGGAGGTTTTTCAGTGGGAATGTCTGAAGAAGACTCAGAAGGAAGAATACCCTGAACTGGGGTTTCCTGAGGCTTGTGCTCTTGGTGTCCTGGGGAGATGGCCCATGGTAGCTGTAGCTCAGAGGGAGCAGGGGGAAGATCCGACGTAGAAGGAGCACTTCCAGAAGCAAACACCCTCTACATCACCCGGAAAGCAGGGCTGCCCGAAGAGGAATCGGAGTCCGGAACCGAGTAAGACAATCTCGGAACCGGGGTCACACCCCGCTCCGTCAGACCCACTCCCGGGGATGGAGCCTCAAGCAAGATCAGGGCAGGTGTTGCCCCCAGATCCGAGTACAGAACCAATAAAAAACTTGGAACCGTGCTCAGAACCGAGGGTCCCCCCAACCATGAGACTGAGGAAGGGACAGTTCCAATGGAACCAAAACCCAAAGGAGAGGCCTCAAAGCCTCAATGAGGGTCCCACCAAGGACATCAGAGCTATGGGCCTCGGAACTGATGGATCCAAGGGAGGAGTATAAGTGGGAGTCCTGGGAGCAGTAGACCCAAACCCCAAAGTGGGATGAGTCTTGCAAATGTTTGTAATCCCTCTGGCTGTCAACAGCTGGTCCAGCAGGCGCACCACATCGAATTCAGGCAGACTCCTGGTGGACCTTACAGACACTCCCAAAGGGGAGTCAGGCCGGTCCAGAAAAGGGCTATAAGTCTGGCCTCAGAACGGGTCCAATGAGGGGAAGTACTGGGTCCATGGTGTTTGAGTTGTTGGCACCGAAGATTCCAACTTGGAAACAGGCAATAGAGGAATTAACGGTGTCGAGAAAGGACTTGGTGCTGAGGAGGCACTCAGATTCAAGGTTATTATCGGCTCCAAAGGGATTGTTGAAACCGCCTTTGGTGTGGTAAAAGGTGAAGTCGGTGCTGAGACTATCGAAGACAGCAAGGTTGGAGCCATAGTCGTTACAGTAGTTATGACTGATGCCGTAGAGGCTGGTGCCGAAGGTGGCACCGATGTCGAAGTTATTGTAATGTCTATAGAAGCAACTGGAGCTGAGCTCAGAACAGAAGCAACAGTTACAGTCAAAGCCGAGGAAGCAGTCTTGTGTTCAGTAAAAGATTTGTGGGCCTTGTGTTTGTGGGACTTGCCCTTATCACCAGCCGGTGAAGAGGGATCGGAATGTGGATGCTTTCTGTCCTTCACTGGAGGGGTTGAGTCCTCCAACACAGAAAGGGGCTCTGAGAAAGGTGAGGTTAACAGGCCTTTCAAGATAAGCTTATTTTTGTTCTCGTTCAGCGTCCGCTGACTAAAACTCAGGCAAATTTGGCAAGGAGGTTTCACAGAAAGGTGAGAAACCCCCGGATAATAGACACAATCATCGTGTAAGTCGTTGTGGGGAGTTTGCCACTGCAGGAAGTGCAATGTTTGAACCCTGAAGTCCCTTTTTTTTTCAGACATATCCAAACACACAAAAAGAAAACAACAAATTACTACTAGAAAGTTTAGGAAAAGAAGTAGAAAAGGGAAGATACCAACGATGGTATTAAACGATACCACAAGGGTAGGAGGGGGTGTTACTAATGATGGTATAATAAATACCCAATGGGTAGAGCTAGATAGATAAACAGGGTAGAAAAATTAATTAGATTAGAAAAAAGGTTCAAAATAAACCAAAATTTGTAAAAATATGACACTTAACTGGAGAGCTCAGTGAAATGCTTCTATATGGCTGCGCGGCAAATGAGATCTAAGGTAACTGGGAGAAGGGCATTGTGGGTAGCAGCTTAGCTCAAGAGGTTTTGGTGTATGCGAGCCTGGTATTATACCGACTCGGTTCCAAAGGCTCGGAACCGAACTCATCAGTGATGAATGGGAAGAAGGTTAACAACATCAGACCATCGCTTTTACCGAACGGAATGATAATACATTTTTTTGCAATGAGTTTAAGGCCATAACTTTGGCACCAATCATTTGTTTGTGTAAGACCCTCTTGTAGGATGTTGACATCATTTGGAGATTCTATGACTGCTCCCCACTTTGCAGTCATCAGCAAACTTTGTCAGCCACAGACCTTTAGTTTTTGCTTGTACTTCGGAGAAATAGATTCCAAACAGTAGAGGTCCCAGCACTGATCCCTGCAGAACACCACTGGTTACAGATCTGCTGTTGGGAGTGGATTCTCCTATTTTTATTATATGAGTTCCATCATTGAGCCAGTTAGGGAACCATCTAACGATATAAGGGCTGATGCCTAGTTGAGTGAGTTTGTCAATGATGTCTGAGTGGGGGATAGTGTCAAACGCCTTGGCTAAGTTGAGGTAGGCTGTATGCACAGATCTCCCCTCGTCCAGGGCCTTGGTAACTGTCTCGAAGAAGTCCACCAAGTTTAACAGGCATGATCTCTCTTTGACAAATCCAAACTGAGTAGGATCAAGTGTCTGGAGATTACCTATAGTTTTGTTGATATGGTCCATGATGATTCACTCCATGGCCTTGCAGATAAGGCTAGTCAAGCTAATAGGTCTATAGTTCCCGGGGTCAGTGGAAGCACCACCTATGTGCAAGGGAATAACAGTGGCTGTTTTCCATTCAGCTGGTATGAAGCCGGTGACTATGACTGAAAAGAGTACCCAATGGTGTTGCTAATTCATGTTGGAGCCCATGCAAGACGTAGCCTGGGATATTATCAGGTCCCATAAATGCTGTGTTTTTGGCCTTAGGCAGGGCATTTACGACCTGCTCTTTAGTGATACAAGATAGGGTACAGGTGGTAGGGATGTCATGGGGTACATGTGGCGGAGACAAGGGAGTGAAGTTTTCACAGAACCTGTAGGCCAATAGGTTAGCTATGTTCACAGGCTCAGTATATATGGTATCATTAATTACCAGTTGACACAAATCTGGGCCTTTCCTTTTAGGTTATAGATGTAACTATAGAATGCCTTGTGGTTTTCCTTTGTTGAGGAAGCTAATCTGGACTCATAGTTTGCTTTGGAGGACTTCACAAGAAGTTTTATTTTCTTGTTTAAGCTGAGGAGGGTGTGTTTCCAGTTTAGGAGGGCTTTCTCCCTCTTACTCTTAAACAGCAATTTCGTTGTCTTATTACAAAGTCTGTTAATGGCAGTTGTCCATCAGGCAGATTTGCTCTTCCTTGAGGAGTTGTTGTGGTCCTATCAGGTACAGCTAAGTCAATGCAGTTATACAGGTGTTTGTATAAAGCATTGGTGTAGAGCTCGGCATAGCTGCCAGTTCCATCTGAGGGAGGAGGTGCAGTGAGGCTATTTATACCATCCCGTAAGAGGTTATAATCTGCTTTGGAGTAGTTTTTTAGCTTAGTTGCTGCTGGATGGGGTCAGGTGTGATAGTTATTTCAAATGAGGCCAATTTGTGGTCAGATCTCACCAGGTAGGACCTGACAGTGAGGGTGCTACAATGGTCCCCCATATTGGTAAACAGATCCAGGATGCTGGCACCTCTTGTGGAGGTGTCAGCAAGCTGGTCCAGGGCACTGGAGTTAACGAAGTTGAGGAATCTTTGGGCAAGTTAGTTTGAGCATGAGTAATCTACCCAGTCAATGGATGGGCTGTTAAAGTCACCCAAAACCATGGTGTTTGGATGTATCTTGATAGACTCAAGTAGATCCAAATAGGCAGAGTGGGTATCCTGATTCATGAAGGGAGTCCTGTAGCTGGTAATGACTTGAACAGGTGTCCTACCAACAGTTAATTGCACCTGAAGTGTCTCCGGAGAATCATACTGTTTAAACAATCTGGTGGTGTCTTTATCTTTAATGAACACTGATACACCACTTCCTTTAGTTTTCATGCCTTCAATTTGAGGTCTGAACATGTGGAAGGAGGTGTAACCCGGTATGGGTCAGGTGCTTCTATCAAGACTGGCCCTGCAAACCATGTCTGCAGTGTGAGAGTTTGTGTTTGTGTGCGTGTGTGTGTGTGTGTGTGTGTGTGTGTGTGTGTGTGTGTGTGTGTGTGTGTGTGTGTGTGTCTAACAGTTTCACATTTTAAAGCTCTTTGCCCCCACTCTTGATCAGCAGACCCCCTACCAGTCAACTGGCCCATTCACTCCACATCACTAGGGTAAGAGTCAGCTGGAATGGGTTATCATTCAGACAGCTGCTGGGGGTAGTTCAAGGATTTTTCACTTAAACCCTAAGCCCTACCATTTTCCTACAGTGGACAGGAAGGAGAATATGCAGTGCTTCTCTGCCTGGCTCCTCCAGTACCAGGGCCATTATCTAAACCCCAGATGCCTTGGTTGCAGCAAGGGCTCCATCCTCCTGTGCCAAAGAACCAGCGAGCCAGGTTTAAAGGTTTGGTTAATTTTTACAAACAAGCAACTACAAGCTTTACACAGCTTTTCACAGTTCATACTATGCAGCAGCTTTACGAAAAGCAACTACAGGTTTTGTACAGTTTTTAACACCCCTTTATAGATGTCAGATGATTTTTCTCGAACTCCCAAGAAACACTGTTTGGGCTGAAGAAGCATTTATTTAGTTACACCACCTAGCCCCCTGCCTTGAGAGACCATCTTCATTTGCACTGCATTACTGGAAGCACTCCTATAACAGATTGTTATTTCATAGGACTAGAATTCTAAGATCAAGCTGAGGAGTCTACTGTTTTGCCCACTGACCCCGTGTAACCACTTTAGAGGACTGTGATCAGTAAACACTGTAGTGAATTTTTTTTTTTTAAATATAAGTAAGGCTGTAGCTTTTAGACAGCCCACACTATCGTCAAACATTAAAAACACCAAATCCCAATGATGTATAAAGCACAAATCCAAACCAAAAACATCCAAAGGCAACCACACAGTGAAGAATTATGTTTATTTAGTGCTTTCAACTGAAGTCTTCATCAGAATAAAAAAATAATTTCCATCCACACTTGAATACCCATTTCAATTAAAAATATCCAATGAAAACCTTCATAAAAAATTCAAGTAACGTCTCAAAATTCACACTTCACCCTGCACAGATAACATTTATAAAAACATTTAATACATATGGTTTCATTTAAACCAGGCTTTTTATCTAATTGCCATAAGGTCTCCCTTTTAACACAGATTTCTTTTAATCTCCCCCACACAATTTTTTTAAGCACTGTTTCTAGTACAGAAAACAAAAATCACACGTTAAAGTAGTCAAAATTTTTTACTGCTTTTTGGACAGCCATAATTTCTTTGAAGTTAATATGTTTTTTTCTTGAAATGGGGATTCCAAATCCCCTTGAACTTCAATTACTTTGGATACTACCCCCAGGCAAAGTCTGATGAGTCTGTTGATTCAGACTAAGTTGGGGTTGGAGGGGAAAGAAGATTTAGCAAAATCTGATTTTACCCACCATAGGACATCTTTCTTGATAAATCCCAGAACTGATACACAAAAAGACATTAGATGCTGGTGTTCAGTCCAAATGGACTCGAGGAGCCACGTGTCTTCTTCAAATGAAGTCGGCTAAAGGAACGATTACAATAGTTGCTAACATATAACCTAGAATTCTAAGAAACTCCCATGCAGTTGTCATGGATTGGTGAGCCACATCTAAAACTGTAGATGGTAACATGAGGTCTTTTCTGGAGGGAGAAGGACCATCATGTGAGAAGTGGCCAAAAGACATCCCAGAAAATACAACTGGTGAGAGGAAACTGTGGAGGATTTCTCAGTTTTAGTCTGAAGCCTAGTTTTTGAAAGAGATTTATGATGAAGAAGTGGAATGCTGTAGTATACTGAACTGAATCTGCTAAGATGAGGCAATTGTCCAGGTAAGGATAAATCTGGACTCTCTGAAATTTACAGTAGGGAACCAGTAGAGCTATAAATTTTGTAACTACCCTTTCAGCTGTGGAAAAATCAAAATGGTGATAATGTAAACTAAAAACGCAATCCAGACACAAAAAAGCTTAAATTGGACTATAATGGTATTCGTCACTGAAATCTAGAGTTACTAAACAGGATTAGGATATAAGGAGAGGAAACAACCTGTAAGTTTTACATTTTGAACTCTGGAATCTTTAGAAAGATTGAGGAATAATGGATTAAAAACTGGTTGCCTGGTGCTTTCTTTCTTGGGTACCTGTAAAATCATGGGAGTAAAATCCTTTTTTTCATTTGAGAACAGGGGACAGGTTCTATAACACTTTGTGCAAACTTTTCTGATAACATTTGAAGAAAAAAGTGAGTCTGATTTTTTTTGGATGAAGCAGGATCACTGAATTTTGAGGGACTAACTCTTACTGCCATTTGTAACCCCACTGGATTATTTCTAGCACCAAAATGCTGGTTATTTGTTTCCAGAAACACAGGAAAGAGAAAGATTGCTTGCTGTTTTGAGGGGTTGGCCGAGGTGGGAAGGGGAGGGATGGGAAAGAGTGTTTAAACAGTCACATACTCTTTTTGAATGGGAAGATCCCTGGGGCCATTTTACATTTTCTTAGAATCCCCTTCACATTTTTTTAATACTGTTTTCTTCATTTTTGCTGCCCTGGTTTACAAGGTTTCCAGAAAAAGGATCCAGGGTTAGAAGCATAGTTTCTGCTATAATTGTGGACTGGTATAGAAAAAGCTGTTTTACTCCTTGCATTAACTTTCCCCTTTTATCCCCTTGCATTAACTTTCCCCTATTTCTAAGCGCTTTAAGACCTCAGCAGAGGGGCTACCAAAAATGACACCCTTCTCTAAGGGGGAATCGACTATTTAGAATTTAAGATCCTCAGGGAAACACTGTAACTTAATCCAGGTGCATCTACACATTACAGATCATTGGAGCTGCAGCTCTAGACACCTGCATCAGCTGCAACATAGGAACACCTAATGGATTGCTTTGTAATCTGAGATGCAGATGAAAGCATGTTAATATGGGAAGGCATTAATTCAAAGAAAGAGTAATAAGGCAGCTAAGTGGACCCAAATGGCAATCCAAGACAGGAACAAAGAAGTGATAAAAAACACAGGTCCAGCTGTCTGAATAAAATTGTTTATTCAAGATACAACGCTTTCAAGCCACTCATGACTCTTCATCAGTTTTGCAAACAGAATTCCACTCACATCCTATATAAACTAAAAAACATCCTATCAAATTAAGATTAACCAATCAGATGACTAATTATTCCATAGAAGCAGCTCAACATTTAAATTTAGAGTTTTGCAAAAAGTGTATTTGAACAAATGTGGGAGTGATTTAATTAATAAGACAGAATTTACAGAATAGCAATGGATCAATTATTTTAGAGCAGACAAGTTACCAGGTCTTATAAAAATAGTGTGAAGCACTTTTAAAAGACAGATAGACTTATGTGACTTGGGTGCTTTTTATTACCATTTTTGTTATTATGTGTTTATACTTTGTTGAAATTTGTTGAGCTGCTTCTATGAAATAATTAGTCATGTGGTTGTTTAATCTTAATTTGATAGGCTGGTTTGGTTTTTAGTTTATATAGGTGGTGAGGGCAATTCTGTTTGTAACATTGATGAAGAGTCCTGAATGGCTTGAAAGCTTTGTATCTTGAATAAATGATTTTATTCAGATGGTTGGACCTGTGTTTTTTTTAATAGTTCTTAATATGGGAAGGTATCAAATTAGAAGCAGGCAAGTTTAAAATTATTTGTTACATATCAGAAAACAAAGCAAGAAGGCATTTGGCAATACTGGCTTGACAAGTTATAGCTCTGAAGGCGAAGGCTGAGGATGTGTAAATCTTTTTGCCACATCTGTTGAATGTTCTACTATCCTCATCAGTGGGAATGGGAGTGGAAGATGCAAAAGGTTTAGAAGCTCCATCTTCCAGGCTGATGGGTCTATAATTAGTGGTATTCACACTGAGACCACTCTTGTGGAGTGACATCACCAGAGCAGTGTGCCATAATTTGGGAGCAAGTCCTATGGCTAAGCTTAGGTTAAAGAAGAAAGTTCAAATGGAGCTTTAAACCACAGTAACCAAGTAATTGCCCCTGAACTGAAACTGACTCATGGCAACTTGATGGATATACCCCCCATAAGTTTTTTGTGGCATATTATGGAAGTAGACTGTCAGACTTTTCTTCTGTGCAGATAGTGCTGCTACTCAGTTGTGACAAAGCCAGGTTTCAAACCCAGGTCTACCAGTGGGTAATCCTGTGCTTTCACCTCTATGCTATTAGTGCAGGGCTTAAATCTCAGTACTTGAATATATAAATGTTAAGGCATTCAGTATATAGAGTTTCATACCTATACCCAGATTTTTACAAAATGTCCAGATTTATGCCTGATATTTTTGATCTGTTCCTCATAAAATCTGAGTTTTTCTGGGAATTCACAGAGGACTGAAGTTACTAAATAATGACATACATTTGAGTTTCACAGTTCATGTCCTTTAGAAAATGCATGCTTGCACAAATTCTGTTATTCTATCAACTTTCTAAGTTTATAAGAGCAATATTTAAAATCTGTCCCTATTTTTCGGCCTTTGTACCCCTATTATTTTATGCTTTGTCCAGATTTCTTGCACTAATAGGTTGCAAAGTATGTAGATTATATATGCACTCTAAGGACAAGTTAAACATTTTGTGGAGAAATTCAGCAAAGGCATATTCGGCTCTATTTATTAAATATCCAGGTTTGTTATCACATCTCATGGAGGAAGCATTTCTGGTCTTTGATAGTGGCTTCAGAACATGTTCCTTACTGGTATTTGATAATGACTTCAGAACATGTTCCTTGGTGATAATAGGGATTGTCAGGGTTCTGGGATATGTGAAGTTTAGATAAATGCTTCAGGGGTGAAGTTTGTCCTACTTTTGTTTCCTAGTATAATAATAGTGTCTACTGGACTGGAGTGAGTGGTCCTTTTCTGGATATTTTCTGAGCATTGTTGGGTATAGCTCCTTAGTTTCCTACCACAAGTAAAGAAAGACCAATAGTTATCCTTAGCATCAAAAACTAGTTTCACAGGATCATAGGAGGTAACTAGGCTATTGGCCTTGAGGCCTTATAAGCCTAGCCAAGAATTTGGCCCATGTTTAGAAAAGTCAGCACCCAAAGCCCCTGTCCAGCAGGGACACAGGTGGAATCCCAGGGGTGTATTTTCTGTTTCCCATCCAGTTATCCAGGTTGCACTTAAAAAGGGTTAATGAGGTACTCTGCTTGACATGCAGAGGGAGTCTGTTCCACAGATGGGGGAGTCTCAGGGACACAAATCTGTCCTGCCAACAAGTCCTATTGATATTACAGACCAGGCTGAGGTTGCGCATATGGGTTGCACGAGTGGAGCTTGACTTGCAGATATGCAGCAGTCCCATCAAGGTGGGGTCTGAGATTACTTTGTATGCCAGACAGAGGTCACCTCTGAGGAGTCTGTATGAAACTGAGTAGAGGGACAGGGCTTTTAGCCTATCTGTGTAGGGTAGATGTTTGAGTCCCTGGAATCTCCTGGTGAGGAACCTCTGTGGTCTCTCCAGCTGCCGCATATACTTCGCGAGCTACATGCCGAAGTGAGAGTTCTACTCAATAATTGGCCATATAAGGGAAGAATACAGGGATGTTATGACCTCTTTGTCCCTGGATGGACTACCCTTACTTATGAGGTGGGCCATGTAGAAAGCTTTCCATACAATGGAAGCAACATGGTGGTCAAAAGTCAGGTTGCTATCAACCTGGGTGCCTAAATCCCTCACTTGTGTACTTAGGACATTGTTATTAATGTGATAATACGTGGGGAATTCACTCTCCCCAAAGGGGATGATGATGCATTTTTTGGCATTCAGCTTGAGGCCATGATTCTGGCACCAGTCATTTGTTTGGGTGAGACCCATTTGGAGGTTGTCCACATCACTTGGGGAACTGATGACTGCACCCAGATTGCAGTCATCTGTAAACTTGGTCAGCCATAGCCCACTGGTTTTGGCCTGCACCTCAGAGAAGTATATCCCGAATAACAGGGACCCCAGGACCAATCCCTGGGGTACGCTGCTCGTTACGGGTCTTCTGCTTGAGGTGGCTTCCCCTATTTTGATTATGTGGGTTCTATCAGTGAGCCAGTTCGCTACCCATCTGGTAACATATGGATTGATGCCTAGTTGAGAGAGTTTATCTACTATTGCCTGAGTGGGGAATAGTGTCGAAGGCTTTGGCCAGGTCAAGGTGGGCAGTGTGCACTGCCTTCCCTCATCCATGGCTTTGGTGACTGTCTCAAAGAATTCAACCAGATTTAACAGTCATGACCTGCCCTTGACAAAGCCAAACTGTGTAGGGTCGAGTGTTTGGAGGTTGCCAATGTCCCTGTTAATGAGGTCCATGATAATCCGTTCCATGGCTTTGCAGATCAGGCTAGTTAGGCTGATGGTTCTGTACTTTCCTGGATAGGTGGATGCTCCACCTTTGTGTAAAGAGATTATACTGGCTGTCCTCCACTAGGCTGGGACAAAGCCGGTACTCAGGCTTTGGCTGAATAGAGTGCCTAATGGTGCTGCAAGTTTATGCCTGAGTTCATGTAGGATGCAGCCTGGGATGTTATCAGGTCCCATGGAGGCTGTATTTTTGCCTTTGAAAGGGTAGTGATGACCTGTTCCTTGCAGATAAGGGGTGGGGGGCAGGTACTGGGGATGTCCTGATTTATTGATGGGGGGAACAGAGGGGAGAAGCTTTTGCTGAATCTGTGAGCCAGTAGATTGGCTATATCTACAGCATTTGTGTATGTGGTGTCCTTGACCACCAGTTCTGAACAGATCTGGGTGCTTCCTTTGAGACTGTGGATATATGTGAAGAAGGCTTTATGACTGTCTCTAGTAGATGTGGCCAATTTGTACTCAAAGTTGGCTTTAGAGGATTTCATTAGTGCTCTTATTTGCTTGTTCAAGCTAAGGAGAGATTGCTTCCAATTGGGCACCTGCTCCTTTCTGGTCCTGGACAGCAATTTTTTCCTTTTGTTATATAGTTTATTTATTGCAGATGTCCACCAGACAGGTTTGCTCTTCCTTGCGGAGGATGATTTTGTCCTGTCAGGTATTCCTGATTCTATGCATCTATAATAAATGCTCTTATAGTACTTTGGTGTAAATTTGGACATTGGTGCCAGTTCCTACAGTGGGACAGGGGGCTGTGAAGCTGTTTATACCATCCCTCAGGAGGCTGTAATCAGCTTTGGAGAAGTTGTATTGTTTGACCCTAGCTAGAGGGGGGTCAGGGGAAATGGTGACCGCTTTATGGTCAGACCTTACCAGGGAGGATGATACTGTAGGGGTGCTGCAGTGGTTACTCATGTTGGTTAATACCAAGTCCAAGATATTATCACCTCTTGTGGGGGTATCGACTAGCTGTTCCAAGGTATTTGCATTGATAAAATCGAGGAATCTCTGGGCATTTGTGTTCTGGGATGAGTAGTTTTTCCAGTCCATGTTTGGGTAATTAAAGTCACCCAGGATCAGGGTAAAAGGTTGAATCTTAATAGATTTGAAGAGGTCCAGATAAATGGACTGGGCATCTCGAGTCAACTTTGGGGGCCTGTAGCTAGCTATAATTTGAACAGGGGTCTTGTCAACGGTTAACTGCACCTGGAGTGTCTCCTGTGCGTCACACTGTTTGACCAGCCTGGAGGTGTGTGTGTGTCTTTAATATATATTGAAACTCCACCTCCTTTGGCTTTGCTGCCCACATTTTGGGGTCTGAATGTATGATAGGATGAATAACCAGGTAATGCTGGTGTGTTCTCCGCAGCTTTGAACCAGGTTTCTGTGACTGCACAAATGTCAGCATCTTCCTGGGTTAAGAATGCTTGCAATGAGTGCAGTTACATGTTTAGACTCCTACTGTTTAGCAGCATGACCTTTAATTTGCATTTTATTGAAATTTTTAGTTTTGGTTTAGTTCATAAGTTGCTTTAGTAGTCCTAATAATATTATTATTCAGTTTCCTGGTAAATTTTTCTTATACTATCCTTGTTATGAGTTTTGGAACTGCTGTATAATATAAGGAGCTTTTCACTCTTGCTTTAAAGTTTATTTATGTTGGTGGATAATGCAGTTGTATAAGTACTCTTACCATAACAGAAGATATTCGATTAAATCACCGCTAGAGTAGCTTTTAGCCATGTGGGTTATATCCTACCAAGGATATAACAGTTGGCCATTCTTTTAAAGCCTTTAATTCTCTCCACACATAAGCCCAGGGTGATGTTAGCTCAAGTTCCTGAGAGATGAAACAGCAGCCTGGACACCAAATCACTTCAAGACTTTCTTGCCTACTGAAAAAGAGGGAGGCTACTGTCCTGATAGACAAATTAGAGCTAAGGTATGAAGGCATAGCCCTAGTTACACAAAATACATAATAAGACATACAAATGGGGTACAGTGGGAGGGTACTGCTACTGCAGTAGTGATTTAATCAAAAATCTACTGTTATGGCTAAGTGCACTTACACGACTGTACCATGTTCACCATAAGTCACTGCTACAGTAGCCTTTAGCTATATGGGAAGATTACCAAATCTTATACAGTTTGGGGGGAGTCAGGATGACGGACCAAGTGCCTATGGAGAATGGTCCTAGTAAAGCTTGCCCTAGACCTAGAAAGGGAATCTATTTTACAGTGCTTTGTAAAAGTATCAACGGAGAATCCAAACAGCTACCTTTAGAATGCTTTTAAAGTCCACCCATTTCCAATATGTCATTGAAGAAGCCAAGGTCCTGGTAGAATGAGCCTTGACCCTGCTGCTTGGAAGCATCTTGTTATGGTGGGAATAAGAAAAAACATTAGCAAGTGGCAACCATCTGGAAAAGTCTATTTTTGTCATGGGTTACCCTTTCTTTTTCCCTTCATATAGAACAAAAAGCTGCTTAGCTTTCCTACAGGATTTAGCTTTTTCAAGATAATACCCGAGTTGCCTATGCACATCCAGAGTATGGAGAATCCTTACTCCCTGGTTTTGAGGTTATGGATAGGAAACAGGGAGAATAATGAATTGATTCAAGTAACTCTGAAACCAGCTTAGGCACAAATGAAGGATTTCTCTTAAAGTAAACCAATATTGGGAAGCCAAATACGGTTTACTCACCATAAGAGCTTGCAGCTCAGGTACTCTTCTTAAATATGTCAGAACAATAAACAATACAGTCTTCCAAGTCATGAACTGTAAACAATAAAAGTCCACTGAAGCATCGTCCGGACGAAAAGCGCTTTACAGAAATTTGTACGAGGAGTTCTGCTTTGTATTTTTAACTGGAGTACGTGTGTGTACCTTTTATTGAGTTTACGTGGCATTTTATGCTAATAAAACTAGGAGAGTTCTGTTGCATTTGGAAATTGGTGCTTCAGTGGACTTTTACAGTTTGTTTTTCGTATATGAACTGTAAACAAGCTAGATGACATGGTTCAAACAGAGACACAGTTAACTTTTCCAGAACAAAGTTCAGATCCCAGGAGGGTGCCAATTGTTTCCTAGTTGGTCTTACATGCAAAACCTCCTTTCAAGAACAGTGTGACCAAAGACTGAGTAGAAAGAGAAGGATCTATGGGCAGACATGCTGATAAGTCCAAAAGATAATTCTTGATAGAAGAGTAAGACAGGCAGAGGATAGTAACTCACATAAATACTGTAAAACCAGTGGTATAGAAATCCTACACAAGGAAAGGGCCCTGGTTCTTAGTGTGGCAACAACTAGCATGAATGGAGCATCAATGGCTAGTCTTAAAATATCTCTAGGGCCGTAAGCCATGTAACCTCCTATGATTCATAGGTTCATAGGTAGGTACTAGGCTATTGGCCCTAGGGCCTATATAAGCCTAGCCAAAAAGGTACTCTGGCTTTCGCCACCCAAGAAAATTATTTTCCTGTGCCCCTGTTGAGCAGAGCCACAGAGGTGATCCTTGGGGTGAATTTCCTATTTCCTATCCAATCATCAAGATTTTTCTTGAAGAGTGCTAATGAGGAGCTTTGTTTGATATAGATAGGTAGTTTGTTCCAGAGTATGGGAAGTCTCTGGGACAGGAATCTATCCTTCCAGAATATTCTGTTTATTGTGGTGACAAGGTTTAAGTCCCTAGAGCATGTAGCTTGGAGGGATTGGGATTTCTTTAAGTGGAGCGTGTCCAACAGCTCTGGGTTTGACATAGGTTTGTATGTTAGCCAGAGATCACCTCTGAGTAGGCGATATGCGACGGAGTAAAGCTGGAGTTTCTTGAGATGGTCTGCGTAGGGCATCTGTTTGAGGCCGGTAATCCTCTTTGTGAGGTATTTCTGCGGCCTTTCCAGTTGTTGTAAATGTCTTGTGAGGTACATACCAAAAGGGGTGTTGCACTCTATAATGGGTCTAATGAGTAATGAGCAGAGGGGAAAAATAACCTATTTTTTCCTGGATGCGAAACCTATTGTGATGAGGTGTGCCATGTAGAAGGATTTCCTGACTATTGTGGTAATGTGATTATCAAAGGAGAGACTACTGTCCACCTGTGTCCCAAGGTCTCTTATCACACTTTCGGTGTTAAGTAGACTACCACCTATGTGGTAGCTCATGGGTACAGAGTTTTTACCAAAGGGGATGACAATGCACTTTTTGGCATTGAGCTTGAGGCCATGGCTTTCACACCAGGCATCTGTCTCAGTGGGGCCCTTTTGTAGGATGTCCACATCATTAGGAGTTTTGATTATGGCTCCTAGTTTGCAGTCATCTGCGAACTTCGTTAGCCAAAGACCTTCTATGTTAGCCTGCACTTCAGAAAAGTAGATACCAAACAGGAGAGGACTCTGAACTGAACCCTGTGGTACTCCACTTGTCACTGGTCTGAAGTCGGATTTGTAGTCTGTTACTTTCACAGTGTGGGTTCTGTCGGTGAGCCAGTTGGCAACCCATCTTGTGACATAGGGATTTTTACCTAGTTTAGTGAGTTTATCTATAATTCCAGAGTGGGGGATGGTGTCAAAAGCCTTGGTGATATCTAGATAGGCTGTGTGAACCACCTTACCCTCATCTACGGCTTTGGTGACTGCTTCAAAGAAGTCTATCCGGTTTAGGAGACATGATCTGCCTTTTACAAACCCAAACTAGGTGGGGTCCAGAGTTTGGAGATTACCAATGTCTTTGTGTATAAGTTCCATGATGATACATTCCGTGGCCTTGCAGACCAGGCTTGTTAGGCTAATGGGGGCAGTAATTCCCGGGGTCCGTGGTGGCTCTCCCTTTGTGGAGTGGAATAACCGTCGCTGTGCATCATTCAGTGGGCGCAAAGCCTGAGGTGAGGCTATGATTGAACATGGTGATTAGGTGGGGTGCCAGTTCATTCTGTAGTTCATGTAGAACGCAGCCTGGGATGTTGTCAGGTCCCATGGATGCTGTGTTCCTGGCTTTGGAGAGTGTGGTTTTCACCTGTGCAGCCATGATTACAGGAACTTTGCATTCTTCCGGTATAGAGATGGGCCCTATCTGCCAGGATGTTGGCAATATCAGTTGGTTCTGTATAGTCAGTGCCACTGTGCTGTAACTCAGAGCACATCTGAGTGTTGCCATTGATTTTCTTGACACAGCTATAGAATTCTTTGTGGTTCTCTTTAGAATCAGTGGTGATTTTGTTTTTGTAGCTAGCTTTGGAAGATTTTATGAGGGATCTCAGCTTCTTATTGAGGCTGACCAGGGAGTTCCTCCAGTCATGGGATTTTACTCTTTTTTTGCAACAGTTTCTTTCTTCTGTTGTAGAGCTTGTTTATGGCAGGGCACCACCAGATTGGCTTCCTTGTTTTGGAGGATAGCATCATGGTTCTGTTAGGGATGCCACGATCCATGCACTCATGTAAGTGCTTATAAAGTGCATTTGTGTAGGATTCAGCAGTTGTACCTCTACTGTCCGTCTGCATGGGTGTCGTGAAGTTTGCCACATCTGTCTTAAGAAGTTGGCTTTGGAGAATTTTTTTTACAGTGGTTTCCCTAATGGGGGGTGGGGGCGGGATGTGGATGTCTAGGGGGATTAGCTTGTGGTCTGAGCTGACCAATAAGGAACTGACCTCTGGTGTGGAACACCGGTCGCCCATGTTGGTAATGACCAGGTCTAGGATATTGCTGCCCCTGGTGAGGATGTGGATAAGTTGATCCAAGGCATTGGAATTTATGAATTCCAGAAAATGTTGAGCAAAAGAGTTGGTACATGAGTAGTTTTCCCAGTTAATGGTGGGGTAGTTGAAATCACCCATTCTTATGGTGTTGGGTTGTACCCTAATATTTTCCAGTGTATCAAGAAATGAGGAGTGGGAATCTTGGGGCATGGTGGAGGATCTGTAGCAAGTTACAATTTAGATTGCGTTCTTGCCCAGAGTTAGTTGCACTTGGATAATCTCGGATGCATTATTCTGAGCAACTAGCCTTGAGGTGTGGATATCTTTAATGAATATGGACACTCCTCCCCCTTTAGTGTTTCGGTCCAGGCTAGGTGGCCAGAAGGTGTGGTATGAATTATAGCCTGATAATGCAGGGGTGCTGTCTGGAGCCTTGAACCAGGTGTTTGTCACAGCACAGATGTCGATGTTCTCCATTTTAAGGAGTGCCTCGAGTGAATGCATTTTGAGGTTTAGACTTCTAGCACTGAGTAGCATTACCCTCAGATTTTGCTTACTTGTACCTATTATGGTGGAGAATTTGTCATTTGAACCTTGCCTAAAAAAGGCACTATAGGGGTGGCAAGAGCCTTAGCCAGTATCCGGAATCCCAAGGGAGACAGGTGCAGGCCATCTCTGGCAAAGCATCGTGGTCTGTCGATCATGCATCCCAGGCAGATACTGGATCCCCTTAGAATGTCACCAGAAGCTTAGCCAATTGTTGAAGTCAATCATTTTGTCTTTGTACTGTGGTATAATTATGGCTGATGTAAGGATGCTACTCAGGGCTAGATACCTGCTTGGGCTACAAGATCGGAGAGCTCCTCCATGTCTCTTTTCATGTAGTCCAGGGAGTCACGTCTCAGGTCATTCACACCAACATGGACAATGACAGAGTCATATTTGTACTTTGTAGCGGATCCTGGCACCCAACAGGCAGCTGACAGTAACTTTCTCCTTGTTTAGCCTGGTGAGTGGAACATCAGTGTGCCTGACTATAGAGTCACCTATGACTAGAGTGTTGGGTACGTTGCTATGCCTTATGGGCTGTGGCTGAGTGGCACACTGAGTATGTGGGCTATGTGTCAATTGGGGTTGTGTTGGGGGGTGGAGGTTGCTTGCGTTTCTGCTTTGGAGGTCTCTGGTTGCTTGAGCAGATTTTTATTGAGAGCCTCTGCGAATGTAGGTGTGTGTTTTGTGTTGCTATGTGTATGTTTTGGTGGTGTAGGTTTTAAGGGACTATGTGATGAGTGTGGTGTGGTGCAAGTGTTTACCTTCTCTTCTTGACTGTCTAGTCCAGTCTTGGGTGAAGACAGCTTTGCTTCCAGTTTGGCTATATAAGTGCATCTCTCATAGGTTGTAGTGTTGGCTGGTAGGAGGAGAGGGTTGTCTCTGTGCATGAGGCAATTGCTGCATTGCCCCAAGATGCCCAGATTCATCAGATAGACAGGAGAAAACACCGGGAGCTGACCCTTAGACATGCCTGGATAGGTGCTTATTTATTAAGTACTAAAAATGGTTTTCCTCTAGACAAGTGAGGAAAGTTGAGTGCTGTAGTAATTTGTAGCTTATTTAGTGCTTACAATGAGTTCTGAACAAGTGCTGAGCTCAAAGAAACAGATTTGAGTGCTAAAACTAAAAAACTGGCTAGTTCTACGGGAAAAATTTTAAGAGCAGACTTTATAGCGCCGGGAATAGTTTAACCCTAGCCAAGCGGCGATGCATAAAGTGTACTTTTTTTAATATAACAGAAGCAAATGAGAAAAGTGATCTAAACAAAGTAACCATTTAACCAATAAAAAGCTAAAAACTGAGCCCCATTCAAGCAGTCTTCGATCAGACATGTTCTAACTGCACTCTCCTGCCACTAGGGTGCAGGGGAACCTTCTCCAAAAAAAGATGGTCTGGATTAGTGCTCAAGTTATACAAACAAAGCTAGATTCAGCAGGTCTGAATTTAGTCTATGCTACAGCAAACAAGGCATACCAATTTCAGAAAGAAACATTTCAGATAAGCAGGCAGAATAAGCCTTTAACCAGAAGCTCCCAGCTCAGAAGGGCAGAATCTAACCTCTCCTCCCACAAGAGTGAAGACCACACTTTCTTAATGTAAAATAACTGGCCTGAAGCCCAAGTGCTTAAACCAGAACTAATACACTTTTAGAATAACAGACACTAAGCCTTCAATCAGCAACTCCCAACTTAAAAGGATGTAAGCTACCTGTCCTGCCACAACAGTGATCCTATGATGTCTTCCATTTACTAATATAAGACTTCCTAGTCACAGGTTTCTTTGCCTCCTTTACTACCTGGTGCATATCCTCAGAAAAAGGGTGCCTAAAAGGTATCAAAACTGAATTATCCAGGCAGACAGTTGTAGTTATTTGAGAATGGGGTGCATCAAACTCCCTCATTTTGTGTGACTAGATCCAATGTGTGAGGAAGCTTGTGGTAATTGCCCTTGGACAACTCCATACGAAAGGAGAACCACTGTTGCCTGGGCCAGAAGGAGTCACCAAAATGATGTTTGAAGAGTCCTTCTGAATCTTCATAATCATCGTGGATATTATGGGAAAGACATGCAGGAACAGGTCCATCCAGGGGAATAAAAAGGATCTTTTTTCCAGGCCTCTCTGCAAGGAGTCCTGGACCAGAATTTGCTCAGTTGTCTGTTTTGAAAGCAGGTAAACAGATTTACTTGAGGTGTTCTCTACAACTATATCAATTCCTTCAAGACCCACCATTAAGTTTCCAGCTGTGAGGGTGTATCCTGGTCCTGCCCAGCTTGTATGCCATTACTGATAGAATGTAAGAAGCTTGGAAGGTTAAACACTGCTGATTTGCAATCAGCCATGCAACCATAGCCAACCTGCACAGAGGGTACAGCCTTGTGGCCACCTGTTTATGTACCACATCACTGTGGTGTTGTTGTGATTACCTTTAAAGGCTTTAGGGACCACAGATGGTGAAGTGATTTTACAGTTTCAATAACAGGTAAAATCTCTTTCATGTTTATGTGTATTGTCCTGCCTAGTTTGTTTCAAAGACCATGTATTTTAACCCCCCATGTATACAGCTGCATACATCCAAACATCCCTCCATCCACAAAACCCTTTTCCCCATTTTTGCATATGGGGTCAGGGTGTCACTTTAAGAGTGACAGTCTTCTACACCCAAGATTCACACTACCAGGTGGCTAGCCCTGACACTGTTGTTCTTCCACACCACACACTCATACACACTGACACCTGTGGCCACCTAATGCATGTCTTTGAAATCTGGGAGGAAAATAGAATCCATAGGAAACCCTTAGGAATACAGGGAGGACATGCAGAATCAGCAGAGTAGGCAACCCAACCAAGAATCAAACTGAGGAACCAATTGCTATGAGGTGACTATGCTATCTGCTGCTCCACTGTGCCACCCCTAAGGATACAGCTCCCCATACAAAAATCTGTTGCTTCTGTTGCTACAGATTGAGCAGGGGATATGAGAGAGAATGGAAGACCTAGCTTCAGAAATATCTGGTCTCTCCTTCAATGCAATCCCCCTCTTCACAAAGCCCAACACTGGGATCTGAAACGTCAGGGTCCGTATTAGATAATCAAACTTTTGAAAGTTCATACACCATATGGTCGACACCATATGTTCAAACTCTTAAAAGTTTGAAAATCAAAAAAAAAAAAAAACAGAAAAAACCTACCTGAAAGGTTAAGCAGGGGGGCAAGCTCTCCTGCACCCCCCACACCCTCGCCCTTTAAATATACCAACTCCGAGATCGCATTACAGTGCAGACAATGGAAAACGTTAATTTCTGCACTGTATGGAAATCTCCATTGAAACATTTGGACATTTACATGTTCGATAATATGGTGTCGACCATATGACGTTCGAACATTTAAATGCTTGACAACATAATATAGACCCGAAAGGTCAGCAGTTGTGAATGCTAGGCTGAAACAGTTTTTAAAAACTCTTCATTTTTCTCATGTTCAGCCTTGCAAAAGAATAATGAGAATCATAAATGCAATGAAACCTAGTATCATGAGAAAAATGTCTGGAGACTGATTTGAGAAGATCAGAAATATTTCCAGATAAAGTTCCACTTTCTCTTCTGGAAAAAATGCCTTTTGCATGGAAGAATCCAGAAGGCAACACATAAATACAATCATATGAGATGGAATGAAAGAGGATTTCGGAATTTTTTTTAAACATCTTTATTGAATTAGCAGTTGTGAAATAGGCACATTTACATTTATATAAAAGTAATCAAACTATACTAAAAAGTTCACATTTACAAACATTATACTTCACATATATTGCTATATATCATATAATCTAAGCAACATTACATAAATTATTCAATTCCCGCTCTGTCTTTTTAAACAAGAATCATCTTTACTAAACCATCACTAATGACATAAGCAACCATACATTTATACAAATGAAAACAAACCACAACACCACAATACTAGTTGCAAGCATTTTACATCACAAACCATGCTAACGCACTCCCAGTTGCAAACATTATATATCACTTATAATCTACCCAGTCATTTTCAGTCAAACATTACATAGCTCATTTAAGTTCTGCCTTCTTTTAAACTTCATTCCTTCACTGTATGCATTGTTCCCACAATTCCCACTTTTTCCTATGTAATTTGCTCCTACCCTTTTCTAAAGATCTCAATTCCAGTTGTTTTATCTCAGTTACTATATTCACTACTTCTAATATAGTTGGTTTAGATTCTGATTTCCATTTTCTAGTAATTGGTTTTTTGGCAGCCACCATTATTATACACAGCAAGGTCTTACTATGTCTAGGATTCTAATTCTATATCATAGCTCAGAAAAATAATTTCCCTCAACACACCAATGTGCACACCCAGCATCTCCAGCAGTGCAACCAGCAGGGAATCCTTAAAGTCCACCAACTCACCACACTCCTAGAAAATATGTTCCCAATTACCTCTTTCTTTCCCATTACACCGCCAACATTTGCTGTCAACCTGAGGAAAAATTCTCTGGAGTCAACTTGAGTATACAAATTTCTATGTAGACATTTCCAAGCAAAAGTCCTTTGTATTCTAGATTTTTTTGCATATTTGGGAGACATACATATATACTCCCATTGTTTCTTGGTGAATTGCTTATCCAGTCCCTCTTCCCAATCATTTCTAACCTTCTCTGATTTATTTTTATAGTTGCCATGCAATATTTATATGCTCTACTAATTATTCCTTTTTTAATAACAGCTTCTGTTCTAGATTGTACTAAAAACTCTCCCAGTGCTGGTCTTTTATTCAGGACCCCCATTTCTTTCTCTTTGCCTATACTGTATCAGTCCTTGATAGGAAAGGCAATCTCTAACCTAAAGTCCAAATACATTCTTGGCATCTTCCCATTCTTTCATCTTTTCCTCTCTAGTTATTTGCTCCCAACACCTTTGTTCCTTTGCCAATTTTCTCCAGTAAATTCCAGATCCCTCTTGCCCATTGTCTATATCCCTAATTGCACTCATCCCTATTGGCAGAATCTCCTTTCTCCATTCCCATGTTGGCTTAGTTCTTAGAATACCTTCTGCTACGTTATGGATATAATATTCTGTATGATTATTGTTATTCTCCTTAAAGGCCATCATCCAAAATCCAAGTCTGTCCTTGTTTCTTGAGCTCCACCCCCCCCCCGGTTCATCATCATCCCTTTCCACTTTGAATTATACTTTTCTGCTTGTGCTATGTATAGGAGCCTTAATTGTGTAGCTCTGAAATACCCCTTCAAATTGGGTAATCCCAATCCATCCTGTTCTATTGGAAGAGTCAGCTTATCCCACTTGACTGTTGCTGTCTTCCTCTCCCAGATAAAGTCCTTCAGCTCTTTATTAATTGCTATCCACAACTTCTTCTCTGGTTGATGAAAATATGCCTGACCTGTGTATATGACTAAAGGAACTAAAAACATTTTAACTGCTTGTATCTTACTATTTATATCCATATAACAAAGCTTCCATTTTCTCAGTTTTTGTATTATCTTATCATTAGTCTCTTCCCACATATCCTTAGCTGCCACACCAGAATCATTTTAATCTCTACTCCTAAATACTTCATTTTATTATGTCCCCATAAATATGGATATTGCTGAACCAGTTCATATGTGGGTACATAATTTACCACTATAGCCTTTTTTAGCATCATTATTTTATACCCAGGAAATATTTTAAACTGTCTCACAGTGTTCCACAACACTGTAATGTCTCTTTCTGTTTTTTTCAGGCATAAAATAATATCATCTGCAAATAGAGCCAGCTTTTCTTGACTACCCTATCAATTATATCCTTGAATTTTTGAGTCCCTTATTTTCTTTGCCAATGTTTCTAACTATAACGCATATAGCAAAGGGGAAAGAGGACACCCCTGCATGGTTCCTCTGCTCAAGAAGAAATTATCAGAGAAGACCCCACCCACTTTAATTTTTGCCTCCGATCCCTCATATATCCTCCTGACCTTATAATTTTTTAGGAAATGCAAATGCTTCCATTGCCCTGTTCATAAAGTCCCAGCTTACTCTATCAAATGCTTTCTCTCTATCAAGACCCACCAACAGAAATGGTATTTTCTTACATTCTTCTTCTTCCCTCTGGATCAGCAATGTTCTGTTAATGTAGTCAAATGTTTGCCTCCCCTCCACAAAACCACACTGATCCATATCTATCAATGTCAGCATTACTTTTGCCATTCTTTTTGCCATTGTAGACATGAAAACTTTTATAATCATGATTTAGTATTGAAACGGGCCTGTATGATGCTAGATCTGATGAATCTTTACCCTCTTTTGGTATTATAGCTACCACTACTTTCTTCCAAGATGTTGGTACTTCCTTTTAAAATACTGTTAAACAAAACTTTCCAGATCTTTATCAGTTTTTTCCCTCCTAGCTTCCAAACTTCCATAAGAATACCATCTATATCTGGGGACTTTCCTGTAGATTGGTTATACATCACAATTTTTATCTTATCTCCTCCTATCCTAACTATTAGTAATTGAGCCTCATCTGCCTCTAACCTTGGCATATTTAATTCTTCCATAAACATTTCCAGTAATATCTTTTTCTTGATTTCCATATTTCTCTGCTTTATACAGACTTTCATGGTGCTGCGGTAGCGTTGTCGCCTCACAGTAAGACGCTCTCCGGTTCGATTCTCAGTTAGAGCGTCTTCAGCATGGAGACATGCGTGAATGGGCGTACCTTTGTTGAAGGTTGTGCGTCAGGGCTGGCAACTCGGCACGTAAAAATCAACTGCCAATCATTAGTGGACCGGAGTTCTGCTGTGGCGACCCCTAACCGGGAAAAGCCGAAAGACACAACAACAACAACAACATTTCTAATACCTCTACAGGATCTCTCGTTACTTTCCTTGTTATAGGCTTCCTAAGCATTGTGACAGCCATTTCTACTTTTTGTTGCCTTAGTTGTTGTGCTAAAAGTTTTTGTGTGCTCCAGTGTTGTTATCAAAAAACAAAACAGTTGCTTAACAGCAATCTTTCTAAACTCGTGTATATTATCAAGGTAACCCATTATTTTCTGCTTAGTATTCTGCAGTTGATCCTCTTCTTGTTCTGTGAGATTCCCCCTATTCTGCAATACTTTAACATTTGTCAGTCCCTCTAAATAATTCTTGTTACCTCTTAACCACAGCCCCCTTTCTTTTATTTCATTCTATTTTTAAACTCCTCCTTACTTTTATCCCACTCCCTAGCTATATTTTCAGAAGAAATTTCTATTCTCTCAAATAGCTTCTGAATAATCTCCACTACCCATTCATTAAATTCCTCTCTTTCAACAGATAGGTGGGAAAGGACCAGTGTCTCATTTTTATTTCATCACCCTGTGTTTTTATTTTAGTTATTACTGGCACATGATCTGAAATAGTTATTGGGTGTGTATGAAGACCTTCAACTAAATGCACATGCTCCTGGGAAATCTAAATTCTGTCTAGCCTAGTCCAGTTTTTATATCTTGAGGAATAATAGGTAAATTCACTCCGAATTTCTATTACTAAATTCACATCTTCCATGCCAAATATTTTCATAAATTCTTTTTTCAAAAATCTACCCTCCTTTGTTACACTTTCCTTTCTGTGCCCCCCAAACACATCTTCACTGCTGCAAATCAAATTCCTGTCTCCAACTGTAAGTAATATTCCTTGCTGAAAACTGATGATTTCTCCCAGAATTTTCTTAAGCTCCGTT
Organism: Protopterus annectens; assembly: GCF_019279795.1. Classification (NCBI taxonomy): domain Eukaryota; kingdom Metazoa; phylum Chordata; order Ceratodontiformes; family Protopteridae; genus Protopterus; species Protopterus annectens. The sequence continues at coordinate 449,057,271 of NC_056743.1, forward strand.
ATAGCAGTTTTAGGTGGAATTTAAATACATGCCAGTGAAATCCTCCTCCCTTGCCAGTAGCCCCATAGCACTACAAATCGGCCATTATTATTTTTTTTATCCTCTTCTATCACTATTGGAGATCCTCTTGCAATTAATATAAGTACTCTTCTTTTCATTTGTCCCAGATATTCTGCTGAATAGCCATCCCAAAAACCTTTCTTTACCAAATTCATATGTTCAGTTGTTTCCAAGTGTGCCTCCTGTAACACAGCTATTTGAACTCTACATTTTTATATAGTTCACTGTTCTTTCTTTTTTGTACTTATCTATGAGACCATTGACATTTAAAGACATTACAGAAAACATCATTGTATTAAAAAGTTATTATTCCCACCTTTTATGTATAACACCTTTTTTGTTGAATGTCTAGTTTCATCTTTTGTATTACATGTATACACTGTTTGGTAGGTTGAACTTTTATATAGTTGCTTCTTGTCATATCCATTTGAGTCTATATCACATCTTACTAAACTTTTTATTTTACTGAAATCCCTTAAACCTAAAAACAAACAACCCCCAATACACCACTAAAACCTACTAATTTAATAATAACAAACTAAACTATGTGCATCTTCAAATATTGAAGTTTTACCCTCCTAATAGAAACAACTGTCCCAAGCTGATAGCCACACTCAAAGACTTGAGTTAACCTAAAAGAAAGGTTATCCATGTCAAGAAGCATGGTGCACCCTGTGCATCTACTAAGAATGTTACAATAATCATTCTGAACTATATGATTGCCCCTTTTCTGGAAAGTTCTCTTTGGACCATTTTTGATACTTTTTTCTTAAAATTATGCTTGTTCAAAGTCTGCTGGAATTACTTGTGTTTCTTGAAAAAGAGCTACAAATTTTGGCAGTGTTAGGGACTGAAAAATTCAAATAACCCCAGGAATTAATTAATCTCTTTCATCAAGCTATTTTGAGTACTTGGGTAGCAGAAAGATCAAACAAATCCTACCTATTAAAAGGAGAATTTAAGACTTCTGATTTTTTAAACACATTTATTAAATTATCACTTACGACATCTGCAAACATATACTAACAGAAAAGAAAACAAACCTGTAGAATAACAGGTGTGTTGTACCTTTAAGAAGCATTTCCAAGATCTGTGTGTGCATACAAATATCAAGCATGTGTTAGCTTCGGTGCCATTTTGAAGGTCCAGCCAGAAAGTTAACATATATGTGCATGATAGCTAGTTTGTTTATAAGTTAATAGGTTCATAGGTAGGTACTAGGTTATCGGCCCAAGGGCCTAAGTAAGCCTAGCCAACAAGGTTCCCTGGCTTACGCCACCCAAGAAAGTTAATTTACTGTGCCCCTGTCGAGCAGAGCCACAGAAGTGATCCCTGGGGTGTATTTCTTATTTCCCATCCACTCATCAAGATTTTTCTTGAAGAGTGCTAATGAGGAACTTTGCTTGACATAGTTGGGTAGCTTGTTCCAGAGTATAGGAAGTCTCTTGGACAAGAATCTATCCCTCTGTCAGAAGTAGTATTTGAACCCACGCCACGATACACAGACCAGAATTCCCATGAACACTGGAAGGAGTTCAATCCTTGATGTTGGCGCCTTAGACCTCTCGGCCATCTTGACATGGACCTCATTTATGATGTGTTTGCATACAATAAAGCTGCTTGAACAAGAACCCATGATGCTCTCTTGCTTTATCCTGACTTGGCAAGCCACACTGTGTCAGAACCAGGATGGCAAAGACTATTCTTCAGAGCCATGAGATAATGGCGAAGGCAAACTAAAAGAACCGAGAGCAAAAGAGGGCCAGAAACAAGTTAAAGGCAAAGAGAACATACACAGATAATTTATTTATTAAAAGAAAATATATGGAGCATTACAAGGACACAAAACATATTGTTAGGCAAATGAATAGCAAAGAAACATTTATTAAGCAAATGAGAATTATAAAAGAGCTCATTAATCAGATGAAATGTCTGAAACCAAGTTATTTGATAAAACGAGCATTAAAAAAGTAAGTAAAGGGTTCAGAATTACCTCAGAATTGTAAAATGAGCTTGTTTAAAGTAAGACGAGCACGTTTAGAGTTAAAATGAGCACAAGAAAGTATAATGGGCATGAAAAGAGATTTAATGAGCAAAACAAATATAACAAAAGAGCGCAAAAAGCACATTAACAGATTCAATGAGCAAAATGACTATAATAGAAAGGGAAGAAAAGGGCACACCAAGTATAAATAAAGCAAAGGCGACCTGCTTGTGTTTTAGAAAATGACTGTATTTTGGCATAAATTACTACTCTGTATTAATTGAAGCCTTGAATAGCATAACTAGAGTTGTCTGAAGTATCTAAAGGTGTGTAAAAGTGCTTACAGTGTGTACTTATTGCTGTGCATTTATTCCAAAGAGTTTGTTTTGTGCGAAGTGCAACTGTTTCGTGAAGTGCATTCAAGCGCAGCCATTTCGAAAAGTTTCTTGTGCCTGGGTGTGTCTGTTCACAGAGTGCCACCATTACAGAGTGTCTCTTGCACTATATAGAGTTGTTTGGCAAAGTGGAGCCATTTTGGGGAAAATTCCAGTGTGCTGTGTACTGTTTATTCACAAAGTGCAGTTATTTTGAGGTGTTTCTCACTCTGAGCTTCTCCTGCACAATACATTTGCAAACTACAATTACTTTGAGGCAATGTATTTACAAGGTGCAAGTACTTCAAAACAGTTCATTCATAAAGTGCCAATACTTCAAGATAGCTTATCTGCAAAGTACAGTTACCTTGAAGTGTTCCTTTTATTTTAACATTTGTTGACCGGGAAAGTCTGACCAGGTTCCACAGAGCCTGTTTTCAGAGGAGACCCGGGGAGAAATGCTCCAGATGCATGTCTTTAGAATATGGGAGGAAACCGGAGTACCCAGAGGAAACCCACGCAGACGCAGGGAGAACATGCAAACTCTGCACAGAAGGCACCCCAGCCGAGAATCGAAACGGAGAACCTCTTGCTGTGAGGCGGCAATGTTAACCGCTGCCTCAGCTTCTATTGCTCAGTTTATTCGTACTGTGCAGTTGTTCAAAATGTTTCTTAAAATGATGATAAATTACTTTTGCAGTAAAATGTTGATAAATGGCTTTGTCATTAAAGTGATTATAAGATAAAGGCTCATACAGTAAAATAATGATGATAAATGACTTTACCATTAAAGCCTTTACAAGATAAACGTCTTGCATACTAAAATAATTTCAAGGCAAGTGGGTTTTACAGTAAAGAGATTTCAAAGTATTACAGTGCCCAGGAAACTTATTAAGTGAAATTCAGTTATACAAAGGCTCATTATGTTGTTACAAGTGCTGGCATAAATTTCAAGCACATGTATATGTGTATGTACAAGTGTGTGTGTGTTCATGCATATTTCCAAGAGTTTTCACTGAGATATGTTAATATGGCAGATGGATTTTGCAAGCCACAACCACTTGTGTTTGATCAGAATATTGCAGAGAATTGGAGAATATTCGAGCAAGAATACAATATATTTATACATGCAGCTTATTCTGATAAAGATGCACGTATCAGAGCATTTATTTTGCTGAACCTAGCAGGGTCAGAAGCCACTGAAAGGGAGCATGCATTTGTCTATGAATCAGCAGTGTATGAAGGTGAATAAGTGTATGAAGGTGAATACACTCGGGCATCATAGATAAGCTATCCAGCTTAAATATAAACCCCTATGTCACAAGATGGGTCGCAAACTGGCTCAAAGACAGAACCCACAAAGTGAGAGTTGCTGGAGCCATGTCAGATTCGAAACCGGTCACAAGTGGCATCCCACAGGGTTCTGTCCTGGGACCACTCTTGTTCGGTATATACTTTTCTGAGGTACAGGCAAACGTGGAAGGACTATGGCTCACCAAGTTTGCAGACGACTGCAAACTGGGCGCCATAATCGACTCTCCAGCTGACACAAACATCCTTCAAAAAGGTCTCACAGAGACAGATAACTGGTGCCAGCGCCATGGTTTAAAGCTAAATGCCAAAAATGTATAGTCATACCCTTTGGCAAAAACAATGTGCCCACAAATTACCACATAGGTGGAAACCCATTAAGTACAGAGAAAGTTATTAGGGACCTGGGGACCCAAGTTGATAGCAATCTCTCCTTTGAAAACCACATTGCCAAAGTGGTTAGAAAGACCTTCTATATAGCCCACCTCATCACGAAGGGTTTCACATCTAGATCAAGAGAGGTAATTGTGCCCCTTTATTCATCCCTCATCAGGCCCATCATAGAATACAATGCCCCTTTTGGGATGTACCTTACCCGACACCTGCAGCAATTAGAGAGACCCCAAAAGTATCTCACCAAGAGGATCAAGGGTCTCAAACAGATGCCATATGCTGCTCGGTTAAAAAAACTCCAGCTCTACTCACTTGCATACCACCTACTTCGAGGCGATCTATGCCTGACATACAAAGCTATGTCAAATCCAGAATTAATGGACATGCTCCACCTCAGTAAATCTAAATCCCTTAGAGCCACACGCTCGAGGGACTTGAACCTCAGCACAGAAATAAATAGAACTTGCTGGAGGGACAGGTTCATAACCCAGCAGCTCCCTTCGCTCTGGAATAGAATTCCAGTTCATGTGAGGCAGAGCACCTCACTGAATCTCTTCAAGAAGAATCTCGATAGGTGGATGGGGGATCGTAGGTTTGTCCCAGGGATTACTCCCATGTCACTATTAGACAGAGGCACAGTAAACTAAACCTTAAAAAGGGCACAGTATACTCAAATCAAGGGGTGGCGTAAGCCATACAGAATCGGACTAGGCTTATAATTGCCCCAGGGCAGATAGCCTAGTATGAACCTATGAACCTATAAGGAGAAACTCATTGTGTTCATAGGGTCATAGTTTAGTACTAAGCTAACTGCCCTTGTGAGACATTTTAAGCCTAGCCAATTATCCCGTGTGAGACTCAAACTCTGCACCTTGTGTTTGCAAGGCAAACATCTTAGCCGTTAAGCCACCCTCCCAACCCTATTGTTATGCAGACTGAATCAAGGGAAGACCGCAAGTGTTTAAAGCATAAATTCAAAGAAATGTGTAACCCCAAGACTAATGTTACATTAGAGAGGCATTTGTTTTACATGAGAGATCAAAATCAAGGGGAAATGTTTGCAACTTATATTACTGACCTGAGAAACAAAGCTAAAACATGTAGGTTTGGTGATTTAAAAGATGAGTTAATAAAGGACAGACTAGTGTGTGGTATTAATAATGCTGCTCTGAGAAAGATTTTGCTTCATGACAGTGATTTAACGCTAAGTAAAGCCATTGAGATTTGTCAGATCCATGAAGTTACAGAAAGGCACACAGATATGCTTGCTAGTGGTAAGAGCATGGTTTCAGTAGGCTCCAGAGCTCGTGTAGACAGCATGCAACATGTGACAGGCAGAAGCAGGCCTAAGCATGTGGCAGCAGTAGCCCCTGCGGGACTTCCAGGTAAATCCCGTAGTCTTCTAGCACAGTCAAAGAACAGTTCAGTTAAAAAAGCAGGCTCAGTGGAGAAGCAAGGTTAACTAGTGCAAAACAGACATTGCTCAGTACAGCATGAGTGAATCAGCAAAACCCAAATCAAGCTTTATTGTTAACTGTCGCAATTGTGGTACCAACTAAGTGTAAGAAATGGAACCATTTTCTAAGATTTTGTAAATCGAATAAGCCTCACACAGTTACAGAGAAGGGTCACTCCAAAAAGCAAGTTGATCAAACAAACCTGCAACAGTCTGCTTTCTATGCAGATGGTGTGTCAGTTTTTGGTGAAAAGACTGATGCAGTAGATTTATTGGCAAGAAATTAACTGTTTTGTACTGTCCGGATCAATGGTAAATCCACCAAGCTTAAAGCAGACACTGGTTCAAAGTTTAATGACATGTCTGAAGATACTTTTGCAAGGGTCAGAGCTGGTGAACAACTAAATATGACTAGCTGTGTGAAACGTATAGCTTATGGAGGTGAAGAAATTCAAACCGAAGGCTCAGTAGTGTTATGTGGACAAGAACTATTATACCCTATTGTTCTATGTGGTTTAAAGACCTGTGCAGTCATTATTGGGTCTCAGAGAAAGTTTGAAAATGAATCTGCTTTCTTTTACGAAAGAAGCTCATCAGATAAGTACATGGCCTAGTTCCAGCTTCACCAATACTATTTTTTCAGAGTATGCTGATGTTTTCAATGACAGACTGGGCAAACTTCCAGTTGTGTATTCCATGAAATTAGACCCAGAAATCAGTCCAGTGGTCAGACCAGCAAGAAGAGTTCTGATAAGTATGCAGCATAAGGTCAAAGTTCAGTTGGACAAAATGGTGCAACAAGGTGTAATTTGTCCAGTTACAGAACCTACTGAATGGGTGTGTCCATGGTAGCAGCTCATAAAAAAGGCTCACATGAAATCAGAATATGTATTGAACCAAGAGATTTGAACACAGCATTAAAGAGACCGCATCATCCCATGCGTACCGTCAAAGATACTGAATGCCACTGTTTTTTCTATCGTAGATGCAAAGAGTTCGTTTTGGCAAGTGATGCTTGATTGCAAATCTTCATTACTGACTACATTCAGTACCCCATTTGGAAGATATAGATTACTCAGAATGCCATTTGGAATAAATTCTCCAAGTGAAGTCTTTCAGTGTGCAATGGAGCAAATTTTTTGGGGTTATCCTTGTGCCATAATAGTAGATGATATATTGGTTGGAGGTAATGGTGAGGCAGAGCATGAGAGAAATCTTAAGAGATTTCTAGACAGAGTACGTATACTGAACTTAAAGCTCAACCCTCTGAAATGCAAATTCAGATACCAGAAGTTACATATGTACATCATTTGTTTACAGGTATGGGCTTGAGACCAGACCTGTCCAAGCAAGCAGCCTTTCTTGAAATGCCAGCACCAGATACTGTGCAACCTCTACAATGTTTTCTTGGTATGGTCAATTACTTAGTCAAGTTTATACCAGACTTCAGTGAGTTGACAGCGCCTTTGAGAGAGCTCATATGTAAAAATTTTACTTGGTCACAGCTAGATCAGCACCAGAGGGCATTTGAAGTTCTTAAGCAGAAAATTGCTACCCCACCAACATTAAGGTACTATGATGTCAACAAACCAGTAACTCTTTCCTGCGATGCTTCATAATTTGGTTTAGGTACAATTATTCTTCAAGAAGGCAAGCCAGTAGTGTATACATCTAGAACACTTGCCCAGCTTGAGATGCAATATGCTCAAATTGAGAAAGAACTTTTGGTAATAGTGTTTGCATGTTTCAAGTTTCATGATTATATCTATGATCGAGAAATCCGGATTGAAACTGATCATCAACCTTTAGTTACTATTTTAAAGAAGCCTATGCATTCAGCTCCAGTGAGATTACAAAGAATGATGCTCAAATTGCAAAAGTACAACTTCAAAATGGTCTATACGAAAGGCAAACTTCTTTATTTAGCTGATACCTTATCCAGATCGCCCAGAAAAACAAAGGAACAACTTGATGCAGAGAATTTTGACTTTGATGTCATGAAAGTGCATAATTTTTCTACCACAAGACTTGATGAGCTACGAGATCATACAATGACTGATTCAGTTTTGCAGAAGCTCAATTACTATATCAGTGTTGGATGGCCGTCAAAGCAATCAAGTGTACCACCAGAAGTGCAATCTTACTTTCGTTACAGAGATGACTTGTTGATGGAAGATGGCATTATTTTGAAAGGTTCTAAAATTGTTGTTCCTGCTTCCTTACAACAAGAATATATCCAGATTTTGCATCGTGGTCACCTGAGTCCCGAATCTACTAAGAGAAGAGCGAGAGGACTAATATTTGGACTTCTCTAGCGAAAGACACTGATAGAGTACTTTCTTCCTGTTCAGTATGTAAAAGTACTAAATCGTATTTCCAAAAAGAGCCACTTCAGCCAAATCAAATTCCTGATCTACCTTAGTCAATTGTAGCTACTAACATATTCGAGTAGGACAATCAGCATTACTTACCACTGACAGACTCTTATTCAAATTGGTTCGACATCGATCTACTACCTAATCTAACTTCTACTACAGTCATTACTAAGTTGAAATGCCATTTCTCAGACCAAGGCAGCCCACCGAAATTAATCTCTGATAATGGTACACAATCCACCAATCAATTGTTTCAGAAATTTGCCAGAGAATGGGACTTCGCACATGTTACTAGTAGTCCAAAATATCCGCAATTAAATGGACTTGCTTAACTTGCATACAGAGTGCAAAGCAATTACTTGAAAAGTCAAAGCATGATAATACTGATTTTTTTTTTAATTTACTCAATATCAAAACATACCCCATGATGATATACTTGGTTCACCTGCTCAGAGACTTCTATCTAAGCAAACCAGAGCAACATTGCCTATCAGTTCTAGTTTACTGAGGCCTAAAGCTAAGAACAACCAAGCCATAAAAGCCCAGTTATCTAGAAAGCATTCTTTCCAAAAGTCCAGCTATGACAAGTTGAGCAGATTTCTTTGTCTACTGAAAAAAGGAGAGACAGTGAGGATACAAACAGTGAAAGGTTTCGACCAGATTGGTGAAGTAAGGAGTATATGTCCAGAGCCGAGATCTTATTTTGTTAAATCCGAGGTTGGGGAGTACAGGAGAAATCGCAGACATCTTCTTCCTGTAGCAGAACTGATATCACAGCATCATACCTGTGATAAACACTATAACTCTCAGAGCAATCCAGATGATATTCCTGTCCCAGAACATGTCTTGTCATCTGATACTGTTCTGGCAGATGATTCCAGTGTTCCTAAGACTGAACAGTCAGCAGAGACAATCCCAGTTGCTGAACCAGATCTCAAATTTTATGTCACACGATATGGTTGCATTTTGAAGCCTAGTGTGAAATACACAGCAACTTGGACGTAGTTGTATATATGTATCTAGCTTTGTATAATTGCACGATGAAAATCATTTCTATGTAAATTGCATATTCATTACTATCAGTGACAATGCTTAACTTATTTTTTCAAAGAGGGAGGATGTAGAATACCAGGTGTTTTGTACCTTTAATAAGCATTTCCAAGACCTGTGTGTGCATATAAATACCAAGCACGTGTTAAATTCAGTGCCATTTTGAAGGTGCAGCCAGAATGTTAACATCTATGTGCATGATAGCTAGTTTGTTTATAAGTTAGTTACTTAACCTCATTTATGATGTGTTTGCATATGATAAAGCTGCTTGAAAAAGAACCCACGATGCTTGTTTGTTTTATCCTAACCTGGCAAGCGACAAAACCATTTTAACATTTCTCCACTTATATACAATATATATACGGGTCTACTTTTTTTGATCGAAATACCATTGTTTCGAACAAAAAAAGTACAACCTTACTTTCGCAAAAGTGCACTTCAATGAAAGTAAAATTCTGCTTCAGCAAATCGGCAATTAAAATAAATAAATAAATAACAATTTAAACTCCGTTTTGCAGGGGGGCAAGCCCCCCTGCACCCCCCACACCCCTGCTACATTAAATATACTAACTCCAAGATCGCACTACAGTGGGGAAACAGGTATATTACCTTATCCCCACTGTAGTGCTCTGTTTTATTTAGATTGCTGGTTTGCTGAACCGGAATTCGCGAAAGTGCACTTTCGTTGAAATGCAATTTTGTGAAAGTAAGGTTGTACTTTTTTTGTTTGAAATAATGGTATTTCGATCAAAAAAAGTAGACCCATATATAAAATATATATATATATATATATATATATATATATATATATATATATATATATATATATATATATATATTTATATATCAGACATATTTTGTTTTCTATTATCATCAGCCCAATTTTGCAAAAAAAATTGCTGAATTCATGCCTCCTCTTAAACCTAACTCCTCCTCCTCTTGAACATTATTATGCATGTACTGTTTCCATAATTTCCATTCTAGTGATAAATCCCAAGGGGGTATAACTTCCTTGACAGGAGGTCTGAGCAGGAAGGTACCCTTTAGAAAGGTTTTACACAATTTAGCCGTAATCAAGGGACCTGACTCATGTCCCACATGGTAATGAGAGATAGCTGCCAGTTGAACCTTGACTGTAGAGCAGCTAGCCCCCTGATGAAACAGACCTGTAAGGAAATCCAACACAGTTGGTAACGGCACTGTGAAGGGATCTAAGTTATGATTCTCCGCCCAGATGGAGAAACGCTTCCACTTACTGCGATAGACCTTCCTAGTGGAAGGTTTATGTGCTGCTACAAGGATGGCTTTAACTGGGGAAGAGATTCCGGGAGTCCTGATTAGGAGTGGAACTGGAGCAGCCAAGCTGTCAACTTGAGGTTGTCCAGATTCGGGATTGGGAGATTCAGGGGATGAGATATTAGATCTGGTAAGGGATCCAGAATCCAAGGAGGATTTACCAGGTGAGACCACAGGTAAGGGAACCACGCTTGACGAGGCCAGAATGGGGCAATGAGGATCATTCTGCTCCCCAACCGACTGGCTTTCTGTATGAGTTTCAGCATCAGAGGTAGAGGTGGGTAAGCATAAAGTAGACCAGGAGGCCAAGCATGCACCAGGGCGTCTCTCGGGGATTCCCCAAAGGGGGGAATTAGAGCGAAGTAACTGTTGCATTTCGTATTTGAGGGAGAAGCAAAGAGATTGCAACAGGGTTGCCCCCATTCGGCAAAAATCCGCTTCGCTACCTGGGGATTGAGAGACCACTCATAAGGGGAAAAGATGGTGTGGCTGAGCCTGTCCGCCAGAATGTGGGTCCGTCCCGGAATGTGCGTCGCAATAAGAAAGCGGTTGGTGGAGGTCACCCATTCCCACACTCTCATGGCCTCTCGACAGAGAGGATAGGACCTGGTTCCCCCCTGTTTGTTGATGTGCCAGACAACTGACATGTTGTCTGTCTGGATCGCAATAGTTCCTACAGGAAGAAAGTTCTGAAGTGTTTGCAACGCTAATAGCACCGCCCTCATCTCCAGGACATTGATATGCAAAGAGGTCTCTGTGTCGTTCCACGTGCCTTGGACCGTCCTGCCTGAGCAATGCCCCCCCCATCCGAGGCGAGAGGCGTCCGTGGTCACCGTGGCGAGGGGAGGAGGCGTGGAGAAGGGACGTCCCATATGAAGGTCCGGAGATTGGAGCCACCATAAGAGAGCCCTCCTGCAAGCCCTGCTGAGGGGAATAGGATGGCTTAGGGGGTAATGTAGAAAGGACCACTGTACTTGAAGGGTCCATTGCAGGACCCTCATATTTAGATGAGCAAATGGCAAAAGAGGGATTGCCGCCGCCATGGAGCCTAGAGCCCTCAGGACCAACTCCGTCGATGGGGCTTCTAATTGGAGGATGGCCCGCACATGAAGCCTCAGGTTTTGTAGTCGTTCCGCAGTCAAGAATGCTAGAAGGTTTCTTGTATCCAACTTGGCCCCTATAAACTCTATCACCTGAGTCAGAGCAAGAGAAGATTTGTCCCTGTTGATGGTGATGCCCAGCTGGGGAGCAAGCCGGAGGAAGTAGTCCCTGGCTGAGCAAAGTAGGTGCCTTGTCGGGGCGGTCAGGAGCCAGTCGTCCAGGTATGGAAAAACCTGCATTCCCTGGAGTCTGAGGTGGGCCGCTATCACTGCTAATACTTTGATAAACACCGTGGGGGGCTATGGTGAGGCCAAAGGGAAGGACCCTGAACTGGTAGTGACTGGCTCCCAGCCAGAAGTGGAGGAACCTCCTGGATCATCTGTCCATCAGAATGTGGTAGTACGCATCCTTGAGGTCTATTGAGCACATCCAGTCGTTCTCCCGCAATAGGGGGAGGATGGATTGAAGAGTGACCATCCGGAATTTTTGTTTGGTTACTGACAGGTTCAAAAGGGAGAGGTTTATAATTGGCCTTAAGTCCCCCATCTTTTTTGGCACCAGAAAGAACCTGGAGTAAAAACCTAATCCGCGCTGGTCTGGGGGGACGGGTTGGATGGCTCTTTTTTCTAGGAGCTGCTGAATTTCTGCAGCTGCTACCTCCCTCTGATCAGGTGGTACACCGAGGGGGTTTCTGAGTTTGGGGACATGATACAGGGGAATTTGGTAACCTCTGGATATGATACGAAGCACCCAGTGATCTGATGTGATGGACTCCCAAGCTGCCAGGTGCCTCGAGAAACACCCCCCCCCCGACTGCCTCCAGAGTGGAGCAGTCGGGCAACCCCTCAGGGTTGCTGTGTGGGCCGATCAGAGAAGGTTTCTCTGGACCCAAAATTCTTCGGGCCCCCTCTGTCTCTAGGGCAGTGTCCTCCCTGTCCTCCTTTGCCATGGAAGGACTGGTTGTCCGGAGCAGGCTGGGAATGTTGTGATTTCTGGAACCACATCTTCTTCTGTCCCTTTTGGTTCTTAGAGAAGGACCTCTGGGGAGCAGAGAAGCGGACTCCGATGGCAGACAACGTCTTCCCATCCATTTCGCTCTGGACTAAAGTCTCGCGAACTGTCTTGCCAAATAAGGCAGAACCATCAAAAGGGGCATTCGCAAATGACATCTTGAATGGTTCCGCGAAGTCACAATGTCGCAGCCAGGCCTGGCGTCTCATGACTAGGCCTGCTCCGCTGGCTCTAGCGGCTCCCTCTGTGGCATGGGACAAAAGCCGCATAGAGGTATTCGATATAGATCTTAGAGTGGCCATGCGAGTGGAGTACAATTGTTTGTCCTCCGCCGACATGGACTCCGGGGGGGAAGCAGCGTACTCTTTGATAAGGTCTCGCTGCATCCTAATAATATGTGCCATGTAGTTCAGGGACCTTACTGAGAAGGTCGCTGAACTAAAGACCCGCTTCCCTAGGCGATCCATTGAGTGGGACTCTTTGCTCGGTGGATGGACCGAGGGGCTCTCCTGAGCTAACTCCCTCTTAGTGGCTGCCGCCACCAACATGGCATCTACGGGGGTACCCTTGCTCCAGTGGGACTTCTCTGAAGGGAGGCTCAGAATCCTATCGGGATGTTTGAGAACTGGCTCCACAGTGTCCGGCTCTTTCCACCCCCTGGTGGTAATAAGGTCCACCAGGGGGTCGGGCGGAGGGGACACCCAAGAGGTAGATGGGCTTGCTTCGAACGCCTCCAGGAACACGGACTTGTTGTAGGAAGCCTTGGGGGCAGACCACCCCCCCAATCCTGAGCATTTACATGATGTCTCCGAAGGAGACATCCTCGGGGGGGGTGACCTTGGGGGCCTTCCCCTTCATCCAAGTCCGTGTCTTCTGTTAAGGACTCAGGGGAGTCCACGTGCCTCCTCTTACACTTCCGCTTATGAGGAATATCCTCGGGGGTGCAGTCCGAGGAAGTCTCACCAGCAACATCTTGTTCCAAAGGAATGACCTGAGACATCGAAGCAGGCTGTCCCTGTGGCCAGGCGATGGAAGCCAGACCCAGCTGAGAGGGAGTGCAGGATGGGGCTGAGGCAAGGGTCGGGGGTCCGGACGCACTCGACAGAGCCCTTTCCACCGCATCGAAGGCCGAGGGAGAGTCGCTCTCTCTCGGATCCGAGTGCCGACTCCCACTCGGATCCGATGGGGGGATCGGAACCAGAGCCGAGACCATCGGATCCAAAGGACCCATGTGCTCTGACCTGGACGGAGCCGAAGGCACACTGAATCCCTCGGATCCGAAGTTCAGCCCACGGCTCCGAGAGCTCGGATCCGACAAGGATGGACCCGACAAACTCGAGGGAAAGGTCGGAGCCGAAGTACCAAGCACTGTCGGTGCCGACCCACCCCCGGCTCCAACACTGCCCGGCTCCGGGCGCTCCAAACCCAGGAAGCGGGTCGGAGAAGGAGCTATCAGGGCAAAAAAAGGCGTTGAGCTCCCCCCTGAAGGGGGGGGGTAGGAGCACTCCCATCTGCAGCTGGGCCTGGATGAACCTTCGCATCATCCGGTCCCAGTCTGCATCTGACAGGCTATAAGTGGATCTCGACGAGGCCACCAAGGCGGGCAGGGAGTGCCGCCTCGATGACCTCGACGGAGATCGGGTCTCCTCCTCCTCGGGTCTCGGTGAGAAGCATGGGGACCGGAGCCGAGGAGGAGGAGACTTGGAAGCCATGGAGGGAGAAGCCCGCTTAGCCGGGGGGGGCCGAAGTGGAGGCCTCGGCCCGCCGCTTGTGGTGCTTCTCCCTCTTTTTCTCCCTCCTGGCCTCCCTCTCCTCCTGCGCCGTAGTGGGAGTTTGAGTCCCGGCCGGGGGGAGAGAGGCAGGAGTGGCGGCCACCAAGGACTGGGGTGAGGCCACGGGAGCACCGAAGCCGAATCCGGGGGCAAAAGTCCCGCCAGGATCAGCTTCGACCTCCACTCTTTCAGTGCCCTGGGGTTGAACCCCGCGCAGATAGCACACCCTGAGGACAGGTGTTCAACCCCAAGGCACCGAACACACCGAGTGTGGCCATCCGCCGGTGAAAGCTTATGGCCACACTCGGTGCATTTAGAGAAGATCGGTTTTGGGGCCTCTGACATTATACTACAAAAAAAAGTAAACTCAATCACACAAGGCCCCAAACACACACCGACCCACACAAACACTACGCACCAGCGAGGGGAGGGGAGGAATTTACACTAACAAAAAATACAAGATTCTAAGGCTAAAATAAAAGGGAACCTAACATACTCAACCTTTTACTAAAAAATTACAACAATAAGTACAATAAGTTGAAAACTTATCTGCATATACTAGGAGCTCTGAATCTAGCTGCTTTCACTAAGCGCGGCAAACTAGATCTGAGGTCAGTCAGGATTGGCAGGAGATTATGGGTAAGGGGAGGAGCTAGGAGCTCGGATCTGATAGCTGTGAAACAATAAGCCGGCTCGGATCCGAGATCGGATCCGATACCCAAAGGTTGCTGACAAATGAAGTACCTACTTCAGATTAATAATTTCTTTACTTACAGCCATTTGCTCACCCAATATGTCTGATAGAGTACTCTCCAGGGAACTTTTAAAATTTGCCAAATCATTACACTCCAAAAAATATGTTGTCAGTTATTTCTCTCTTCAACATCACACTTCCACAATTTGCTATCTAACTGAGGAAAAAAATCTTTGAAGTCTGCTTGGGGTATTCATATACCTATGAAAACACTTCCAAGCAAAGATGCTAAACGTTCTGGACTTGGTTGCATACTTGGGAGCCATACATGTCTTCCAATTGTTTTCTTGTCAACTGATTTTTAACTTTCTCTTCCCAATTTTTTATAACCTCCTTTGATTGATTCTTATAGTTATTATGCAATACTTTTATGACTTACTAATCATCTCTTTTAACAAATGCTTCTGTTTTAGATTCAACTAAACACTCTACCAGAGCAAGTCTTTCACTTAAAACCCTCCTATTCCTTTCTCTTTGCCCGTACTCTGAGATCAAGCACATGTAGGGAAGGCCATCTCTAGCCTGCAATCCAAATGTCTTCTTGGCTTCATCCCAATCTATTTGCTCCCAATATCTTGATTACTTTGCCAGGTTTCTCCAGTAAATTCCAACCCCCTCTTGCTTATTTCTGTACCCTTACTGGCAAATTCTCCTTTCACCATTCTCATATTGGCTTAGTTCTTACAATATGTTCTGATACTTTATGAATATAATATTCTGTATGGTTATTATTCTCCATAAAGATCTGCATCCAAAATCCCTCTCTCTCTCTCTCTCTATATATATATATATATATATACATATATATATATATATATATTTCTTGAACCGAACCTCTCACTTGCTTTATCACCATCCCTTTCCACTTTGAATTATAACCTTCTGCTTGTGTTATGTATATGAGCCTTAATTGTGTATCTCTAAAATATCCCTTCAAATCAGGTAAAACTAAACAACTTTGTTCTATTGGAAGGGTCATCTTTTCCCACTTAACTCTTGCCCTTTCTCCCTCCAAGATAAATTCTTTTAATTATTGATAAATTATTGTCCACAACTTCTCCTCAGGTTGATAAAACTATGCCTGACTTGTACACAAGACTAAAGGGACTAAAAACATTTTCACTGTTTGTATCTTACTATCCATACCCATAAATAACGGCTTCCAGCTTCTCAATTTTTATTATATTTTGTTTAGTCCCTATCCATGTATCCTTAGCTGCCATTTCTGAGTCCCTTATTTTCTTTGCCACCCCTGCCTGTTCCCTCTCTTCAAACACAACTTACCTGAGAGGAACTCTCCTACTTTAATTCTTGCCTCTGATTCTTCATATATCCTTATAATTAAATCTATTATTGTATCAGGGAATGCAAATGTGTCCAATGACCCTCTCATAAAATCTCAGCTTAATCTGTCAAATGCTTTCTCTGCAACAAGACACACCAAAAGCAGAGGTATTTTCTTACATTCTGCTTCCCTCTGGATCATCATTCATCTATTAATTTTACCAAATGTTTGCCTACCCTCCACAAAACCACACTAAGCCATATCAATCCATGTTGGCAACACCTTTGACATTCTTTCTGTTAGTATAGACATAAACAGTTTATAATCGTGGTTTAAAATTTAAATGGGTCTATATGAAGCTGGGTCTTTGCTGTATTTAGGTAACACAGCCACCACAGGTTTCTTCCAAGATGCTGGTGCTTCCCCTCCTTTTACCATATTGTTAAATAAAATCTTCTAAAGCTTTATCATTTTCCTCCCTCCTAATTTCCAAAGTTCCACAGGAATGCCATCTTCTCCTGGAGACTTTCCTAAAGATTGATTATACATCACTGCTTTTATCTCATCACCTCCTATCTTAACTGTTAGTTGTTGAGCGTCGTCTACTTCTAACTTTGGCATAATTAAGTCTTTTATAAATATTTCCACTTGTATTCTTTCTTGATTCCCACATTTCTCTGCTTTATACAAATTTTCATAAAATTTTCGGAATATGCCTAAAACCTGTACAGGGTATCTGGTTATGTTTTATTGTTATAAGTTCCCTAAGTTTCATGACAAACCTTTCAACATTCTGTTGCCTATGTTGTGGTGCTAAAAGTTTTTCTGCTCTGGAGTTGTTATCACAAAATAGTTGCTTAAGTGCAATCTTTGTAAACTCATGCATATTATCCAGATACTCCCTTATTTTCTCTTTATTAGTCTGCATTTGCTCCTCCTCATGTTCTGTGAGATTCCCCTTATTCTGAAATACTTTAACCTTTGTCAGCCCCTCTACGTAATGTCTATTACTTCTTAAACATATCGCTTTCAATTTTATTTCAACCCTATTTTTAAACTCCATTTTCATTTTATCCTGGTCTCTGGCTATAACTTCTGAAGATATTTCTATCTAATAACTCTTGAACAATTTCCAATACCCATTCCATAAATTTTATGTCATTACCCAGCATTTTTATCTTAGTTTTTATTGGTACATGATCAGAAATGGTTATTGGATGTATGTCAATGGTTTCAATTAAATGCACACATTCCTGTGAAATATAATTTCTGTCTAGTCTATCCCAGTTATTGTACCTTGGTGAATAATATGTAAATTCTCTCCGAGTTCCTACTACTAAATTCACATTTTTCATACCAAATATTTGCATGAATTTCCTCAGAAATCTACCCTGTTTCATTATATTGTCCTTTCTAGGTCCCCGCTACATTCTCACTATTGCAAATCAAATTCCAATCCCCAACAATAAATAGTATTCCCTGTGGAAAGCTGAGTCCATAATAGCAGTTTTCAGTGGAATATAAATACATGCCACTATAATCCTCCTTCCTTGTCAGTAGCCACTTACTACCACAAATCTACAAATTTTGTCTTTTTTTTCCCTATTTATCACTATTGGAGCCCCTCTAGCATTTAATATAATTCCTCCCCTTCTCATCTGTCCCTGATATTTCCTCTGTTCCTGATATTCTGCTGAATATCCATTCTGAAATCCTCTCTTTGTCAAAGTCACATGCTCAGTTCTTTACAAATGAGTTTCCTGCAGCATTGTTATTTGCACTCTCCATTTATTAATACAATTCATTACTCTTTTCTTTTTATCTCTATCTGTAAGGCCATTAACAATCCAGGATAATATGGACAGCATAGCCATCATGATAAAAAGCTATTGTTCCCACCTATTACAAATGTGCAAAATCCAGCTTTTGTGTTACATGCATAAGCTAAATGTTTGGCAGGCTAATCTTTTGTACAGTTTTTTCCTCTCATCTCTATTTGAACCCATGTCACATTTTCAACACTGTTTGTTTTAATGAAAACCCTAAAAAAACAAAATAAAAAACACCCCATCTCCTATTAACTTGGAACAAACACACAAAAATATGTACATCTTCAAAACATGAAGTTCCAGAAGAGAAAAAAAATGCTCCAAAGTGATGGCTGCACCTCTAGGCATTATCTAACCTAAAATTAAGGATACCTATGCTAAAGTGCATGCTACAGCAGCCTGTGCTCCCACTTACATTGATTGCTGTCTTTTCTTTTCTTATCTCTCTCCCCCTCACAGACATGAAAAATAGCTTATATGCTTTCACAAAACATTAACTTTTAGCCCTAAATAAAAATGCACTGGATATCTTTAAATAAAACTAAACCGTACACTGTTCTATTGACTATAAAGTATAAAGACTGCTGAGGACGCTGTTACCTCTTATTCACTTCCCATAATTTCAAACTTAATGCTTTCACTGAACTGCTTGCCATTGTGCCTTCAAATATTGCATTTCCCTTGGCAAAGAATACTCAGAATTCTCAAGATTAACTGCTTGCACCTGCAGACAGCTTGTCTCTATGGAAATCTACTCAGCAATGAGACTTTCTAAATTTCACTCAGAAAAGAATGCACAGCTGACCACAGCTGTGAACATCTCAACTCCACTGAACATTTGCGTATGGAAAACAAGCAAAATAATATCTTTGCAGTGGTAAGAAGTTTAGCATTTTCATGGCCTTCATCATTTTGTCTTATTTTTAAAACCTTCATGTTTACAAAAACATATATTCACAGTTTATGCCAAAGGTAGTAATCTATACATTCACCTTAGTAAAATAAAAAGAGAAAATATCCTAATTCTACATATAAGCCGTTCACTTTTACATCCTACCGCCACCCTAGCAGCCCAAGATCACAGCATATGAGCATTAAACTTGCTTTTGCCCAGTCTTTTTTTCTCTTGTTATACTGTAAAACCTATACTTCTTACAACTAAAAAAGTATTTGTTTACTCCAATATCGTTAACACACACAACAGTCACTGAAAAGACTCTCCCCACACATTTAAAACACCACTGACTACACACTACACAAGATGATTTTACTTTATGCAACCTGCAGTTTATATCATGGAATGTTTTATACAAATACTAATAAGAACAAAATTAGTTTTGCTTACAGTTAGCTTTCTCCCTTTTAGTGTCTTTCTAAACATTAATGATATAAAGTGGGGTATATATTTTATAGTCCACCCAAAAGTTTAACAAAGTTATCAAAAGTCCACTGTTTTTCAGCCACATTTTCTTGCAAAATCATTTTTCACAAATGTGATATGATACTTTATAGTATTCCATTTATTCTCTATCTTCAGAGTTGCTAGTCTTCTTCCTATTCATCTCCGTCTCCCAAAACCAGACTCTGGTTCACGTCCAAGGCACTGTTGTTTCTTCTAGTCAATGCCTGTGCTTTTTTCTGTCTTTAAAGCATTTTCCTTCGGAACACTAGAAAAGATTTCACTGACAAAGTTGATCTATCAACCTTACTGTTGGAAGAATGAGAATCAGAGTCTCCTTCTGCTTGCTGACATACTTTTTCTTGCTAAACTTTTTTATTTCCTCCTTAGCCTATTCTGCATAAAAAATGACTTTGATCCTCCAGGGAAAAAACACTTTGAAGACAGCTGGATACAGTGGCTCACACCTTCTAGTTTCTCTAGTACAGCAGAAAATCTCAGGTTTTCTCTGTGTGCTATCTTCTAACTCTATTATTTTTTTAACAGTTATTCTTGATAAACCTCATATTTAGCCAGCTTTTTCTTCATGTCATTTTTGCAGTTTTAGTATTCATCTGAATGGCTAGTTAAAGCTTCTATTTTTTCCAGCCTTTTGTTATTTGAATTGACATATTCATTGAATGTTTCATTTATTTTAATCACCTCTGAGTACATTTGATTTATTTTTTTCCTCTTAATTACTGAAAAACATCTCCTGAACCAAAGTTGAAGCTTGAACTGCTTTTTGCTGAACATCTGCAGAATCCTTCCCAGACAATGTTTTCTTTTTGCCTTTTCTGGTTGATTTTCTTTCAGGTTTTCCCATTCTCTTATTCTTTGCTTGCATCCATGCAGTGTATTTACAAGCTAGTAACTGAATTTTGCCAAAAACACATTTGAATGGCACTAATTTCTCTCAGTTTCTGTTTTCACACTGGGAGAGCTAATGTTGTGTGGTTAATCAGTGTGCAGACATCTTGGAATTGTCAGATTTGACATATTCATAAAACTTTTGATTAAAACGTCTCATCACAGCAACAGCAGTTACTGCACTCAACACACAATCATAAGCACAGTTCAAAGAATGTCTAGTTACTTGAGAAACAACATCAATGGCAGAGTTCAGAGAAGACCTTCCTTCTGAAACTGGCAAAATGGCACACATGCTACTAATATTGTCAACATATGAGCTTGATAATTCAGGATTCTGAAGGCTAAAGCAAGAGAATAATAAAATCTCTTCCCAAACCTGTCAAAAGCTTGTCCAGCCTTCTAATAAGTAGAAGGATTACCTTTTACCAGATTATTTTGTTGCAGCTGGGCTTGACAGCAGAATATCTGACATAGGATGCAAAAACAAATACTTTTTTGAAGGCTGATTAACTTAAAGTCTGTATGCCTTTTAGGGGATGCAGACTGACTGTAAGATGTATTGCAGGCAATACCACAAATATCCTCCAATGCTGGAAAATAGGAAGAGTCGGAGTAAGTTCTGGTAAATTCACCTACAACAACTCCATATGTCCTCTAAGAGGAAGGAATACTGGGACTTTCAAGATGGCTGCACATTGAATAAGAGATTAATTCTAGCTCTCCCATTGTAAAAACAGACACTTAGCAGAGAAAACCAGTGGATTCATATCTCTGGTTAAATTTCAGTCACTACCTATTAAGTGCACTTCTTGGATGCCAGGAAAAAATGGAATACAGAGGATCTGAAGGAAAATCAACTACAAAAGGTAGGAAAAAACATTGACTGGGAAAAGTACTGCAGCTGTTCAACAAAAAGCAGTGCAAGCTCCAGACATGACTTCTGGTAATCTAAAGGAAAGTATAAGACAACTGCACAGAGACCTGATTAAAATAAACAAAACACTGATTGAGTATATCAACTCCAACAGAAGGCTGGAAAAATGGAAGAAGCTTTAAACAGGTATTCAGATGAGGTTATAAAACTGCAAAAATCAGAAAATGAAATGAAGAAAAGGCTGGCTGAAAATTAGACTGCTCAAGAAGCGATGTTTCAGTTTCAAAAAAATAATAGAATTAGAGGACAGAGCATGTAGGGAAAAAGAACTTATGTCCTTAACATAATGTTCTATCTGTGTTGTCCACTTTCACTCTTGTTCAACTAATGGGATCGAATCCTATCCTCAGATCTGACTTGGCCGTTTTACTAGATCATGGCCACCAACGAACTCTAGAGCTCCTTCTCTATAATGCACCACTCCTAACATCCCTCAGATCTTGTTTGCAGCTTGACAGGAAGCCTATAAAAGAAGTACCATAACTGGAGTTCAATACAAAGGACACAGGTGCCTGAAGTAGCCCATTCCCCAGATGTCAGTTATGAAAAATGGGGAGGGATGGTAGATGGGGAGTTGAGGAAGAATGAAAATGGACAACACAGGTGGAACTTTATGGTAAGTACATAATGTCTTGAATAGATGTTGTCCATTTTCATGCCTTCCGCAACTATTGGGACAGAGTCCCCAGCTACCTAAACTCCTGGGTGAACTCTAAGGAAGGATATTCTTGAGTACGATTGAGCCAAACCCTGCTCTTCCCCTCAAGATCAAATCTAGTTTGTAATGAGTGATAAAGGTATGACGATTTGACCAAGTTCACTGCACATATATTGTCCACAGAGCTCTAGAATGGAATACAGCAAAAAGTTTCTATAGGTCTGGTTGAATGAGCCCTTAATAGTTTTGGTAAGGGGAGATTCAATTTGTTATAGATAAAGGAGATGCAATTTTTCAACCATCTAGCTAGACTTAGCTTTGTAGCTGATTCACACAATTTATAATGTGTGAAGGAAACAAATAACTGATCCAGCTTTCTAATCTCTTTTGTTCTGTCTAGGTAGAAATGTAATTGTCTATGAATATTGCAGTAAGTGCAACATATATTCCCCTTTATTTGTATATTGTGGGAAAAATACTGGCAAGTTAAAGAATTGGTGAATGCTGGATTCTGGCACCACCATAGGAAGGAAGGAATGAAGCAATAGTATCTAACATGACCCTTTCCTGGGGGCTTAGAAGATAACGTTTTAAGTTCTGACATTCTTCTAGCATATGAAGTTGTTACTAAAAAGACAGTTTTGCAGGTCAAAAATTTAAGATCACATTTATCTGCTGGTTCAAAGGGAGAGTCTATTAAGGCTTGCAGTACCAAATTTAAATCCCATGGTGGCATGGCGTCTTTAAAAGGAGGTCTTAGCAGAAGAGTACTTTGCAAAAATGCTTTGCACAGTTTAGAGGAAGCCAGGGAAGAACTTTGAAATCCCACATGAAAGTTAGAGATTGCGGCGAGTTAAACTTTAATAGTTGATGAACTAGCACCTTCTTTAAGCAAACTCTCAAAAACTTCTAGAACAGAATGAATTGGAGCTGAGAAGGGATCTATTTGATTCTGTTCTACCTAATAAACAAAGCAACTCCATTTACTCCTGTAGAGTTTCCTAGTGGAAGGTTTATGGGAAGATAAAAGTATGGAACAAACAGGAGAAGAAAGCATTAGTTGCCAGACTATTAAAGGAAATGGATAAATCACAATGTTAGTTTGAGATTTGAGATATCCAGGTGAACCATGCCTGTTGGGTGATACAGACTGTCTGGAATTGGATCCAGAATCCAAGGTGGGTATAGTAGATGAGGCCGAAGAAAGGGGAACCAAATCTGCCAAGGCCAGTAAGGAGCAATAAGGATGGCTTTGCTCTTTAATCAGGTTGCCTTCTGAAGGAATTTGGGAATTAGGGGAGTTGGAAGATAAGCATACAGAAGACCAGAGGGTCAACAGTAAAGCAGAACATCCCTCTGTGATTTCCCCAATGGGAGATCAGGGCAAAGAAGCTGCTGCACTCGTATATGGGAGATGCAAAAAGATTGCAGTAAGGCAGGCCCCCTGACAGAAAATCATTTCCATCACTTTGTTGTTGTGAGACCACTTATGAGGTAGTAAAATGGACCAGCTCAGTTTGTTTGCTATCACACTGGACTTTCCTGGTCACTAATGCATTGCTATTAGAAAGTGGTTGGATGACATCGCCCATTGCCACACTCTGAGGGCTTCTTGACACAGGGGATATGACCCATCTGACCTGCTGGTGCAAAGAACACTCTATTCACTACCTCAAAGGCAGACTGCTCTGAGGAGAAGGAAGCCAACGGAGTCAAAAAAGTGTGTTTCTGGCCCGTTACTTCCCTTCACCCAAGGATCATACCACACAAGGTGGACGTCACAGCCGAGCTGTCCAGTACCAAAGCTCCGAGATTAAGACATGGCTCTAAAAACCTCAAAGTCAAAGCCATCCTCTCTGATCTGATAAGGAAGCTTCAGCTACAAGAATAATCTGGTGCACTGAGAGCAATAGTCAGATCTGAAGGCAGTGTTCTCTTCAGATCTGAACCAGACGGACCCAGAAGGCTAGGATCCAAGGGATCTAAAACTACAGGATGAATTAGAGAAAGAGCTGTTACAGGTAGAGTGGTAGATGGATGGACTTCCTCACCTGAAGGGGTAGGAATGGTGAGAACCCCCTTCTGAATCCCATTAGTTGAGGAAGGCATGAAAATGGACAACATCAGATCCCGAGAATTTATGCTGTACCAGAGAAGCTGGAAGGAACAGACTGTATTAATTTTATCAAAGTACAAATAACCAACTGAACTGGTATTCCACAGAAGGAGTTGTTAATTGAAAGGTTGCACTGTGTGTATGCTACAAACCTGGCTATGACAGAAGCAACCTAGACCTTTAATAGTAAAGATGCAATACTACCAGCAGAAGAACTTGATTTTGACAAAACTGAGGCAGAAGGACAGAGTACTAAAAGTGGGAGACAGCAGAGTGCTTGTGGAGAATGATTATTCATTGTCCATCAGTCAGAAGAAGAGTAAATTTATTCTAGTATTCAGGGAATGTCAAAAAGCAGGCATGAGATTTACACTACTATACCCAGCTATCTTCAAAATATTCTTCAGTGGTGGGGAAAATCATTTTCTAATGATCTACATGTGAAGGAGGAAGTACAAAAGTCTGTCCAACAAAAAGTGAACTGTGAAACAGTAGGAGATTCTGCTTCTTGTTCTTTTGGTAAATAAAGACAGTACAGTTCTGTACACTTGCCATAAATGTAGATGTTCGAGTGTATTCACTGTTGCAGTCATTACATTTGGGTTATCTGCCTAGAGGTAGCCCTCAGCCGGCCTGAATATCAAAGTCTTAGATTCCTGCATCGGATGCTGTCTCTTCTTCCATGACATCAGGTCATCAGGGGTATAAAACATGCAGCCGACGCCATTACATCAGTTTTTCTTGCCCCAGATATCAGGTGACCCCACAATGGGAAGCAATTATATGATATGTTACACCTCCATCAAAAAAGCAAATACACCAGAAAGCTTAAAACAAGAAGGAAAGGTAGAGCCAAGCTAAGTCAGGGGGCTGGAGGGAGGGTAACCAGGACTGCAACAGTGAATACACTTTAACATCTACATTTATGGTAAGTGTACACAACTGTACTATGTTCTTCATGTTTCACTGTTGCAGTCATTACATTTGAGTTGATTCCCAAAGCTAATGAAGGGAGGAGGAAGTTAGAGAGCATTAGGGCCAGCTATTAAGCCCTGCAAAACTGCAGAGGCAAAACCAGCTCTGGATTTAGAAAAAAATAGGCATGTGGTAATGCTTGGTGAAGGTATGTACAGAGCTCCAGGTAGCAGCTTCTAGGAAGTCCCTGGTAGGAACACCTCTGAGAAAGGCTGTAGAGGTAGATGCAGCCCTGGTGGAATGTGATCTTATCCCCTGTGGGGTATGTTTTCCATGGTGCTTATAGCAGAAATGAATGCAATGGGCTATCCATTTAGAAATGGTTTGCTTTAAAATGGCCTCCCCCTCTGCCCCTGCAGCAAAGCCAACTAGCAGCTGTTCAGATTTTCAGAGAGGCTTTGTCCTGTCCAAATAAAATCTAAGTTGTCTGTGCACATCCGAATAGTGCAGTATTCGTTCTCCATTGTTTTGTGGATTCGGGAAAAAGGTAGGCAAATGAATAGACTAATTTAGGGCCACACTAGACAACACCTTGGGCATAAAGGAAGGACTGGTCCTGAGGGAAAACCTGTCTGCATGGAAGATAATGAAGGGCTCCACTGCTATGAGGGCCTGTAATTCAGACACTCTTCTTGCTGAAGTGATGGCTAGAAGGAAGGCTGTTTTCCACGAAAGGAATTTCAACTCTGCAGTTGCAGCTGGTTCAAATGGAGGAAGAGTGAGCTTTTCCAATACAAAGTTAAGGTCCCAGGCTGGAGTAGGGGCTCACCTGGGGGGTCTTAAATTTTCAGTCCCTCTGAGGAATTGCTTTAACTGGGGGTGAGAGAAGAGGGTGGTTCAGTATTATAATGTGCTGAAATGGCAGAGGCAAGAATTTTAATTGACGAGAAGGATAGGCCCTAGTGGAGCATTTCTGTTAAGTACTGAAGAATATGAGGTGCCCATCCCCTGAGTCTGGCTCCAGGAACAGTATCTTTTCCACTTTTCAGCATAGGATTTTCTAGTACTAGGTCTCCTTGCTTCCAGAATGACATCTAGCACCTACTTACTGAGGGATGATATTGGAGAGCTCAAGGGATTAGCCAGGCTGCAAGGTTCAGGGTTTGAAGCCGAGGGTGCAGAATCTGGCCCGCCTGCTGGGACAGCAGGGAAGGTGTCTGAGGTAGGTGCCATGGATCCAGCAGTATCATATTGCGCAAGAGGGGGTACCAGTGTTGGCGAGGCCAGTCTGGTGCAATCAGTATTGTCCTTGGTTTGTCCTGTTTGATCTTTAGCAGAACCTTCGAGAGGAGAGCAGAGGGGAAAAGGCATATACCAAGAGGCTTTCCCAGGTAAAGGACAGGGCATCCACTTTCCAAGCTTGACTGTGGGGAGTCCTTGTGCAGAATTTGTCCAATTGGTAGTTCTGAGGGGAGGCAAACAGGTCTATCTCTGGAGTCCCCCATTTGTTCCTCAAGAGGTTGAATATTTTTGGTTCCAGTTTCCATTCGTGTGAGTCCATGAGATTTCTGCTTAGGTCGTCTGCCAGTGAATTTAGCTTGCCTGGCAGGAATTGAGCTTGTAGGTGCACTTGGTAGCTCAAGGCTGTATTCCACAGAGCCATGGCTAGTCTGCAGAGAGGGCACGAGTGGGTTCCCCCCTGCTTGTTTATGTACCACATAACTGTGGTGTTCTCTGTCTTTACCAATAATTGTCCTGGAAGGATGTGGTCTTTGAAGGCTGTCAGGGAATTCTGTACAGCTAACATTTCTTTTTGGTTGATATGCAGGTGCATCTGACTCAGGTTCCTTTTGCCCTGAATGCACTGCCCTGCCAAGTGAGCCCCCCATGCATAATCTAATGCGTCTGTTGTTAGGGTATGGGCGTCAGGGGGTAGATTGAAAGGGAGCCCCTTGTTGTGGTAGCAGGCCTCTGCCCACCAAAGGAACTCTGTCTTTATACAAAAAATTATAGGAATCATTGATTCCAGGTCCTGAGAATGTTGACACCATAGGCTTTTTAGATACAATTGTAGTTTCCTCATATGTAGTCTTGCATATGGAATTAGTAGAATGTAAGAGGCCATGAACTCCACGGCTTGTAAAATTTTCCTTGCAGATAGCTGGGTCTTTGTGGCCAGTAGTCTGAAGTAGGCTGTCAAATAAACTTGTTTCTCTGGCGTGAGGTAAGCCATCTGGGAAGTTGTGTTCAACCTTGCTCCCAGGAATACAATCTGTTGGCAGGGTACTAGGTGAGATTTCTTTTTGTTTATGGTGTACCCCAGTGAGGTTACAAGTTCCTTTACAAATGCCAGATGTTTTAATAGCAAGTCCTGGCTTTTTGCCTGAATCAGACAATCATCCAGGTATGGGTATATTTGAATATTTATCTGCCTGCTAAACATTTTGTGAATACCCTGGGTGCAGTAGATAAGCCAAACGGAAGTGCAGAGAACTGATAGTGCATGGAGCCTGCCCTGAAGCGTAGGTATTTCCTGCAAGATTCCCTTATTGGAATGTGCAGGTAAGCTTCCTTTAAGTCTAAAGTTGCCAACCAGGCATCTTTGCATAGCACAGGAAGCAGCTGTTGAAGTGTTAGCATTCTGAATTTTGGGATTACCAAAAAAGTGTTTAGAATAGAGAGGTCCAGGATAGGACACCAGTATCTGTCTTTTCTGGGTACCAGGAAAACTCTTGAATAAAAACCTTGTCACCTTTCTTCTGCTGGGACAGGTTGAATAGCCCTGATACTTAGAAGAGAGAGGACCTGCTGTTGAGCTTCTGCCCACTGATGTGGGGGTAGGTCTGGCCAACCATTTGGGGTTGGTAGGGTGTGGAAGTGGAATCTGTATCCTTGGAAAACTATATTTAAAACCCATTTGTGCTGGGTAATGACTTCTCAGTTTTTTGCATGCAGAGCAAGCTTTCTTCCTAAGGGAGCGGGCAGTTGAGCAGGGCTTGGAAGGGTTAAGATTAAGTCATTGTGATATTTTTCCATAGGGAAGGTGTCTTACTACTTCCTGCTTTGGAAGTGGGAGCCCCCCCACTGCTTAGGTCGGTGTGTAGCCTCAGACTGTAACCTAGGTGGTCTGCTGTTCCTGGGTTTGGACTGAGAAGGCCTGGAAGAGACTGGAAAGGACCAGTTCTTTGAAGGCCAATGCCTACTAAATCTGGGAGACTGTACTTGCAGGAAATCTTTAACAGTTTGCATAGATTTAGCTTTTTCCTCCATCTTTTTGAGGACTTCTTCTGCTTTGTTGCTAAACAGGCGCTCTTGGTGTATGGGAGCATCCAGTAATTTAGCTTTAACATGATCTGGCAAGTTTTGTTCAGCAGAATGCATTAAATCCTGTAATTCTTTGTGTTCAGCACAGTCAGGAATCAACATCATTTTCTGTTTAAGTAGTCCCATAAAATGCTGCTGGTGCTTTAACATATGAAACTAGCAATTTAAAGCCCTAATGGCCAAAGTAGCAGACGTGTATACCTTCTTACCCCATCTGTCCAAGGTCCTAGAATCTCTATCAGAAGGGGTAGGATTTTTGGCAGCGGTAGCCTTAATGTCCTTTGGTCCTTAGGAAATGGTCTCTAGATCTGCAGTAGGATTCTTGAAGAGGAACTTGTGAGAGTCATGTACTCTGTAATACCTGTCAGGTTTCCTGGGAGCTGGAGGTAAAGTGTCTGGGGACAGGCTAGATTCCAAGAAGGCATCATCTACAATGTCCAAAACAGGAGGGATAGCTAAAGGCTTGTGTTGAGGAAGGAGTAAGAATTCCCTAAGCCTCTTTTTGGAGTCAGAGTAATCCTGGTTTTCCCAGCGGAAATGCTCCCTAAGAGTGTGCAAGGTTTCACCAAAAGAAAATCTTATGGAGGGGAAGCAGAGGGAATGGAATCCTCTGCATCAGAATCCTCATAGGTAGATAAGGGAAATCCTGGTAATCAGAAGAAACAGAAATATCATAATCCTGATCAGAAGAATCAGAAGGAAAATCAGTTCTAGGTCTCTTAGAGGGGGAAGGTTGGATTCCCCTAATTAAAGTAATATGGTCTTCAGCCATTCTTAGCATTTGTTTTTTAGGCATATGGGCCGACCATAGGTTCATAGGTTCATACTAGGCTATCTGCCCTAGGGCATTTATAAACCTATCCAGAATGTGTTTGGCTTTCGCCATCCATTTTAAATTTATTTTGCTATGCCCTTTTTCGAGGTTAGTATACTGTGCCTCTGTCTAACAGTGACACAGAAGTGATACCCGGGGTAAACCTACGATCTCCCATCCACTCATCAAGATTCCTCTTGAAGAGAGTCAATGAGGGACTCTGCCTAACCTGGACTGGGATTTTATTCCAGAGTGAAGGGAGCCTCTGGGTTATGAATCTGTCCCTCCAGCATGTCCTATTTATTTCAGTGCTGAGTGATTCATGCAGTCTGGACTTCGGTTTTCTAGATGTGGGTCGAGTTTTAGACGTCGGTTTAAAATGCAAATCTGTAGGCCTGAATACACCCTCAGAAGCCAGTGCCTGCACAGCAGCTCCGGACCCATCCAGGGTAGAGACATCCGCAGGTTCCATAGTCGAAGAAGCATCTCACGGCATACTGGACTCCGAATGGGTCTCAGTAGAGGCCTGCGAATCTGAAGTAGCAGGTATCAGGGGCTGTGAAAGCACTTCAATGAGTACCGGCGAACTGGCAACTAGCTTAACGGAAGCATCGTCAGCAGTTTTGGAACTATGTGGCCTGTCTCTGTCTTTATCCTTACTTTTTTTGAAATATTGGTAGTCGGATGGCTTAACAAAGCCATTTCTGGATAGTTATACCAAGTACCAAAATAATTTGCTGCAAAAATAGACCGACGATGAATAGTTTGGGGGTTGAATAAGGCAGAAAACCCACAGCGAGGGATGTTGTGGTCTGGGCCTAAGCAAGGAATGCAGTATGAATTAAAATCTTTATGAGGTATTTGCTTTCCACAGGTAAGACAATTGTTAACTTTTGCTGACATCGGTTAAGAGCAAAAAAAAAAGATCCCCAATGGGGTACTTAGCTTTTTTGAAGACTTCGGTTCTGAAACTCGAAAATGAAAATATCAGGAGTCGGCTGACCGACACTTGCGAACTACTTCTGCTTTGGGCACCGCGTGGCAAGTAAGACTGATGTAATGGCATCAGCTCCATGTTTTATACCCATGACGACCTGACGTCATGAAAAAAGAGGCAGCATCCGAAGCAGGAATCCAAGACTTAGATATTTAGGCCGGCTGAGGGCTACCTGCAGGCAGATAACCCAAATGTAATGACTGCAACAGTGAAACACAAAGAACATTGAAAAGGGACTGTGCCAGTGAAACCTTTTCCAATGTTTCAACAGAAAATGCTTGAGAGAAGGAAAAAAAGCACAGCAGTTGACTAGAAGACTTGAGAGTACATTGGAAATGAAGCAGAGACAGGATATGGGAGCTAGAAATGAGCAGGAATAAAACCAGTAGCTTGGATATTGACAAATGTGGGATTACAAAGCAATAATTATATTTGCGATATATGACAGAACAAGAAAATCTGGAAATATTGGATTCTTTTGAACTTTGTTAAACTTGTAGGGGACTCTAAAGCATATGTCCAACTTCATGTCAGTAATGCTCAGAAAACTACTTAGTAGCGTGAAAGAGGAGGGAGAAAGTAAACTGCAAGTAAAACAAGTTTTTTTCTTAATGTTACTATATTTATAGTGCATGGCTTTCTTTGCATGTCATAAAGTAAGGTTTTCTCAGTTATTTTTAAGTGTAATGGGGATACTAATGTAAACAAGTGCTCCTGTTTTTTTTTTTTCTTTTTTTCTTTCTCTCTTTTTCTCCTTGTTCAGTTTTAGGAAATGTAGGCATTGCAATGTGGAAAAAAAGCCTGGTTAAAAGATCATGATAAAATAAAAAATAGTGTGCTTTTTCTTATTCTTGCATTGGGGAATGACTAGATTAAGGACCTTATCTTGATCTAGCAACAAGTTTTAAGAGAAAGCAAGTAAATGAAAATGAATACTGAATATTATAAGGATTTTTTCTAGCAGGTAAATGTATGCTTAGTAGCAATTCTATACCTCATCCTCATGTCTCCAGGAGGCAATCTGATAAAGATAAATGGAGAGCAGATAATGTCCTCTGAAAGTATGCAAGTGCTTACTCAACTGGAAGAGCTATAAAGATAAGAGAAAATCAGACAACACTTAGCAGAAGCACAGGCTGCACCATGCATCTTCGCATGAATAACCTTTCTTTTAGGTTAACTGAAGTCTATCATTGTGTCTGTCAGTTTAGAACATTTGTTCCTATTAGGAGGATAAAGCTTCAGTATTTGAAGATGTACATAGTTTTGTGTGTCATTATTAAGTTAAACACCTTTAGGGGATTATTGGGGGTGTGTTTGTTTTTTTTTTTTTTTTTTTTTAGGGCTTTCAATGAAACAAAAAGTTTTGTAAGGTGTGACATAGACTCAAATGGATATGACAGGAAACAACTGTTTAAAAGATCAACCTGCCAGACTGTGTATATGTGTAACTCTAAAGCTGGAACTAGACATTTAACAAAAAAGCTGTTATACATAAATAACTTTTAAATACAATGATGTTTTCTACAGTGTATTTAAATGTCAGCAGTCTCACAGACAAATACAAAAAAGAGTAGTGAACTATATTAAAAATGTTCAGTGCAAATAGCTATGCTACAGGAGACACACACAGAAAGAACTGAACATGTGAATTTGATACAAAAAAAGGTTTTTAGGATGGTTATTCAGCAGAATACATGGGAAAAAGGAAGAGAGGAATACTTATTAATTGCAAAAGGAGCTCCAATAGTGTTAGAAGAAGACAAAAAAGAGAATAATGTACGATTTGTAGTACTAAGGGGCTTCTGGTAAGGGAGGAGGATTACACTGGCATGTATTTATATTCCACCTAAAATGCTATAGTGGAAAATTAAGAAAATTCTAGGAGAAATAATCAACTTTCAGCATGGAATATTACTTATAAGAGGGAACTGGAATTTGATTCGCAACAGAGAAGATGGGGGGGGGGGGCTTATGGGAAAATATAACAAAGAATTGTTGACTTTTGAAGAAATTTATGAAAACATTTGGTATGGAAGATGTGAATCCAATACTAGGAGCTTGGAGTGGATTTATATTATTCCCAAAGATACAAAAACTGGCTAGACTAGACAGAGTGTACATTTCACAGGAACATGTGCATAAAATTGAAGGTCTTGATATACACCCAATAACTAGTTCAGATCATGCACTAAAAATAACTGAAATAAAAACACAGGATAATGAAATAAAAATGAGACACTGGCACTTTCCCACCT
Source organism: Protopterus annectens (assembly GCF_019279795.1). Taxonomy (NCBI): domain Eukaryota; kingdom Metazoa; phylum Chordata; order Ceratodontiformes; family Protopteridae; genus Protopterus; species Protopterus annectens. The sequence goes on from NC_056743.1 coordinate 449,089,649, forward strand.
ATCTGTTGAAAACAGACGAATTTAAGGAAAAAGTAGTGGAAATTATTCAGGATCTATTAGAGAATGCTCACCAAACTTCCAATAAAACAAGACTTTCCACCATAAACTATTAAAAACAAAAAATGCAAGGCTCAGGTATAAAATGAACTAAGAAACCACTGCGTCAAATAAAAACAAAGGTTTATTCACAAATATATATGCTCTTTCGTTTTACCCAGTAAAACTTCAGATACACCTTCTCATTCAAAAAACTGTTTAAATACCCCATGATCATATGACCTCTTTCTCCAAACATCCCATGATTTTTTTTCATTCAAAAATTATTCATAACAAACATCACACAATTCATTCATAAAGAACAACCCTCATCAGCCCCTATTATTTGACTAAAATTATAATAACCAAAGCATTATATTATACCTCCCTACTAACAAGATATAATAAATCATAATCTAACATAAAAAATATATAAAATATTCTATCGTAGGAAATATTGATCATCACACTTCACTGACACACAAGAAAAAAGATTATACCATCTATTATAAAAATCTGAATGCTAATTCTCACAGGAAAGGTCCATATCTTACCTATTCAACGCCTTTAATTTTAAAAGGGGGGCTATACTAATAGTATCATTTAGCCCTGGTGGCTTATTAGCATTCAATTTCATTTGCCATAAAAGCTCTTGCTTTTCCAATAATATGGTCCAGGGCCCTCCCCGTGAACTCTTTTCCACCTTAGCCAGGATGACAAATTTGAAAACATGATCTTTACTTTCCTCTATATGCCGGAACAGAACATTCGTTGTTTTCCCCTTCTTTATTTCATAAAGATGTTCATGTATGGAGCTTGTGCTCCATTTTTCCTACATAGAAACCCTCACACATTTGGCATAAAGCTCCACAGACCACCCCTGTAGTGTCACAATTATACTTGCCTTGTATTAAAATGTCCACCCCATTAACAGAATTCTTTTGCAGTTTATTATGTACTTACACATGTTATATCTCCCAGATTTATACATTCTAGGATTATTAACTCCATTTTTTCCTTTCAATTGTAATAATTCCTTCAAGTTCCATCCTCTCTTATATATAATAATAGGCTCTCCCCAAGTCTTTCATATATTTCATTATTTTCTCGTAAAATTTCAAGTTTTTATTTAGTATACATCTATTTTTTACACTCTCTAAGTTATAGGCCATTATAAGGGCTTTGGAAGAGTGATCCTTTTTAAGGGTCCCATTTATCTGATTATTGACCCTGTTAATACCCAGGCTCAAGATGGAATAAAAATGCTCATCTTGTCCTTTTAACGACACTTCTTCTATTAATTCTTCCACCATTACCCTAGGGTAACCTCTTTTAGAAAACATATTCAGGAGTGTATCACATTCATCACTAAAATGATCCTCCATTGTGATCATCTGGGTTGCTCACACTAATTGCCCCTGAACTACCTCTCGCTTTTGTTTATATGGGTGAGAGCTGGCAAAATGCAACAACATATTCGAATAAGTGGGTTTTCTATATACCCATGAAGTATATCGACACAATTCATAATTTTTCTCAATCAATACATCTAAATAGGCCATTCTATCCTTATGATACAAGTGAGTGAAGGTTAAAAAAATTGTACTTGAATTTATATAATTAATAAATTCCAGCAATGTTTCTTCCTCCTCCTTCCATATAATAAATATGTCATCCAGATAGCGCAGATAGAGTCTCATAGCCCCTCCAATAGGTTAATTTAAGATGTAAAGGGATTCCCATTGTAACATAACTTCATCTTCTTCTTTTCGGCTTTTCCCGGTTAGGGGTCACCACAGTGGATTACCTGTTCGCTCATGATTGGCAGTGGAGTTTTACGGTGTTGGGTTCCCAGCCCAGCGCCCAACCTTCCACAGAAGGCACACACATGCATGCACTCACGCCTAGGGCCAATCTAGAGAGTCCAATCCACCTACAGCATGTCTTTGGGATGTGGGAGGAAACCGGAGCACCCAGAGGAAACCCACATGACCACAGGGAGGACATGCAGATTCCGCACAGAAGGCACCCTAGCCGAGGATCAAACTGGAGAGCCTCTTGCTGTGAGGCAACGCTAACCACTGCACCAACGCATTAGCCAATAATGATCCCACCAGAGAACCCACTGCCACTCCTTCCATCTGTCTGTAAATATTTCCTTCAAATATTAAATTTTTTTTTAATATTATCTCCAACAACTCCATATATGTATTTATCAACCCCTGTTCAACACCCCCTCTAGCTAAATATGCTCCAAACCATTCTAATCCCTTCGAATGTGGGATTACTGTATACAGGTCTCTTACATCTATTGTTACCAATAGATCTATTTCCTCATACTCAACTTCATTCATCTTCTTCAATAAATCCCATGAGTCCCTATACAGATGCTTTTCATCCCCTAATAGACGTTTCAACTTATGATCTAAAAATTGTGCACAAGCTACTGTAAGTGAACCCCTCCCATCAACTATAGGTCTCATGGGGGGTTTCCACCAATTTATGAATTTTCGGGGGCCCTAACATTGTGGGAATCATAGGGGAAACAACATTCAAATATTTACAATCCTGTAATGTAATGTAATCATCCCTTCTATAAACATGTCCCTGAGCTGACCAGTTATTTTATTATAAGGGGTATTTAATTCAGATCTACTGGATACCTCATAAGCTCCTCCCTCCAGTATTTCAAAAATACGTCGGTTATAGTCTCGTTTGTACATTATAACCATTCCCCCTCTTTTATCTGTTTTCATGGCTCTAAGCCCATAATACCTAATATAACGTATTTCCCATAATCAGTTTGTTCCAAATTTGTGCTTGTTCTACTTTCCTTACTACCCAAACTAACTCTTAAGTCCAATTCACACATTTTTTCGAACAAGCTTAAAACAGAATGCAAGGGTGGATTATATAAGCTAGAGGTTCTAAGTATATCATTATTTTCCAATGCATTTTTGAAAATTATAGAAAAATTCAACTTACGTACAAACATTTTTAAATCCAATATTACATCCACTAGATTCGCTGGTCTAGCTGGTACAAAATTAGTCCCTTTGTGAAAAAATCCATATAGAAGCAATCAAAGTGAATATCCATAAAGTCAAATAATTTAAAGTCTCCTTCCGTATTATATATTATATTCACCCCCTTATCCCCTTGTTCATCTCTTGAATGATAGTTATTCATGTACTCATTTTGAACAATAGATGAGTTATCGCCTTGTACAAAATTCACCTCATATACGGATTGTAATGTGATGGTGCATTGGCCTGAGAAATTGTTTGTTGATTCTTCCTGTTGTATTGCCAATGGTGTGTTGGGCCTTGATTCTGATTGGCTGGATCCCAGGGCTGTCGATTCCTGATTTTCTCGGATCGTATCAATCTGGGAAAATCCTCCCGCATATCATTCATCTCCTCCTGGTAAGTGGCTGTTCTACATGTGTTGGTTTCTTGTTCCTCATATACATTAAAATGTATTTGATTTTCCTCCCTTACTTCTGATGACTGATCATTACTATCAAATGTACGTCTTCCCCAAACCTGTGATTCTGGAGGTTTGAGGTATGCTGTACCATTCATATCATCCTTTCTGTCACGCTCTAACTTTTTCTATTAATAACCTTTCATATGGTTAATGGTTTGCTCAATACTATAAAAAAATTTGTCCATGTTCACCCTTATATTCCAGATATCATCCATCCCTCATGATACCCTCGTTTAACTCATTCATCTTGGCTGTTAGTAGATCCATCAGTTTCCCATTATGTTTTATCACCATTTCCATAAACTCACATCCCTGTCTATCAAAAAGGTCTATGAGTTCCTTATGGAGTGGTGAGTCTTTCTCAAGCCCCATTGGAAAGCACCACTGCCTAATTTTTTAATATTTGAGAGAAATATTTACAAACAGATGGAAGGAGTGGCAATGGGTTTGCTGGTGGGATCATTATTGGCTAATATAGTCATGTTACAATGGGAATCCCTTTACATCTTAAATCAACCTATTGGAGGGGCTATGAGACTCTATCTGCGCTATCTGGATGACATATTTATTATATGGAAGGAGAAGGAAGAAACATTGCTGGAATTTATTAAATATATAAATTCAAGTACAAATTTTTTAACCTTCACCCACTTCTATCATAAGGATAGAATGGCATATTAATTGATTTTTATTGAGTATTGATTGAGAGAAATTATGAACTGGGTCGATATACTTCACGGGTATATAGAAAACCCACTTATTCAAATATGTTGTTGCATTTTGCCAGCTCTCAACCATATAAACAAAAGTGAGTGGTAGTTAAGGGGCAATTAGTGAGAGCAGCCTGAATGACCACTATGGAGGATTATTTTAGGGATGAATGTGATATACTCCTGAATATGTTTTCTAAAAGAGGTTACCCTAAGGTAATGATGGAAGAATTAATAGAAAAAGTGTCGTTAAAAAGACAAGTTGACATTTTTATTCCATCTTGAGCCTGGGTATTAATAGGGTCAATAATCGGATAAATGAGACCTTTAAGAAGGATCACTCTTTCAAAGCCCTTATAATGGCCTATAACTTAGAGAGTGTAACAATCAGATGGATAGTAAATAAAAACTGGGAAATTTTACTAGAGAATAATGAAATATATGAAAGAGTTGGGGAGAAGCCTATTATATATATAAGAGAGGACGGCACTTGAACTAATTATTACAATTGAAATAAAAAAATTGAGGTTAATAATTCTAGAATGTAAAAATGGGGCGAGATTGTGTTAGTTTGGACATGTGCCGAGGAGGGATGATGGGTATACTGGGAAAAGTATGCTAAGGATGGAGCTGCCAGGTAAGAGGAAAAGAGGAAGTCCTAAGATAAGGTTTATGGATGTGGTGAGAGAAGACATGCAGGTGGTTGGTGTGACAGAACAATATGCGGAGGACAGGAAGAAATGGAAACAGATGATCCGCTATGGCGACCCCTAACAGGTACAGCCGAAAGAGAAGAAAATAAATGTGGGAGATGTAATACGTGTTAGTATATAACAGACTGCAATATAATTACTGTTAATGGGGTGGACATTTTAATACAAGGCAAGTATAATTGTGACACTACAGGAGTGTCTACGGAGCTTTATGCCAAATGCGTGAGGGTTTTTATGTAGGAAAAATGAAGCATAAGCTCCGTTACCGAATATATGAACATCTTTATGGGGAAAACAAGGAATGCTCTGTTCCGGCATATAGAGGAACATACAGATCATGTTTTCAAATTTGTCGTCCTAGATAAGGTGGAAAAGAGTCCATGGGGAGGGCCCTGGACCATATTATTGGAAAAGCAAGAGCTTTTATGGCAAGTGAAAATGAATGCTAATAAGTGGCCAGGGTTAATGATACTATTAGTATAGCCCACCTTTTAAAATTAAAGGCATTGCATAGGTAAAATACACACCTTTCCTGTGAGAATTAGCATTTATATTTTTATAATGGATAGTATTATCTTTTTTCTTGTGTGTCAGTGAAGTGTGATGATCAATATTTCCTACGCTAGAATATTTTACATATTTGTATGTTTTTTATATTAGATCATGATTTATTATATTTTGTTAGTAGGGAAGTATAATATAATGCTTTGGTTATTATGATTTTAGTCAAATAATAGGGGCCGATGAGGGTCGTTCTTTATTAATGAATTGTGTGATGTTTGTTATAAACGAGGTTCACTTTTTTGAATGAAAAAATCATGTGATGTAAGGAGAAAGGTCATATGATCATGGGGTATTTAAACAGTTTTTTTTTAATGAGAAGGTATATCTGAAGAGGTTTTGCTGGGTAAAATGAAGGGGCTTATATATTTGTGAATAAACCTGTTGTTTTTATTTGACGTAGTGGTTTCGTAGTTCATTTTATATCCAAGCCTTGCGTTTTTTGTTTTTAACCTATTAGAGGAGATAGACATTTCTTCTGAAAATATAGCTAGGGAGTGGGATAAAATTAAAGTGGGTGATATTAAAATTGCCTAGACATGGTAAGGCCTTGCTGAGTCTAAATATGGTGGCTACCAATAAAGCAATTACTAGAAAATGGAAATCATAGTCTAAATAACTGTACTGCAAGTACCGAATGCAGTAACAGAGCTAAAACAACTGGAACTGGGATCTTTAAAAAAGGGTAGGAGAAAAGTACATAAGAAAAAAATTAGAATTGTGGGAACAATACATACAGGGGAGGAATGAGGTTTAAAATAAGACAAGATATGAATGGTTGTGTAATGTCTGACTGACAATGATTGGGCTGATTACAAGTGATATATAATGTTTGCAACTAAAATTGCATCAACATGGTTTGTGATGTACAAGGCGGTTTGCAACTAAGATTATGTCAATATGGTTTGTTTTCATTTATATAAATGTATGATTGCCTGTCATAAGTGATACTTTAATAAAGATGTTTCTTGTTTAACAAAAAAAAAATGAGAAAGGAATACCAACATGTTCCTACTAAAACATATTGTCCATAATGAGAAGCAGTTTCAGAAAAAGAAAATTTGTCTATAGGACTTACTATGGAAACACGTTCCTCTGAATCAGAATCTGGCATCTTGGTACAGAAAAAAAAAAACAGAAGATGCCCTATCCGTCTCATCTTCATATGACAGGAAATCCCAGAAAGTGAGAAGACTGACCTTTTTTTTTCCCACAAAAATTCCAATTACTTTCAAAAGGTTTTACAGCTTGCAGTAAACCTTTAGCCAAAGTAATAAACTTCCCACTATTAATAGAAAATCTCTCTGATGAAGACAAATGTTTAAGTTTCTGTTTCTTTTTTCTAGGATATTTCTTAAAGAGGACTGACTCATGGATGGTAAATCAGCCTGCGGAAGGAGTATCTTAATCCACTTATGCAGGGATGTATGCCCTGCTGATTTTCCCATAACCTAAGAACGTGACTCTCCTTTGCTTGTTGAGGGTATCTTGACAACCACAGAAGACATGGGTAACCTCTGGTCCATGGTGGCTGAAAGGACTTCTCCAGACTGCTTCACAGCCAGAAGTAAATGGTCTGATTAACCAGTAATTGCCACTGCAGAATCACCCACCAGTGGCTGACACATTGGCCGAACTTGCTGTTTTGGCAAGGGCTCTTTGAAATTTTTTTTTTCTTGCTCCAGGAAATGGCAGAAGCAGAACCGAGGGACTGGAAAGCTGTTCAATGGTTCTGCAGAGAATTCTGATCCCTGGTTTGTGTTGCTGGTAAAAGTCAGTGAACGGTTAAGTTGTCAAAGAAAGAGTTCATACGCAGTTCACGCACTTACACTTCCCAAACACCAAAACCCCTGTAATTACGCACAAGTAATAATTACTTAAATCCACATTTTCTCAAAAAAAAGTAACCCATTTAAGTCCTAGCACTTAGGAACTAAAAATAGAAGGCAAACTGTCTGACAGACCAGCTATTCATGATAAATAACGCACAAAAGAAATTATTATTCTTAAAGAGATATAGAAACATGTAAAAAAATTGTAAAAGGTATTCCCAAACAGGGTTTATCTGCCCAGCAATCTATAGACAAGCCAACCATTGACTCTCTGAAGCCCAGCAGAAGTTATCAACTTAGAGAGCAATTAATAAGATATTTTTGTTATAAGCAAGCTTAGGAGTACAAGACTGGGTGCAATTTGATTCTTACTAATTTAATGCCGTAGGTGGGCATGGAGGAGATGAGTTGGAGAATTTCCAACAAGACTATTCTTACTAGTTTTAGGAGGCTTTGGTAGAAATATTTTAACAGCCTCAATTTATGACATTTTAATGTGATTTTGTTAAGAATGTGTTGAAGCTGTGGGTGTAAGCATACAATGCTCGACACACATAGTTTTAGGTGAGAAGGCTGCCTCCAAAATAGTTAATATAGCACCTTTCACTGACAAGAACTATTTGTGTTAATTAAATGTTTGTTATCAGTGAGCATAAGGGAGTTCTTATAGTGCATGATTAAACCAAGTTGTAAGAGGCAGGCAACAGAAGAAAAAGTTGTTGGCTAACTTTACATTATGGCCATAGCTTAAAGTATTAGACGTAGAAATGTACATTTAAGGTAAATATGACTAAGTAGCTAAATTTAAATTTTAGAGAAGTGCATATGCTAAACTACCTGAGGGATGAAACAGGTTAATTCTAATTTATGGAAATGTTCACAGGCTAAACTATTTGAGTAGGTGGTTTTGTGAGAGACGTATACTGGAATGTATGTTTGTATTTAGAAAGTAAAGGAAGAGGGCAATTGGGGGCTTGAGAGAGAGAGAGAGACTACACAGGATTTCGTTAATAAAAGCAGTTAGCTGGGTTCCACCACCACTCCGCACAAATGAGATTATAAGTGGATAGAGCAGCGATGCAGCTCTACACACAGAGGAGCTGCTAGTCTCAATTATTATTGAAGTAGTAGCTCAAGACGTCAAAATATCGACACACAGTGCAGCTTGGGGGGGGGCAACCTCTCGTAAATGTGGAGGACAAACTCAACAATTTTTTTTTGAAAACAGTACAGATACTAACCAAACAGTCAGATCAAATCACCTGCATCTATATAATGCATGCTGAAACCCCCACTGTGTGCAGCGCAGCCCACTGTATGAAAACCAATTTTAAAACAAGTACCTAGGACTAAAAAAAAAAAAACTCTCAGAGCTCAACAGCCATTACTGAATTATAATTATAAACTGCTTTCAAGCAGTCAATACATTTGAGCTAGTCTGGCTCTCTCTTCTCTCACTAGAGAATAAAACAGAAATAAATTCTAGCAAACCACTTAAACAGCAAAATACACTGCAGCTGATAAATGGAATTTGTTAAGTAAACTGTTTAAAATACTCAATCCATTTGTTATAGGCTCTGAATGAGGAAACAATTAACAAAATAAACTGATAAAAATGAATGCATTAAACTAGTAAAATGACTTAAATGTATAACAAAAAGAACTCAAAAAAGACAAGAAGTGCTAAAATGACTTGCAACTGATAAAAAGCAAAGTAAATCACTAGAAACACTTATCCAGTTGTGGTAAGGCCTGGAAAGCAGTAGCAGATGGGTTGGAAATCCTGGAAACCAATATCAGATCAATTTAAAACAAGTGCCAATGATAAAAAAAATAAATAAAAATCAGAACTCAGTAGCAAATGCTAGTTACACTTACAAACTGCCTGCAAGCAGTCAAAACTCCTGAAATGGCCTGGATCTCTCTTCTCTCACCAGAGAAAAATAAAATTAATTCTAATTGACCACTTAAACATCAAAATACAGTGAAGCTATTAAATGGAAGTTGTCAAAATAAAGAGCTTAAAACATTTAACCCAGTGTTATCGAGTTTAAATGGGGTCAGCAATAAACAAAATAACTTAAAACTGACAAAAATAAATAGCTTAAATTGTCAAAATAGAAAAATGGTGTAAAAAACTCAGATAAGAACTAATAAAAATACCTTAAAACTGATAAGAGCAATGAAAATTACTACAGGCACTCATACAGTTATTAATAATTCAATTTTCCCAACTTTACACTTATATAAACACCAGAAAAGCAGCTGATTTATCAAAACAGTTCCCCAATATGTGCAGGCAGAATCCACTGGACACTTGTGTTGCACTTCTTGTGAATGGGCTAGACAAATTCTGTTCTTCACTCCACTTTCTTTGCACAATGCTTGTGAATTATGTGATATGATGAGCACTGCAATGGCCACAGCTGATTTTGTTCCATAATTTTGAGGTCAATAGTGCAGCAATTATGCTAATGATCCAATTATAGGTAAATGTCTCTGAATCTAATTTTTTTTTTTTTTGGAATGCACACTGGACCAAGGCTGTACTATCTGGCTTGTAATAGATCATGTACCCATATGGGTGTCTGTGAAAAACAATGAGCATGTGTGGGCAGGTCAATGACCCTTGTGAGCACATGGATATACTAAACATTTTTTCATGGTCCCTAGAGGCACTAAACAACAGTGCTAGAACGACATGCAGGTTCTACTTCCTACACTAAAGTACATCATCAAACCATTCATACACAAACACCACCATGCCATTACATGCACTTATGCAGAACTATGTAGTGTCATCAGGACCTATTACTTTGTCTTGTTGCCCAGTATTGTGCATCACGTAATGGTAAAAACGTGCGTGGGCACAAATATGATCTCTTAAGACATAGGCAAACATACATTAACAGAAAATAAAACATCATATTAACATCTTTTTTCCATTTACACACATTATGCATCAGATATATTTTCTTTTTAGCACCTGTATAATTCATCAGATGAGGAAATGAAAGCACAACTGTAAATGGTCAAAACTTTCTCAGATGATGTAAGAATGTCATTTGGTCTTGATAAATGTGCAAAAGCAACCTTTAAAGTAGGAAAGCTGCAGCACCAAGAAAACATCAGTTTGGGAGAGGAATGTGATATAAAAGAACTTGAGCAAGAAGGAATATATAAATATTTGTGAACTGATGAACGATCAACAATAAAACATGAAAAAAACAACAACAATGCTTCATGCACATCAAATGATTTATAAAAATCAGTGCATACCAAGACTATATATTCCCCATTCTGAAGGAGGTATGGGCCTCCTCAAAACTGATTACATGTATAGATCTGCAATCATCGGACTGCATACATATCTGCTGACCTCACAAGACTGAAATATAACGAAAGTTTTAAAACATGAGGAGAATAAGTCTAAGATGATTTCCCTGCTTAGTTTAGCAGAAATATATTTGTATCAAGTGGAATGGAAATCAAACCAGAAGTAGATAAAACTCAGATACTTACTGAACGTGCCAAAAAAACAAAAGAAACAATATAAGGTGAAGGATCAGACGAGAAGGCAAGAAATGTGGAAAATGCATAAATATAGCTATAAGTCTAGAAAACTCTTGAAACATCCTCATGTTGATTAGGATCGAACACAGAAATTATTAAGGAGAGGTGAATTTAAACAAAAGACGGAAGGTTAATTTTGGCGGGCCAAAACGTGGAATATGTACACGTTGGTTTATAAAGTCCACTGAACATGTGGGAGAAACAGACAAATATAGGTTTTGTAAAACAGAATTGGAAACAGTCGCACATCTTGTTGCTGGTTGTGATATACTAATAGTAGAAGGACTGTATATTGAAAGGCATAAAAATGTGGCAAGATTGTTGCATTGGGGATTGTGCAAGCATTATAATATTAAAGTAGTTGGAAAGCACTGGAAACATGAGCCACAAAGTGTTATATAAAATGATGAAGTTTATATCACATGGAATCACCCATTACCAACAGTTCAAAAAATAAATGCAGGAAAACCAGATATAGTAGTTCATGAAAACAAGATAAAAGCAGCATTGATCATTGAAATTGCTATACCCAGTGACTAGAGTGTCTTATGTACAGAGATACACAAAGTCATAAAATACCAGTATTTGCAGGCAGAAACAAGGGCAAAGTGGAAGAATGATACCCAGACAGTTCCAATAGTAGTAGGAGCAACTGGTCTTCTAAAAAAGAATTTACAATTGTATTTAGATATGTTACCAATACATGTAACTCCATGCAAATTATAGAAGGAGTCATTACTGGGCACATTGTGGTTGCTGCAAAGAGCAACAATAAACTAGGCTAACAATAACAATAGGCTAAAGGCTAACAATAAACAAAAGATTGAAACAATACTAATTTCATGAACTTTAATCATACTTTGACTTAGGAATGGGGTCCATTCCCATCATGGTATTAGAAACTCAAAAGAACTGGAAAAATAAAAAAAAAAAAGAAAACAAAACAAATCATATTAACATTATTTTTTCCATTTACATACATTATGCATCACTATCATTAATCCAGTATTACATAAATTGCTGAAGGCTTGCCTTCCCTTAAACCTCACTCCTCCTCCTGAACATTATTCTGCATGTATTTTCAAGTAATTTGCTCTTTCCTTTTTCTAAAGTTCTTTTATAATATTCAATAATTCGAATACAGTTTGCTTAGACTTTGGTTTCCATTTTTTAGAAACTGCTTTTTTTGCAGCCAACAGAATTAAACTTAATAAGGCCTTACTATGTCTAGGCAATTCAGATCCTATGCCCGAGCTCAAAAGAATAATTTCCTTAGTTGCAGCCATTTGCTCATTCAATATTTCTGGAAGAGTACTCTGTAGGAAGTTTTTAAAATCTGCCAACTCATTACTCCCAAGACATATATTATTCCCAGTCAACACTTTATTCACCCATAAACCTCCAAAATTTGCTATCTTCATGGGGAAAAATTCTCTGAGGCCTGCTTTGGGTATAAAAATACCTATGAAAATATTTCCAAGCAAAGATCCTAAACCTTCTGGACTTTGTTGCATACTTGGGAGCCATAGATATGTCCTCCCATTGTTCTTTTTGTAAAGTGATTTTCTAGTCTCTCTTCCTGGTCTTTTTTAACCTCCTCTGACTGATTCTTATAGTTATCATGCAATATTTCTTAACATCTTTATTGAATTATCACTTAAGACGGAGGCAAATATGCATTGATATAAAATAAAACAAACCATATTTACATTTTCCCAGTTACATATATTATATACATCACATATGATGTTTTATATAACTATTGTCAATCCAGCATTGCATAAACTGCTCAATTCCTACCTTCTCTTAAACCTCACTCCTCCACCAGCACATTATTTGCTTGTATTATCCCACAATTTCCATGTATTTGTATGCAATTTGTACATACCCTTTTCCAAAGATTGCTCTTCCAGTTATTTTACCTCTGTTAAAATATTCAATACTTGAAATGCAGTTGGTTTAGATTTGATTTCCATGTTCTAGTAATCGCTTTTTGGCAGCCACCAGAATTAAACTTAACAAGGCATTACTATGTCTAGGCAATTCAGATCCTGTGTACCAGCTCAAAAATAATATTTTCCTTAGCTACACCTGTTTGCTCACTCAATACATCTGACAGAGTACTCTGTAGGGAATCTTTAAAATCTAGCAACTCATTACACTTTCAAAACATATGTACCCAGTTACCTTTTTCTTCCCCATCATACCTCTAATGTTTGTCATCTACCCAAGGAAAAATTCTTCAAATTTTGCTTAGGGTATAAAAATACCTTTGCAAATACTTCCAACCAAAAATCCTAAATCTTCCAGACTTTGTTGCATACTTAGGAGCCGTACAAATGTCCTCCTATTGTTCAGTTAGACATTCCTTATTCAGTTTCTCTTCCCAATCTTTTCTAACTTCCTTTGATGGACTCTTATAGTTACTGTGGAACATTTTACATGCCCTGCTAATTATCCTTTTTCTTAAAAACAGCTTCTGTTCTAGATTAAACTAAAAACTCTGCCAGGGCTGATCTTTCACTTAGGATTCCCCTATCCATTTTTCTTTGCCTATACTTTGAAATCAATCCCTGATAGGGAGGGCAGTCACTAGCCTGCATTCCAAATGTCTTTTTGGGTTCTTCCTATTCTATTACCTTTCCCTCTGTAGTTATTTGCTCCCACTACCTTGGTTCCATTGCCAGTTTTCTTGAGTAAATTCCAGCCCCTCTTGCCTGTTATTTGTACCTCTAATTGAAGTCATCCCTATCAGCAAGATCTCCTTTCTCGATTATTGTGCTGGCTTAGTTCTTAGAATACTTTCTTCTACCTTATGAATATAATATTGTTTCTCACTTTTTAATTTTTCCAAATTGTTTGGCTTTCTAATACCAAGATGGGAATGGACCCCATTCCTAAGTCAAAGTATGATTAAAGTTCATGAAATTAGTATTGTTTCAGTCTTTGATGTTAGCCGAAAGTGCTCTTTGCAACACCCACAATGTGCCCAGTAATGACTCTTTCTGCAATTCGTACAGGGGTACATGTATTGGTAACATATCTAAATATGATTGCAGATTCTTTTTTATAAGACCCGTTGCTCTTACTACTATTGAAACTGTCTGGGTATCTTTTTTCCACATTTCTCATTTCTGCCTGCAAATCTTGGTATTTTATGACTTTGTGTGTCTCTGTACACAAGACACTGTAGCCACTAGGTGTAGCGATTTCAATGATCAGTGTTAATTTTGTCTTCTTTTCATGGACCACTTCATCTGTTTTTCTCACATCTATCTTTTGAATTGTTAGTAATGGGTAATCCCACGTAATCTAGACTTCATCATTTCCTATGATGCTTTATGGCTCATGTTTCCAGTGTTTTTCAGCCTCTTCAATACCATAATGTTTGCACAATCCCCAGTGCAACAGCCTTGCCACATTATTATGCATTTCAGTATACAATCCTTCTGCCTTTAGTATGTCACAACCAGCAACAAGGTGTGTGACTGTTTCCAATTCTGTTTTACAAAACCTACATTTGTCTGTTTCTCCCACATGATCAATGAACTTTGTAAACCAATGTGTACGTAGCCCACTATCTTGGGCCTCCAATATTAATCTTTCATCTTTTGGTTTGAATTTACCTCTCCTTAACCATTCCTGCTTTCGATCCTGATCAACAAGAGGTTGTCCAGAAGTTTTCTCTGCTTGCAACTATAGTTATGCACTTTCCACATTTCTTGCCTTCTCATCTGATCCTTCACCTTATATTCTTTTCTTTTGTCTTTTTGGCACATTCAGTTCCTGTCTGATTTTTATCTACTTCTGGTTTGATTTCCATTCCTGCATGACCCTGATATGCTTCTGCTAGACTAAGCAGGGAAATCATCTTGGAATTATTCTCCTCATGTTTCAAAACTTTCACTATGTTTGGGTCTTGTGAGGTCTGCAGATATGTGTGTGAAGTCCCATGACTACAGATCTATACATCTAATCATTTTCAAGTAAGTCCATACCTCCTTTGGAACATGGAATATATAATCGTGGTATGTAATGATTTTTATAAATCATTTGATGACCATGAAACATACTTCTTGTTTTCCTGTCTAATCTATCCAACATATTTTAGGGCCATTCAGTCTTTCCAAAACTGTAAGATAGGAGAGGAAGAGCAAATTGGTTTATAGCTTGAATTTTGTTCCTAGATGTCAATGCTGTTTTCAGGATTAATTTAAGTTTTCTAAAATATTCCTTACTACGTTTTATTCACATTTGTTCATGTTTTATTGTTGATCCTTCATCAATTCCCAAATATTTATACACTCCCTATTGCTCAAGTTCTTTTATATCACATTCTTGTCCCAAACTGATGTTTTCTTGGTGCTGCAGTTTTCTTGCTTTAAAGGTTGCTTTTGCACATTTATCAAGACCAAATGACATCCTTATATCATCTGAAAAAGTTTTGACAACTTGCAGTTCTGCTTTCAGTTCCTCATCTGATGAGCTATAAAATTTTAAATAATCGACAAAGAGAAGATGTAAGGGCTTTACACTTTGTTGTTTTCTAGGAGCTAGATTACAGCCATGGCCTAATCTATTAAGTAGACAGCTTAAAAGGTTAAGGGGATGACAAATAGCACCTGTGACAGGGAGTCACCCTGGAATATCCCCCTTTGGATTTTTATGCTTGGAATAATAATCTGTTCTTTATCATGACTTAATTGCAAACTGGTCTGCCACTGTTTCATGGTCACTGTAATGTAGTTGATCAATGTAGGGTGTATCCTATACATTTAAGCACTCCTTTATCCATGAATATGGGATACTATCAAATGCTTTTTTGTAGTCGATCCATGCCATACTTAGATTATTCCCCTTTTTACAGTTCTTCATTATGACTTTATTTAGCAACAAATTATCTTTTGTTCCATATGACTTTCTTTTATTACCCTTTTGTTCTATTTCCATGCTTGAATTTTCTTGTAAATGTCTATAAACTCTGTCAGCATCGATTCCAGTATATAGTTTATACGTTGTTGGACGGCAAGTTATTGGTCTATAATTTTTAGGATAACTTGCACGTTCACTCTTAAGTAGGAGCATTTTTTTTCCTGTTGTTAACCAGGTTGGTGTCTGTTCGGGGTGTGCATATAAATAGATGTTATGTAGTCCAATCTCGCCTACATTCCTTCCCGTGGACTCAGCCAAACTTTTCTAGCTCAAAGTCTTTCTATTGGCTGGGCTAAGACGGTATCCCATGCTGCATTGCTCTATATCTCCAGATCTTGTTTGCCGCTTGTGTAGCTCGGACGTGGTCTCGCTCTTGGCTGTGGCTAAGTACCTTTTTTCTTCTTATTGAGAGAGTTTATTACAAACAAAAAGCGATTTTAATAGCTATCGCTAGTTTGGTGTTATACGTGGAAAAATTTCTGTGTGTGTGTGTGATTGTTTCTGTGGTATCCCACTAGCTGTTCCAATGGGCTAGGCCCGTTTCAGTTAGAGGACCTAGTCTGTCCCCTTGCTTCCCTGTGTTCTAACTTCTGGTCTAAAACCATTTAATTTAGAGGTTTTAGTCCTAATCCCTTTTTGTGTGTGTCTCAGAGGATTGTTTATTAGAGTTTGTTAGTGGTAGTTTGGTTTTCCCGCGCTAAGTGTGGTGTAGTCTGTGGCTGTTTTTTCCAGTCGGTTCCATACCTGTGATTTTTTGTCTGGAGATTATTGGTAATTCCTTAAGATGTCTAAAGATTCTAAGGAGCACAAGCCCTCAGGCTTCAAGAAATGCTCAAAGTGTGGCTATAAAATGTCCATTACCGATGGACATTCGGTATGTGTTTATTGTCTGGGAGCAATCCATCTGCAGGAGTCTTGCAGCTTCTGTCATGCATTTAGTCCCAGGGTGCTTCAGGAAAGAAAGAATAAGTTAATTATGAAGGGACTTCTGAAACCCTCCTTCGAAGAGGGTCTGGAATCTGCTTCCACCTCTAAGGCTAAAACCACAAAATCAAAAAAGAGGTCTCTGGCTCCTTCAGTCTCCTCGGAGCCACCGGAGAAAGCAGCCAAATCAGCTTCGACATCCTCGGCTCCACTGTCCTCGGGGCCGCAGGAAGTGTCAGTAATGACGGAACCGGCGTCGGCTCCAATTATATTGGAACCTATTCGGAGCCGATCGCCTAGTATTAGGCAAGTATAACCTGAGAGGAGATCTCGATCTCCCTCCCTGTCCTCCAAATCCTCCAGGACTTTATTGGATGTGGACGTCGATAGAGTGGTGCAGAGACTCCTTCAGTCACCGGTTTTGGCAAAATTGTTCTCGGCTCCGGAGCCCATCCTGCAATCTACTTCGATACTTCCTCCTCCGAGCGCATCCCAGCCTTCAGAGCTGGAGTGCTCTGCTCCGTGTGATGTTTCCAGGTCAGTTCCGATGGCCCCTCCTGGCTTATCGGTGCCGATTTCAGCTCCGACCTCACTGGCGCCGTCCACAGGATTCAGGATTCGGGATTCTTCAGTCGGACCCGAGAGGGAGGCTTCAGGACATCTCTCGATTCCTAGTCTCCCTCTCAGTGCTTTGGCACGGGGAAGCCCGACTCCTGTCGTGGCTTCGGAGGCTGGTCGCTCCTCAGACTCAGGGGGGCCAGCCTTTGAGGCCATGCAGAGTGCGCTGGCCAGATCGTCAGCGACATCATGCGGGTCGGTCATTCTGTCCCCTACCACCCCGATGCGATTCTCTGATCACCACCTACCTTTAGACAGTGGAGCCCCAAGGCCTCAGGGTACCCCCATGAGTGGTCCCCAAGTTTCTGAGGGCCCTTCAGAGTGCTTGCCTGAGGAGCCCCCTAGAAAGAAAAC
This sequence comes from Protopterus annectens, assembly GCF_019279795.1. NCBI lineage: Eukaryota > Metazoa > Chordata > Ceratodontiformes > Protopteridae > Protopterus > Protopterus annectens. The sequence continues at coordinate 449,107,391 of NC_056743.1, forward strand.
GTGCAAGAGGAAGCACATAGACTCCCAGGATGAGTCTCTCACCCAGATACTGACCTCGAGGAATCGGAGGGGGTCCCCCAAGTCATCCTCTGAGGATGTTTCTTTCTCTGACATCCTAGAGATATTGAAACAAAGAGGTGACTGGCCATCCAAAGCCCCCTCCGAGGAGGAGTCAGTCTTCCTGAAGGCCTTCGGTGCTCAGCCCTCCACCTCCTGGGTGTTCCCACCATTCGACGAGCTCCTGGATTTGATTTGTCGGAGGGTGTGGGAGAACCCTGACTCTGTGGAACCAGTCCCCAGGAGACCCAATAAATTTCTGTCTGCTCCCCCGGGTAAGTAATTTATATCTAAGGGAGTTCCTGTGGATGCCATGGTGGTGGCAGCGGCCACTCAGAAGGAATTAGCCGAGACTTCTTCCACCGTCCATCCTCCTAACAAGGAGTCTAGGACCATGGACCGGTACGGGAAGCGCACCCTCTCTTCAGTGACCTTTACCTTACGGTCGCTGAACTACTTATCTCACTTTACACGGCTCCAGAGAGATCTCCTCAAAGAGCTTGGAGATGCTCTCACGGGTAACTTTTCTGAGGCAGTGGCCCAGACTTTTAACGCCCAGATGTCTACCCTCAATTCCATCGTTAACTCCTCCATGAGGCTGATTTCATATGCAGCCGCGGGAGTGAGTAGGGCAGCAAGCTCAGGAGTCGCCCTTAGGAGGCAGGCCTGGATGCCCCTTTGTCATTTCGCAGAGGCCATCAAGTCTTCATTCACCGACACCCCCTTTGATGGTTCCTCCTTGTTTGGAACCAAGGTGAAAGACACCCTCACCAGGTGCGAGCAGGAGGGAAAAACTCTGTCTGCTGTAGGAGTCTGTTTTTCCCTTCTCTCTAGGCCTTATCCCAAGGCCCAGAGGGGTGGAAAAATGTGGTTCAAGAAATCACAAAGGTTTTTTCTGGTGCACAAGGTGAGCCCCCCTCCAGAGGCAGAGGAGGGGGGGGTTATTCAGGAAGATGCCGCCCTAGAGGCAGAGGAGGCCCCCGCAACTCGGGAGACCGAGATTCCTTTCACAGTTCTCCCTACCGTCACTCCTGATGGGAGGCCCGACTGTGCGTTTCTGGAGCCAGTCGGGGGGTCGGATATCATTATACCCGGAGGCCTGGCAAGACATCACCCAGGACCAATGAGTTTTATGAATAATTTCCAGAGGTTATGTCATTCCCTTTTCGTCAGACCCCCCTCCAGTCAGAAAAATCCTGGATGTTCCACCCAGTCAAAGGGATTACGCAGCTTCAGAGGTTTCAAAGCTGCTAGAAAAAGGAGCCATCCAACATGTCCCCTCAGACCAGATAGGATTAGGGACTTACTCAAGATTCTTTTTGGTGCCGAAAAGAACAGGGGACCTGAGACCCATATTGGATCTCAGTCGATTGAACAACCATGTACAAAAGTCCAAGTTCCGAATGGTCACATTGCAATCGATTCTCCCATTGTTGGGAAAAGAAGTATGGATGTGCTCCATCGACCTCAAGGATGCTTACTACCATATCAAAATGGACAGGGCATCCAGGAGTCACCTACGCTTCCAGCTGGGAGCCAGTCACTTTCGTTTTCGAGCCCTGCCCTTTGGTCTCACCACAGCCCCCAGGGTGTTCACCAAATGTATGGCGGTGGTGACGGCTCACTTGAGACGTCAAGGATTCCAGGTGTTTCCTTATCTGGACGACTGGCTCCTCACTGCCACCACCAGGCATCTACTAATTCAGACCAGGGACGCCACCATAACTCTCTGTCAACAGTTGGGCATAACACTGAACTGGGAAAAATCTGCCTTGTTGCCCTCACAGCGTGACACTTTTATAGGTGCAGAACTAGACACCATCCTCATGTGGGCATTTCTACCTCAGGAAAGAATCAGAGTCCTACAGCAACAAGTTCACGCCCTGCTTCCTCTGAGAAAAGCGAAGGCAAGATGGGTTCTCCAACTCCTGGGGACTATGGCTGTGACAATTATGTTAGTCCCTCTAGCAAGGTTACATATGAGACTCCTTCAATGGCTTCTCTTTGCCCAGTGGTCTCTCCAACGACTTCCACTTTCTCACCCTATTCTACTCACGGACAGGTGCAAACAGGATCTCAGTTGGTGGCTTTGCACCAGCAATCTGGACACGGGAAAACCCTTTGTTCCACCGCCCCCGATTGCCACGGTGACTACGTATGCCTCCCAGATGGGGTGGGGGGGCATTATCTAGGCAGAACAGTCCAAGCCACGTGGAAAGAGCATGAGATGCATTTGCATATCAACGTCCTGGAGATGAGAGCTGTGCTACTTGCGTTGCAGGCACTTCAGAGCTTTCTCCCTCTCGGGACTATTGCAATCCACTCGGACAATAAGTCAGTGGTGTGGTATCTGAAGAAGCAGGGAGGAACCAAGTCATACCCCCTGTGCAGAGAGGCCATGCGAGTTTGGCAATGGGCAGTGTCTTCCCAACGCACATTCCGGGGAAGTCCACGTGATTGCAGACAGGCTAAGCAGAGATATTCTAATGCCTTACGAGTGGTCCCTGAACCGTCAAGTTGCGGAACGGATCTTCCGCAGATTGGGGTCAGCCTTGCTGCGACCTTTTTGCCAGCCCCCTCAATGCCAAATGCAGCAGCTACTTCACGTTGATCCCCCCTCAGGGGGAGTCACCCAGGGATGCTCTAGTCCACGATTGGCCCTCCGGTCTACTATATGCTTTTCCTCCGGTCCCCTTGCTGTCAAAAGGTGATTCAGAAAGTGCAATCATTGGGAAGCAGAATGATTCTGATTGCCCCACACTGGCCTCATCAGGTTTGGTTCCCCTTTCTCCATTCCTACATCGTGGACGCGCCTTGGATTCTGGACCCACAACCAGACTTACTGACACACATGTCAGGGCAGCTCCATCCCTCTCTGCGGACCCTCCGGTTAACAGCCTGTTTACTCCACTTCCATCATTAGTTAGGCTTCATCATTTTTCGCCGGAGGTAGTTTATATTTTATCTTCCTCTCATAAGCCCTCTACTAGGAAGATTTATTCCAGCAAATGGAAGAGATTTTCAATTTGGGCTCATACCCAAGGGATTAACCCTTACATGGCTCCAATTTCATCTGTTTTGGAGTTCTTGTCTATGCTTTTTCGCCAAGGCTGAGCGTCCGCCACCATAAAAGTCCAATTGGTGGCAATTTCTAACTTTCATGTCGCTAATGAGCCTAGTCTGATGGCTCACAGACTCTGTAAGGCTTTCCTGAAGGGCACTCTGTTACTCCGTCCTCCTGTATCGGACACTATCATGCCTTGGGATTTAAACTTTGTTCTACAGGGTCTTATTTCACCACCCTTTGAACCTGCAGCTACTTGTGATTTAAAATTCTTGACCTGGAAGACTGTCTTTTTAGTAGCCATGGAAGAAACCAAATGCTATGCCCGTAGGTGATGCGCGGCCAGACCAAATACCAAACGAACACAGTTGGCCAGCAAAAATAACAGATGAAATCAGCCCAATCTTTGTCGCAGATTTGTTAATAGAGGGTATAAACTTGAAGACATTAACAATGCATGGACACGATCATCTCACTTGAATAGAAAAACATTGTTGGATTACAGGATCCCACCAAAAGAGTCAGGTACTTCTACTATTAGGCTCATTACCACATATGGCAGGAATTATTATGCTGTTAGGAACATCATAAACAAACATTGGAACATTCTTTTGGCCAATGAACAACTCAGATGCTTTTTGGGAGAACAATGCCAATTCTCATACAGAAAAGGGAAAACATTGGGTTCCTTATTTTCACATTACAAACATATTGGAAGTGGAGGAGCTATTCATAAACAACTTACTATAACAGGACATGAGTTATTGGGTACTGTTCCATGTGGCCATTGTGGGTCTTGCAAATTGATTACCAAGACAAAGCCCTTTTCCAGTCGTAACACTAGTATAGTCTATGAGTGTAAAATATTTGGAAATTGTAGCAGCAACTGGGTGGTCTATTTGGCCTCATGCCATTGTGGGGCATTTTATGTTGGCCAGACTTCAAGGCCATTAAGAACACGCATAAATGAACATCGCAGTGATATTAAAAATAAGAAGGAGACTAATGCACTTTATAGACATATTTTCAAACATCAACAAGCCCAGTTTAGGTTTATGATCATTGACAGAATAGTTGGTGACCGTAGCAACACACTAGGGTGGCATGGCATATTGGATCACAAGGAGAAATACTGGATTATAAGATTGGGTGCACTCTTTTCACCTGGACTCAATGATCATCTTTAACCACTCTTTTATGAGGAACAATGTATATGCTATTCATAAGCATTATGCATGGGACATTTTTTCATTTTTAAATAATGTACATACATGTTGACAAGATCATAACAAATATATGTTTAATATATATGCTTTATTTCAGTGGGTAGGCTAGCACCCACTGGTGCATCGTCGACAACACAGTGTCTACTGATATTTCATGTTTTGGATATATTTTGTTTTCTATATAAAATAATATATATGAGCAAATGTATACATTTCTATTTTATTTTTATTTTTTCTGTATTCAGTCTTTGTGGTATTTTAAGGATGAACTATTTCTATTTTTTCATTATAATAGACAAGCTTGGTTTCATAGATTTAACATTTTTTGGATTTTCATGTATTATTCATGAGTATTGGCTTATCAGCGTGCTCATTGGTAAGCCAAAAGTATTTATTTGCATGTTTAGTTGTATCTATTCATGTCTGTTTTTTCCAACACTGAAGAAGGCATATTTTTGCCGAAACCGGTCTGTTTTTTATTTATATTATTAAACCGTTTCATCTACCTATTGGGCTGATTTCATCTGTTATTTTTGCTGGCCAACTGTGTTCGTTTGGTTTTTAGTAGCCATCACATCAGCCAGATGCGTTTCAGAGATTCAAGCTCTATCAATGAAACCCCCATACTTGATTTTTCATAAGGACAGGGTTATTCTCAGGCTGAAACCTTCCTTTCTTCCCAAAGTGGCGTCTATCTGTAATCTTAATCAATCTATTGAGTTACCAGTGTTTTTTCCCCAGTTCTCAAACAAGGCAGAATTTAAATTTCATCAAGTGGATGTACACAGACAATTACGTTTTTATCTGCACAGAACCAAAGACCTCAGAAAATATGATCAGTTGTTTGTTTCCTTTTTGGAAAACAGAATTGGGTCTCCTGTCTCCAAAGTCACTCTGTCCAGGTGGATATCCAGTTGCATTTCTTTCATTTATTCCTCAGGGGGTAAAGATCTACCATTCCCGGTGAAGGCTCACTCTACTTGGTCTGTATCTACATCTACAGCCTATCAGGCCAGATTGTCTATGGATGATATTTGTGCTGTGGCTACTTGGGCATCTCCTCACACCTTTGTTACTCTTACAAGTTGGACGTGGTATCTAGGGGCAGGTCTTCCTTTGGTTCCACAGTGCTCAGGAGTATTTTCCACTGAGCCTCCCAGGATTTAGGTGCTGGGGATGCTGTCCCACGGGTAAGAATGTAGGCGAGATTGGACTACATAACATCAAGAAGTTATGTACTCACCATAACGTTCGATGTATGTAGTCCATCTCGCCTCATATTCTTTCTTACCCCCCCCTCCTTCCCCCTTCCTGAAGGATTTGGAGGTTAGGACTGGTTTTCAGAGCTCCCTTCACTCTTGGTTTGTTCTTCCTTTCCTTGGGTGCTGTTATGCATGGAGAATGAGTGCTGGTGTTCGCGGCAAACTAGATCTGGGGATATAGAGCAATGCAGCATGGGATACCGTCTTAGCCCAGCCAATACAAAGACTTCGAGCTAGAAAAGTTTGGCCTAGTCGGCCGAACCCACGGGTAAGAATGTGAGGCGAGATTGTCTACATACATCGAACGTTATGGTGAGTACATAACTTCTTGTTCTTACTCAAGGCTAAATCTTCGTGCAAAGATGTTAATACTTTTAGCCAGAAGTTAGGTACTGCATTTTGGCCTGAGGTTTTCCACTTGGAAGCTTTTCTTAACTTTATCTCAGTCTCTCTGGCCGTTACCTCATTCCTGTTGTTATTCTCCTTAAGGATATGAATCCAAAATCTCACTCTCTTATTTCTTGAATTTCCTCCCTGCTTGATCATCCCCTTTCCACTTTGAATTACAGGTTTCTTCTTGATATATATATATATATATATATATATATATATATATATATATATATATATATACTTTAACATTTTAAGTCAGATAATCCTAAACTACCCAGTTCTATTGGAAGGATCAACTTATTCCACTTGACCTTTGCCCTCTTCTCCTCATAGATAAATTTCTTCAACTCTTTATTAATTGTTATCCACAACTTCTCCTATGGTTGATAAAAATATGCCTGACTTGTATATAAAACTAAAGGGACTAAAAACATTTTAATTGTTTGTATCTTGCTATCCATACCATAAACATTATCTTCATTAATGTTATATCCCAAAATGATATGAAATGGTCTAAAAATGTTCCACAACACTGAAATGTCCTTTTCCGATTTTATCAGGTATAAAATAAAATCATCTGCAAATAAAGACAACTTTTCTTGATTATCATACCAATTATATCCTTAAATTTCTGAGTCCTTTATTTTCTTTGCCAGTGGTTCTAAATATAAAGCAAATAGCACAGGGGAAAGAGGGAACCCCTGCCTGGTTCTCCTGTTCAGACACAACTTATCAGACAGGAACCCTCACACTTTAATTCTTGCCTCTGATCCCTCATATTTAACGTTATTATTGTTTCAGGTAATGCAAATGCTTCCATTGCTCTAGTCATAAAATCCTAGCTTACCCTGCCAAATGCTTTTTCTGCATCAAGACCCACCAATAACTGCAGTATTTTCCGACATTCCACTTCCATCTGGATCATCATTGTTCTGTTAATGTGGTCATATGTTAACCTCCTCTCCTCATAACCACATTGATGCATAGCTATCATTTTGGCAATACCGTTGCCATGCTTTTAGCTACTGTAGACATAAACAATTTATAATTATGATTTAAAATTGAAATGGGACTATATGAAGCTGGGACTGATGCATCTGTAGGTATTACAGCCACTACAGCTTACTTCCAGGATGTTGGTGCTTCCTCTCCTAACCTTTCGGACCTTTACCACTTTCCTCCATCCTAGTGTGATATGAGGTATTGCCAGCTAGTCAGGAGAAATGGGGCAGTGGATGTGTAACATATACCAGCACAGCTAGGTGGAATTTAGTAAAGAAATATATGTTTTATTTGAATATCAAACTAATTTGTACAGATGCTTGTGTCAAAAATGTATTTGTAAAGTTGCTTGTGTTAAAAATGTATCAACAGTGTGTCCTGCTAGGCAGACGAAGAAATATACATGTATTATTGTAACTGTTGAAATGTATATATTGTAACAAAGGATACTGGAGGAGAAGGGGTTAATTACAGTCCAGCTGCAGCTAACTTTGACAAATGTTCTGAAATTAAATTACCTGGCTTAGGCCATAAAGATTGTATCTTACAGCAATGCAGCCACAGACAAAAAGTCTGTACTAGAAAGCTTTCTGTTTTGTCTTTGGGGTGAAATAATTGCTACTCTGGAAGGGTAGAAGTTTGAAATTGTTTTATGACTTCCAGAGGCTGCAACAGATCTGAATAAAACTCTATGTGTGTGTATTATTGACACATATGCACTAAAATCCTGGCAGTTTCTAGCAATGGGGTAGCATGGGAACCAGAAGACAAATGACCAGATGTATGTGATGTCATTCTGTAATCCATTGCTAAAATAATGTTAGCTGAGACTAAAGTGTCATTGCAGTATGTTTTTGTAACCTGACAATGAAGAACCCCTCACCTACTTCATCTTGCCTTGCTCTAGTCAGTGAACCACGGAATAATAATTCTTTAGATCAGTCAGGAAAAATATAGTGAAAATAGTTAAGCACTGTTTTTCTGTATGTGTGTGAATCTAGTCATCTTTGTTATTTTAGCATTTCCTGTGAAGAAACTCTGGTGTTTATTGTAAATAGATATTTAGTATTTGTATGCTCTTTTATTATTTATTATTAAATATATTTAAACTTTTCATTGTGGCTGGTCCTTTAGAGAATATTTTAACCTTTGAGAGTATGCATGTTAATTTGGTGACTCTGTGGCCACTCCTAAAATTACTGCACTAGTCAAAACACTACCATTTGTATTAATATTAATTTCACTCAGCGTTAGAGTAGCTGGCTTTGGAGTGTCTGGTATTAGTGTCACTACCTTGTAGTCTGGGCAGAAGGGGGCATAGCTGCCAACCTTCCCCAGGTGTGTGTGTGTGTGTGTGTGTGTGTGTGTGTGTGTGTGTGTGTGTGTGTGTGTGTGTGTGTGTGTGTGTGTGTGTGTCTCAGCTGCTTGAAGCAGGGAAACAAAACATTGGTTTCCCAGAGAGGGTGCTGGAAGACCTGGCTCGGATACTCATCTGAGGACCCAACCCTACAACTGTGCCAGTAGAGAGTGTTATTGGGGATCTAGAGAAACAGAAAAAGAAACCAGCTCCGGACTAAATGTGTTCCCTGTGTGCTCTTAAGGGAAATTGTGCTTGATGCAGAGAGCTGCATCTGGAAATAATGTGTGGATCTATTTTTGTTCCAAGTGAATGTCCCTCTCTAGTGTCAGTGGTGAGGATTCAGGCTCCTTGATTACTGGCCCAGAGTGGGGATGTCACACATAGGTGAGCAGTGGTGTGGATATTCACTGAACTTCTGTAGCATGTAAGCAGTTGCCACTAAAGGTATGTGTATTCTCGGCAGTCACAAGGTAAAAATTCAGAGTTTTATTTCGCAACAGTTTTATTTAGTTATTTATTTATTGTTAGTTTAGTTTAGTCAGGGAAAGCAGGCAAAGATGTCAGCAGAGGATTATGGCAAGCTGACAAAGAACCAGTTGGCCAAGTTGTGTGAAGCCAAAGGACTGGTGCATTCCAACCTGACTAAAGAGGAAATTATTTCAGCCTTAGTTGCAGCTCAAACCAGCAACCAGGAGGACAACCTGTTTGGAGAGAGGTGTACAGCCCTCAGAAACAGGACAGTTCACCTTTTCCTCAGAGGACTTAAAAATTCATCTGGAGTTAAAGAGACTTGAAATGAAGGCCAAGCATTTGGAATTAGAATCAGCACAGAGACTGCAGCATTTGGAGGTCTTAGTAGAATCAGCAGACAGAAATGCGTCATTTAGAGGCTAAAGAAATGAAAAGCAGCATCAACATGAGAAGGAGATGCTGACTCTTCGTCAGAGTCATGGACGTAATGGAGAAGGGAATAACCATACCCTAGAAGCAATAAAGGTCAGTAGATTTCTTCCACAGTTTACAGAGGGTGATACTTTTGAAAGGGTATGTAAACAGTATAATGTTGACCAAGGGTACAGTTCCTGACACCCTTACTCCATAGTAAAGCTGTAACTGCGGTTTCTAAATTGTCTGACATTGATTGTTTAAACTATGATAAAGTAAAGAAATGTTTACTTGACATCTAAAGCTTACAGAAAAAAGTTTCATGAGCATAGATGCAAGGCATATGAAAGTGTGTGTGATTATATTGCTGAGTTAAACACTTATCTTCATAGGTGGGTGAGTGGGTGTTAGGTCACCACTTTTGAAGGGCTGGCAGACCATTTGGTGAGGGACCAAGCCCTTAGCACTTTTCCTGAGGACATGATAATCTAGTTGGCAGACTGAAAGTGTAACTCTGCAGATGAGCTAGGGGAAAAAAAGGGGATCTCTACTTAGCAAGCAGGGCATCATGCCACAGGAAGGGGATACCCAGTGCTGCACATGAATCTAAGGGAACCCATGGTGGGCAGCCCAAACCTCCCCAACAGCATCCACCAGTAACCAGGGAAGCTAACAGTTCAGGTACATGGCCAGGATCAACGGTTAAATGTTTTAAATATAACCCATGGGGCCATGTATCATATAGATGTCCATGGAGGCAAGGTGGGGAACAAAAGGTAGGGAAGCCAGCAAGTGGGAATAACAGCATGCCAGTGTTAAGTTGTCTGGAGATAACAGGGGTACCAAACTATCATGTAATATCCTTTCTTACTGGGTGGAAAACAGGCCACTGCTAAGACAGACAAAGCCTCTGACATAACCACTGTGAAGCCTGCAATGGTTAAAGAGGAGTAGAATTTGCTTGGGCATTCCACTCCAGTCAGAGCTTTAGGAGGGGCCGAATTCCAAATGCATTTGGCCAGGGTTCACCTTGACTGGGAGGGTGGAAAAGGAAGCAAGCAAGTAGGTATGTTTGAGGATATCTCTGCAGATGTCTTGATAGGGAATGATTTTGATAATGCAGTAGCTTGTGTGCATGCAGTTACATGCAGTCAGGCTTGGAGACAGGCATGTGGGTCTGATAACCTGGGGGAGACACAGACAGACTCCACATCTGAAGCCAGGGCTGGTGAAGTTGCTATTTCAGGGAGGGAGATACACTGTAGCAGTGAGCCTGACGGTGAGCCACAGATGCTGGCAGGTATTGATGTTCCTTTGTATAGAGTGACTGCAAGGGCAGAGGTGAGTGGTAGCACCCAGGCTGACAGTGAGGCACCACTTTCAGAGGATACCACGCTTCCTGTGGAAAGGGAGCTGGAAGGAGTTACAAAGATAGAGCTGAGACAGGCTCAGCTCTCAGATTCTACACTAAGAGGCTTGAGGGAGGTAGCAAGGGAGGCACCTGATCCTCAAGGAAAAAGGAGATTCTGTATACTCGAACAAAGGTTTAGTGTACAGGGGTGGACCACTGAGGGAGGGCTAGAGGGTGAGGTAATACAGCAGTTGGTAATGCCTACAGCGTACCAGCTGGCACTTCTAGCCATAGCCAAAGGTATTCCATATCCAGATACTCTTATTCTTGTTTTCTGAAATTCTCCTTATTCTGCAATATTTTAACTATTTGGTAGAATGGCTAAGGTACAGGGTTTGATTCTCACCTTTGGAAGGGAAACTGGCTAGGCTTAAAATGACCCACAAGGGCAGCTAGCCTTGTACTTACCTATGAACATATGAACCTTTGTCAGTCACTATAAATAAATCCTTTTACTTCTTAACCACATTTTTTTTTCATTTCTATCCCATTTAAAAACTCTACTTCCATTTTTATCCCACTCAGCAGCTATAACTTCTGAAGAAATGTCTATCTTCCCTAATAAATCTCGCATAATTTCCACTACCCATTCATTAAATTCCTCTTTTAACAGGTAGGTGGAGAAGTGCCATTGTATCATTTTTACTTCTTTACCCTGCATTTGTATCTTAGTTTTTATTGGCACATGCTCTGAAATAGTTATTGGATGTTCATTGAAGCTTTCAATTAAAAGCACATGTTCCTGTGAAATATAACTTCTGTCTAGTCTAGCACAGTTATTGTACCTTAGGGAATAATATGTAAATTCCCTCATGTCTTCCATACCAAATATTTCATAAATTACTTTAGAAATCTACACTCTTTTGCTATATTTTCCCTTCTAGGTCTGCCGATAAATCCTCACTGCTGTAAATCAAGTTCCAGTCCCCACTTATAAGTTTCTAGGTTCATTGGTGTCAACTAGGCTAATGACCACAAAGGCCTTTTTTAAACCTAGCCATGCATTCCAAACCTCTGACAGGTATCACCCTTGATAAGTGGAAGCAGGAGCTAGGGAGATAAAACATTTGCAAGCTGGGGCCTGGGAGATGAACCATTTGCAGGCTGTCTATGTCTATTAGAGACTTAGGTACCAAACCAAGGATGAATTACCTGTTCCTCATCCAATTGTCCAAATTACACTTGAATTAGGTTAGGGAGGAATTCTGCTTTACATGGATGTAGAGCCTATTCCACAGAAGGAGTAGCTTCTGAGAGACATACGTTTTACACTTGAATTAGGTTACGGAGAAACTCTGCTTTACATGGATGTGGAGCCTATTCCACAAAAGGAGTAGCTTCTGAGAGACATACTTTTCTCTCTAGCAGGTCCTGTTCATATCACAGGCAAGGTTTAAGTCTTTAGAATGGGTAATTCCAGTGCTGTTTGTTTTGCAGATATGCAGAAGGCCCATATGCCTTGTATACCAGGCATAGATCTCCCCTCAACAGCCAGTAAGAGACGAAGTACAGGGATAGGGCCTTGAGCCAGTCTGGATAAGACATGTTACTTACATTCTGTATTCTTTCAGTGAGGAATCTCTGTGGATGTTCCAATTGTTGGATGTACCTGATTAGGTACATACCAAAGGGAGCATTGTACTCAATGATAGGTCTGATGAATAATAAACACAGTGGAACAAGAACCTCCTTGGACCTTGATGCTATACCTTTATTTATAAGTTACACAACATAGAATGATTTCCTCACAACTGTATACACATGACTGTCAAAGGCTAGATGTCTATATGTGTCCCAAAGTCCCTGACTAATGGATCGACTCTTACGGGTCTGCTGTCAATAAGACAGTTACCAGGGGTGGATGACTTCCTGAAGGATACTATTATGCTGTTGTACTTTGAGCACATTTTCCAAGCCATCTTTGATTGGAAGGGGCCTTTCTGCACCCTTGTGAGAGAAGTGTGCTGAGTGGAACCCATCTGGTGAAGGGTGATTGGTCTAGGGCTTGCAGTAAGCACCCTCATTAGTTCTTTTGAGTTTTTAAAATTTTTTTTAAGATTCTGGCTTCTGGTATTTAAGCCCTGCGTCTTACCATGTTTTTGCTTGTTTGTGCATCATGCAGCATAATGTACTGCCACCCAATTGTGCTCCATAGCAGAAAAGATCATTCGGACAGTTTTACCCTTAGATAAAGCTGTAGTACATTAGTGTAGTCCTCACCTTTAGTACATCTCCGGTCTAAGAAGTATTGCTAGTGAGCTGTGACCTATTAAACCACCAGCCAAAAACGTCAGTAATACCCATCTACAGTGCACCTCCTAGATCATTCCTGAAATCACCCCTTTTGTGATAATAGTTCTTCAAACATAGCATTATGGACAGTTGGACTACCTTTGTTTCTACTGCCAGTCTGGTTGACTTCGGTCTCCTGAGGCAGTGTAGCAATTCATAAACATAGTACGCATCCAACACATAAATCAGCATACATGGAGGTTCTCTCAAAAAACTTACTGAAACACCAGAGACCTCCAAATCAAAGGACTGCCACAACTAACACAGTTCCCACAGCACCCAAGACACATAGCAACACCAGTGTCTCACCTACCAATCCCTTAAGGCATAACACTCAAAAACCAAATTTTCTTGTCATTGGAGACTCCACAGTGAGACGCACTGATGTCCCACTCACCAGATTAGATAAAAAGAAAGTCATGGCCAGCTGCCTGTCCACTGCCAGCACTCGGGTCTCTCAGCAATATGTACCATTATGATTCTGTCATAGTTCATGTTGGAGTGAATGACATGAGACATACCTCACTGGAGTACATGAAGAGAGACATGAATGGGCTCTTTGAGTATGTGTCCCAGGCAGGTATGTCCCTAGCCTTGAGCAGCATATTACCCTCACCTAGAATTATGCCATAGTATAAACAAAAATGATTGATTTCAATAACTGGATTAGTTTTCGGTGTCACTCAAAGAGGATCCAGTTTCTGTCAGTCCGGGATGGCACGGTCGGCAAACCTCGCTGCTTTGCCAGAGATGATTTACAACCTGGCCCCACTAGGCTTTCAGCTGCTGGCAATGGCTCTTGCCTCCCCCACAGTGCCTTTTAAAGGCAAGGTCTCAAAAACAAAATTGTCGGCATGAAAATTACCAACCATAACAAAATAAGGGTTATGCTGCTAAACGCTAGGAGCTTAAACCAGAAACTGCACACCCTGGAAGCACTTTGATCACTGGAGGATGTAGGCGTCTGTCCAGTCACAGACCTGCTTCAAGGCTTCAGAGACTACCCCAGCCATGCAAGGCTACAATGCCTTCCACACCTTCAGACCACAAAATGAATGTGTGAGAACCAAAGGAGGGGGTGTTTCTATCTATATTAGGAATAAATTCACCTCCCAGCTAGTTAGATTGGACAACTCCACAGAGTTACTTCTAGTTCAGATTACTGTGGGTAAGACCCCAATTCAAGTCATAGCTAGTTATAGATCTCCCTCCATGGATCATGATGTGAATGAGGCCTACTTGACCAAACTGGAATCAATCCAAATATTGGCAAACACTCTGGTCATGGCAGATTTCAATTATCCTACCATCAACTGGGAAACCTACTCTAGCTCTAACTCACTAGTGCAAAAGCTCCTTGACTTTGTTAACTCAAATGCCCTAGAACAAATTGTTCAAACCCCATCAAGAGGATCAAATATACTAGATCTGGTCCTCACTAACATGACAAACAGATGTATCACCGCAACTGTCGGACCATCATTAGTCAAATCTGACCATAAATCAGTCGCCTTCAAGCTGGCACTAACACCAGAACTCACAAAGGGTGAAGTCAGACTAAAAAACTTCACCAAAGTAAGTTATACCCTCCTAGGGGAAGGTATAAATGCCTTCCAAGCCCCACCGCAGCTATAAGTGGTAACTACACCAAAGCTTACATTAAAGCCCTGTACAATCACTTGTATAAATGTATAGACTCGGCTGTTCCAGAGAAAATCAAAGTCAGAGCCCCAAGTAAAAACAAGTCATCCTGGTGGACATCCAAGATCAACAAACTTTACAACAAACGCAAAAAGGTGATGTCTAAGAAAACTAAGACAAGACCCCATCAATGGAAAAGCACCCACCTCAGCCTCAACAGGCATATAAGACAACATGTCAAATCCTCTAAGGGCAACTTTCAGAAAAGTCTAGCAATCACAGCCAAGGATAACCATAAGGCCTTTATACGTAGCCTAAAAGGTAAAACCCAAGCATGTGCAGAACTAGTGACTAAGAGCATCACACACAATGATACCGCAGTGATAGCAACCTGCTAACGGACACAATTGGTGAAACTTTCACTCCCTCATCCCCTCCAAACTTATCACAAACCTTGCCCCTAATTTCCCCACCACCCTACATATCTAAAGAGCAGGTCATTAAAGCCTTGTCTAAGGCAAAAAAACACAGCCTCTACAGGACCAGACTGCATCCCAGTCTGTCTTCCTAACAAACTCTAAAACATGAACTAGCATCACTATTAAGTACTCTGTTCAATCACAGCCTAACCACAGGCTTTATTTCTGTGAAATGGAGAACAGCAGCAGCTATTCCCCTCCAGAAAATTGGCTTAGCAACAGACCCAGTGAATTTTAGACCTATAAGTCTGACCAGCCTCATCTGTAAAGTCATGGAACGTATCATCATGGACCACATAAACAAAGACATAGGCGACCTCCAAACCCTGGATCCGACCCAATTTGGCTTCATCAAAGGCAGATCCTGCCTGTTAAACCTGGTAGATTTCTTTGAAAATGTGAACAGAGCCATTGATGAAGGCAAATCTGTGCACACAGCATACCTTGACTGGGCAAAGGCATCTGACACAATCCCACACTCAGGCATTACTGATAAACTTAGCAAACTGAATGTAAACCCTTTGTTGTTAGATGGTTTGCCAACTGGCTCACAAACCAGTCACACACTATCAACGTGGGTGACTCCACATCAACTGGCAGACCTGTCGCCAGCGGGGTGCCACAAGAGTCAGTACTGGGCCCCCTATTGTTTGGTATATACTTCTCAGAAGTTCAGGCCGAAACTAAGGGGCTGTGGTTGACCAAGTTTGCGGACAACTGCAAACTGGGTGCAATTACTGAATCCCCAAATGATGTCAGTATACTTCAGGAGGGACTTACGCAGACCAGCAACTGATGTCTTAGTCATGGTCTCAAACTGAATACATCATCATTCCTTTCGGTAAAAACAATGTCTCTTCACACTATCAAATTAACAACAATACCCTACATACCTACAAAGTGGTAAGAGATCTGGGATCACAAGTAGGCTGCAACCTTAGCTTTAACCATCATGTGTCTATTGTAGTAAGGAAGGGTTTCTACATAGTATACTTGATTAGCAAAGGCATCACCTCTAGAGCAAAGGACGTTATAACCTCTCTCTACTCATCACTAATCAGGCCCAAAATTGAGTATCACGCCCCATTTAGCATGTACCATACAAAGCACCTGCAGCAACTGGAGAGACCTCAGAGGTTTCTAACTAAGAAGATCAAGGGACTCCAGCACCTGCCTTACACAGACCGACTAAAGTCCCTGTCACTATACTCAGTATCATATAGACTTCCTAGGGGAGACTTATGCTTGGCTTACAGAGCAATCTCCGACCCAAACCTAATGAATCTGATGCACATCCATAAATCAAAAGGGACAAGAACTACCCATTCCAGGGACCTAAATATGGCCTGCAACGTGAATAGGATGTGCTAGAGGGACAGAATTGTCTCCCAGTGAATGCCACATCTTTGGAATAGGCTGCCAATTCATGTGAGGCAGAGCACCTCTATGATACTGTTCAAAAAGAACCTGGACGATTGGATGGGACACCATAAATTCTTACCAGGGATAGCACCCACAACCCTCCTGGACATGGGCAGTCATTACTAAATACAAGCCTGGGTACTGACTAGAGTATCTATGGTATTACAGTGAGATGAAACAGTTTGAAATGACCTCCCGGTCGACAGCCTAGTAATCTCCTATGATCCTATGCATTTCTTGGCATTTAGTTTTAGTCCATGGCTCTGACACATTTTATTTGTCTGTGCCAGCCCTTCCTGGAGAATATTAATGTTGGTGGGTTTTTTTATGACTGCTCCTAATTTGCAATCATCTGCAAATTTGGTCAGCTAGAAGCCCTTGACATCAGTCTTGACTTCAGAGAAGTAAATACCAAAAAAGAGTAGTCTCAGGACCAATCCACGAGGGACTCCGCTCACGACTGGCCTCTTTGTAGAAGTGGACTTCCCAATTCTACTTCCTAGGTCCTGTCTGTGAGCCAGCTGGTTATCCACCAGGTAATGTAAGGGTTTATACCTAACCTCCTGAGTTTGTTAACAATGCTTGAATGAGATATTGTGTTAAATGCCTTGGCCAAGTCAATGAAGGCAGTGTAAACCATTTTCCCCTCATCCATTGCTGTGATGGCAAAAAAGTCCACCAGGTTGAGTAGGCACGATCTGCCCTTGATGAAAACAAACTGGGTTGGGTCCAGTGTATGGAGGTTTCTTTCATCATTGTTAATCTTTTCTATGATAATTCTTTCCATGAATTTGCATATGAGATTAGTGAGACTTATGGGTCTGTAGTTTCCACCGTCTGTAGATGACCCACCCTTGTGCAAAGGGATGACTGCTTCTGTTCTCCATTTCTTAGGCATGAAGCTTGTTTGGAGGCTATAGTTAAATAGCGATTCCAGAAGCCCTGTCATGTTTCATGCTATTTAGAAGGCATCCAGGGATATCATCTGGGCCCTTCGATTCAGTGTGTTTAGCCTTAGAGACAGCATTGAAGAACTGTTCCCTAGTGATAGTAGGGGGAGTTATATTTGATGGCATTTCCTGAGGGAGCTTGAGGGGAAGAGATGGGTAAAGTTAGAGCTGAATTTGTTTCCCAATAGATTTGCAATATTTTCTGGCTTAGTATACGTGGTTCCATTAACAATGAGCTCAGCACACAACTGTGTACTGCATTTGAGGTTGCAGATATAGCTAAAGAATGCTTTGTGGTAGTCTTTGGGATGGAGGCCAAATTTACCTCGAATTTGGCTTTGGTAGACTTTATTTTTCCTCTGAGGTGCTTGTTTAATTTGATGAGAGTGCTTTTATCCTGCTGGGGAATACATATCCTAAATCTTGCCATGATTTTCTTCTTTCTGTTACAGAGCCTACTGATGCTGTGATTTCACCATGGTAACTTGTTTTTTGAGATAGTTCTGTACTTATTCCTGGTGGGTACAGCTGCCTCTATACAGCTATTTACATACTTGTATAGGGTTTCTGTGACCGGTCCTGAATAGGCAGCAGTGCTCCCTGCTGAAAGCTAATTATTTCTTTCAAAGTTTTTTTAAGTTCTATAATAGCAGTCTTGGTAGAACATAAATTCATGCCAGCATAATCCTTCTTCCTTGTCAGTAGCCCATTACTACAACACATCTACCATTATTATCTTCTTTCCTCTTCTATCACTATTGGATCTCCTCTAATAATTAGAGTATAAGTACTCCCCTTTTTCTTCCTCTCTGATATTCTGGTGAAAATCCATCCTGAAATCCCTTCTTTATCAAATTCACATACTCATTTCTTTCTAAAAGTGTTCTCCTGTTGCATTGTTACTTGCACTCTGCAATTCTTAATATAATTCAAAACTCTCTTTGTCTATACCTGTGAGGTAATTTACACTTCAAAATAATATGGATAATGTAACCATTACAATAAGAAGTTATTATTCTCACATTATAAATTACATTTTTTTCAATGTCTACTTCTAACTTTTCTGTTAAAGGCACTCTCTGATGTTTGGCAGGTTGATCTTTTTATACAGTTGTTTCTTGTCATCTCCATTTGAACCTATGTCACATTTTAAAGGCTTTTTGTTTTAATGAAAACACGCACACACACACACACACACACACACACACACACACACACACACACACACACACACACACACACACACACATTAATTTTAACACAGATCATTACCAGGTATAAATGAAGCAGTATCACTCAAACTATTCCTCAAAGCTACAGCCCTTAGACATTAATTATACAACTTAAATGTTTAAAATGTGTATATATGTAAAACGTATATGGATGTTTGTTTTTTTTTAAGTTTTAATGAATTTTTGACAATGTATTTACCATTAAGGTGGATTGTTCTTATGGATTTTAATTAGTAAAGTAGGAGGGTGAATTGATTGTTATTAATCAATGGTTGATTATTAAGCATTTATAAATGAAATTAAGTCATTCAACTGTTGTCTGAGGAAGCGGTCATAGAGATCATGAAAGTGCTTATGTTTGTTATTTTAATAAAGAAGTTTAAACCTTGCTGTGGTAAATCAGGCTTTATATATTTTTTCACACCCAGGAACATCCCTATAATTTATTAACTTAAACCAAACAAAAAAAAAAATACGTTCATCTTCAAATATTGAAGTTTAACCCTCCTGACAGAAAAACTGCCCCAAATTGACAGCTGCATCTACATGCATTACATAACCTACAATTAAGGTTATACATGCTAAGACGCATGTTACAACTTGTGCTCCTACTTATACTAATTGCTGACTGTTCTTTTCTTATATCTGTCCCCCACCTCCATATGAAAAATAGCTTGTATGCTATCAGATCGAAAAATTGTATGCTTTCAGAAAATATTGTTTTAGCTATATGAAAAAGTGTCCTGGCTATCTTTAAATAAAACTAAAATATACCCGGTTCCAGAAAATGCACTAAAGTATTTAGGTACCAGGAAAGCTGCTATCTCTTATTCACTTCTGATAATTTTGAACTTTATTTTTTACTGAGCTGCTTGCCCTTGTACCTTTTAATTTTACATTTCCATCAGCAAACAATGCCCATACAGTTCAAGAGTTATTGCCTGCACCTGAAGTCAGCTTTTCTCTATGGAAATATATTTACAGAATGTACAACTGCCTTCAGCTGTGGACATCTACAATCACAATGAGCATTTAATTGCTAAAGGAAAACTTCTCATTGAATTCACAATGTTTTCTTATCTTTCAAATCCACATGCTTACACACACACACTCAAACTTGTTTTAGGTTACATCAAGGGCATTAATCAAGACATTAACCTATGCAAAAGTAAAAGAAAACATCTCTACTCTACATATATTTTAATCCGTGCACCCCATCCCCCATCCCAACACGCCAATATTAGAGCATATTAACTTAAACTTGCTTTTGTTCAGCCTTTCTTCTCTTTTTACATTGTAATGCCTACAGTTGGGAAAAAAATTCTGAAGTCAGCTGGATATAGCAGCTTGAATATCACACCTACGTCTTGACATTCCCGATTGCTGGGATAAATTTGCTTCTCTTCTGACTGGTGTACAGTGAGTAATCATTTTCCGGAGACACTACTGGCTCCAATTTTTAATACTTTGCCCTTCTGCCACAGTTTTGTTTTGTCAGAATCAACTGTTTCTGCTGGTATGATTGCATCTTTATTAATACAAACTTTTTTTAAATATCTTTATTGAGTTATCACTTGTAACACAGGCAAATTTACGTTTATACAAAAGTAATCAAACTGTACTAACAAATTAACATTAACAAACATTATACTTTACATATATTGCCATATATCATAAAACCTAAACAATATTACATAAATTATTCTATTCCTGCCCCTTTTTCAAACAAGAAACATCTTTATTATATCATCATTTATGCCATAAGCGATCATACATTTATATAAATGAAAACGAACCACACTGACAATCTTAGTTGCAAGCATTTTACATCAAAAATCATTTAGACACACTCCCAGTTGAAAACATCATTTATAATCTACCCAATCATTTTCAGTCAAACATTATATAGCTCATTTAAGTCCTGCCTTCGTTTAAACCTCAGGTTTTGGATGCTTTCTAATGGCCAGATATGAAGCATGCACTCAATGTGCTTTTTAAATTAATACATTCTGCTGTGGAATAACAGTCCAGTTGCTTATACCCATCCATCCATCCTCAACCCCTTTTCCCATTTTGCAAGTGGGGTCAGGGTGTCACTTCTGCAGTGACAATCATCTTGAGCCAAGGTTTACACTGGCAGGTGGCTAGCCCTGCCATGGTAGTTCATTCACACTACTCATTCACACACACACTCTCACCTATTGCCAATTTAGAGTGTCCAATCCACCTACTGCATGTCTTTGGAATGGGGGAGGAAACTGGAGCATATATGCTTTCAGAAAATTAATAATGTCTGTCCCATCCACTTTCTCTGCTATAGCAGAAACTATCACATTTTCTCTTCTGCATGCTCTGTCCTCTATGTCTACAATTTTTGAAACAACTGTTCTTGAGAACTCTCATACTTGACTAACCTTTTCTTCATTTCAGCCTCTGATTTTTGCAGTTTATCAGTTCATCAGAATAGCAGCTTCTTCCATTTTTTCCAGCCAATTGTTATTTCAGTTGAAATACTCCTTCAGTGTTTCATTTATTTTAATCAGATCTGAATACATTTGATTTATTTTTTCTAAATTACTGGTAGCCATCTCTTGTACCAAAGCTGGAGCTTGAATTGCTTTTTGCTGGTCAGCTTCAGGATTCTTCCCAGTTAGTATTTTCTCTTCACCTTTTCTAGATTATTTTCTTTAAGGCTCTTTACATTTCTTCTTTGCTGACATCCATGCAGTATACTTACTAGCCAGTAACTGAATTTTACTCAAGCTGATAATATCACTGGTTGTTGCTTCTCAGTTTCTTTTTTTTTCAAACTGGGAGAACTGAAATGAATCTGTTGATCAGTGTGCAGTCATCCTGGAAGTCCAAGTGGCCATGACTTCTGAGTGCACTGAGTATGTCAGGGTTCCAAGGCGGTACTCTAAGGAGTCCAACATATTTCTGGACGTAATGTACTAATAACAATAGGAGTGCCTGCTGGGGACAACTTATGAGAGTCCCCAGTTTAAGATGCCTAATCTGAAAAGTGAATGGTGCTGCAGGTATCATCTGTCACTTCTACAGTCATCTGAGGAACAGCCACCTTGTCCTTTTCCACCAATGGGAAGAGAAGGTGAGGTAAAGTGCTCCTGAGATGTACTGTAAGAAGACAAGAAAAGTACATGTAATTGTGCTGTATTATATAACTTCCAGGTCAACTGCAAGACAAAGCATCATGTAAATTTTCATTTCTTTTGCATGCTTTTCAGCTCTGGGTAAATGAATGTCAGCAAGCTCCTCTTTAAAAAGCATATGGAGCATCTCTCCAAAAGCAGTACTAAGTTCGTAACTGTACTAGTATAGCAACATACAGACGTTATAACAAGAAATTTGTGTATTTCATACTATTTGTGGTTACTTCTGCCTGTGGGAATACACACTTACTCACACAACTGTACTGTCCATGCAGCCCAAGATGCTGTCCCATCCACCTAACCTGTGTGAGGTCCCCACATGATCAGATTAGGCCTCATATGCCTAACACAGCTTGTCCTTCCAGCATGTCAAGCACAGTGCTTTATTTCACACCTGCAGAGTTCACATTGTACTTCTATCTCACACCCTAACTTGCTCTGTGTACTACCATAGTCCTGACATTTTCATAGGCAGAACTGGTCATCTTTACTGGAACAGTGCATGCAGTGCCCCAACCAACTCACATGGCAGTGACACACATCCATGACATGCTCAGGACTACTGACTGGCATATACATTACTACCTATCAGTGAAATGCTTATCACTGCCCATGTTTACGCCAGTGGTTTTGCTAGTGGTACCTTTTCTTACTGGCCTGGTCACTGTATTGCCTTGCAACACGTATAGACTTGGCCATTTCCCTTGGCCATATCACACAGCTTTATGGATGTCCCACAATACCTTCCATAGGCTTTGATGTCCTGCAATGTACCACCTATATCATGCTCCCACATACACGCAGGAGGCCTGGGTAAAGAAGTCACCTGTGACCCATTGCTTGCAATTCCACCTTACCTAGTAGTCTGCCTGACAGCAATATCCTTAAAATTGGTATTGCATATCACACAATAATTATTTTATATTTATCCAGGTATTTTTATGTTTGATAGATATATACGGGCCTGCTAACATTTTTGCATGTTGTTTCTCTATCTTTCTAATTATCATTTTTTTAGTTGATATTATTGTTTTTAATTCTGCCCATTATGTTACTATTTTCTGTAGTGTCAGCCACAGCTGTGTCCATAATGAGGCAGAGATCACCATACTATCAACCCGCAATGCCATCTCCTGCTGGGTATGAAGGTCATCCTGCAGAGGCAACGTATTGGGTACTGTGGTGGACTGTGGTGGTCTGTCACTTGAGGGGTTTTCTTGCTTCCCATGGGGATGCCACCTGCAGGTCCCAATATGTTATCCAGAAGTTAGAGGAGGTGGTAACAGCGGTGGTGGATCTCTGGTGTGACATCTGTTCTGGTTACCTGGGAAATGTCCTTGTGCAACTGGGAGCATCTCAATGCTGCCTAGCCCTACCAATTGTGCCAACAGAGGCACAGCCTAATAGGGAGAACAATCATGGAGGGAACTGCTCTTTGACTGTATGCTGTCCTGAGCAGCATGAAATGGAGTTGTCACTGTCACTCTACCCTATCCACCATCATGGTGCTCCTCTACTTCTTGTGTTTGACTTCCTTCCATTGTTTGTAGTACAGTCCCTCCAATCATCACTTGTCCTCCATGTGTCTCCACACTGGGTTCTCCCTCCTTCTGTATAAACAACACCACTTTTGGTCTTTGTTTTATTTCTCTGCTACTGGTACCATCCCTATACCTTGCTGCACAAGCCTTCCCCTTACTTCCCTAACCCTTCACCATTCTTTGTTTAAAAAAAAAAAAAAAAAAAAAGACGCACACACACACTTTTTCCTCACCCATCCTAGACTTTCTTTCCCCTTGTCCTTTTGTGTATTCCTCTGCTTGCTTGTCCCTCTGTATGTACATGCACTTCATTGTGATTTGCAGGCCACACGACAATCACTGTGGTATGCTCCTCTATTTGCAGTCAATGCAGTTTTTGCCAGGGGACTCTCGATAAACAGTTACTCAACATCATGCTAACTGCTTCATATTACACTGATAATTACCTGTGGGCAGCATCATTTCAGTTCAAGTACAAGAGTTAATCATTTTGCAGCCACATAAACAACATTTCTGAATCCTAGGGTAGGATTCTCATGGATATCTTTATATTTAGTTCAGTGGCAATTTTTAATCTTATTTGAGTCATGCTATACATCAGTTTAATGAGGATTACTGTGGGATTTGTTAGTTGCATAGAATGAATAAGTATTTTAGTTAAGTTTTAGTCTGTATCATCTGCATTCTGTCTAAAATGTACAGTTCATCCACTGTGAAATTATAACATTTCTCTGTAAGCTTATTTATATATTGTTTACTGCATCATTATGTATAACCCATTAATGAACAAATTCTTAGTGTATGTATGTAACCCATGATCTTTCTATGTATGCAAGTGTAAAATGCATTCTTGCTTATTTCATCTATGTTGTTTATGTAATTATTTGTACAGTTGTTCCTGCTTTGTGACTCAGGTTGCGGCTGAAAAGTGTGAATAAGCAGTCCACTCACCTGGTTAACAAACACATAATCAAAAAACACTCAGAATCAGATCTGTCTTGCTGCTGCCATCTTTCCAGTGACTATTTGCAGTCAGTAATTCATTTTATATTTTATTCCCTTATTTTAATGCTTTTAATTTTACAAATAATGAGTTTTCATTTCAGAGGTTATATTTAGGTATGCAGTATTGTTTCTGTGTGCGTGAGTTTGTGCGTGTGTGTATCTTGTGTGTGCAGTGAGTATTTTTTTTTCTTTTCACATTGAAATGAATGGTGAATATGGACCATATTTCTTTTGTTCTTTTTTTTTTGTTTGTTTGTTTCATTTGTAAAGGTTCAAAGGAAAGTACTAGGCTAATTGCTCTTGAGAGCCATTCTAAGTCTAGCCAATTTCCATTTTGGTGCATGAATTAATGTATCCCGTTTGGTATTAGACTGGCCTTACCCATCCCATGGTCAATAATTATATTTTATCCCTAGTAATAATAACTGGGATCATACTATAAATAATTTGAGGGCACATGTGCATGGTATAATGCATTTAGGAGCAGCATCTGTCCATTAGTAGTACTGGGAGAAGTCCTGGGGTAAATAAATACCCATCCATAGACCCAACTTGTGGTAGAATATGGACAGAGATGAGCTTTGTGTTATGTGGATGGGGACCCTGTTCCGGAGCAGTGGTACCCTCTTCAAGATATACCTGTACCTGTAAACTGTTCTGTTGATGTTGTAAAAGAGGTTTAAATCCCCAGACTGAGTATTTCAGATGCCATTTGAATTGCTGACGTGCATAATGTCTGTGACGCCCCTGCACTGGCCCAGTAATCAAAAAGCCTGAATCCTCACCACTGGCATCAGTGAGGGATGTACACATTGGGAGGATGACAACTACACACACAGTAAAGTACATTTTCCCTTAAGACCACAAAGAGATCACAGTCAGTCTGGGGCTGGTTTCTACCTCTTTCTCCAGATCCCCAATAAGACTCCCCACTGGCACAACTATTTGGTTGAGATCTCAGCTGAGTGGCCAAGCCAAAACCTCCAGCACCCTCTCTGTCTAAACAGTGCTCCGTGTCCTTGCTTAAGTAGCTGACACACACACACACACACACACACACACACACACACACACACACACACACACACACACACACACACGCACACACACACTTTGAGATTTGATTTGTATACAAACACACACACACACCTGGGGAAGGCTGGCACAGGTAACTTGTTATGCCCCCTTCTGTCCAGACTATAAGGTAGTACCAGCTGCCGCCAGTCACTACTTATCAACTACTTTTAAGGCCCTTACCAAAGGGTGCCCAATCTTACTGTGTATTGTTATTATTAATCCAAATGGTAAGTCTAACCAAGACTTTCAAGGCTATTTAGGGGTGACCTGTACAGTGTCACCAAATACATATGCAAGTACTCTAAGAACTTAAATATCTCTAAACAAACCAGCCACAATTAAAAGGTTTAAATATATTTAATAATAAATAATAAAAGAACAAGACAATACTTAAACAGCACAGTAACTACAGAGTTCAGAATCACAGGAAATATTTTAAAACAACATTGCAGGACAGTCTTAAATAAATACAGAACAAATCTAAACTAATCTTTGCTATATTCCTATCTATATCTAAAATATACTATTTCCTAAATGACTTGCAGAGTAAGGCAAATGCAGATGAGAAGTGCTGAATGGATGATTTAAGTCCAAGACACGATACAAAATGCTCTCTCTCCCTCTCTGAGAGAGTTCTTAAATTAATATCACATATTACTGCTGGGTTAGCCTGGATGACATCACTCTTTGTCACCTGCCTTCAGTTCCCAGGCTAACAGAAACGTAAAAAAATGTAACATTTCTCTGTGAAGAATACATATCTCTCAGATGTTTGCCCCGAACTGGAAGTCGTAAAACAAACACTTTTGCATTTGAAACATAGTAATTATTTCTGTTTCAAGACAATAGGAAAACCTCTAGCTCTAGACATTGTGCCTGTTTCACTGAAACTGGGAGATAACACGATCATAAAACAATCACAACTTATTTTCTTGAAGTTTTGTAAGTTAACTCTGTGTGTTCCAGCTTCTACTATTAAAACATACATTTGCACAGGTATACAGTTTATATACATTTCTGTTTTTTTTTTCCAGTGTGATACACTTTGGTTACATTCTTGAAGCTCAGTACATAACATACAGTTCAACACACACTTCTGCACCAGTAGTTTAATATACACATGACATATAGTTCTCTTACATTTGTAAGACAAGCATATGAATCATATTAATATTCACAAATGACACACGACTATCCACAAAATCCCATATAGCTGGGCTGGCAGTGCCACATTCCTCTATATAAATCATATTGATATTTTCAAGTGACATATAATTATTTATAAAATTCCAGATAGCTGGACTGGCAGTATTTCCCCTGGTGTCACATTTCTCCCCTTCCCGAAAACTCAAGCTAGTTTTTCAAGTGACCCTTGAGAAACATTGCTTGAGAGGGTTCAGCCTATCTGGGAATATCTTACCCCATTCTCTGTCTTGAGATTCCAGCTGCCCTGGCATTGCTGAACCCAGTAGCATGCTGCACAGTCCCATCACATGCCTGTGACCCTAGGCTTCACCATAGTAATTTGGGATTTTGCTGGCTGGCTCCCTGTAGCTATAGATTCCCCTCTGACTCCTCCTGCCTTGTACTGCAAATACTTAGCACAAGGGCTTCCCTGTCACAGTAAGGTTTCATCATGTTAACATGGTACAATCTGTACCGCTGCCTCCTACCTCGCAGTTCTACCATGTAGTTAACATCACTGACTTTCCTTACCACCTTGTAGGGTCCCTCCCAAGCTGCCTGCAGCTTATTGTGTCTGACAGGAATGAGAACCATTACCTGCTGCCCTAGAGCATACTCTCTAGCTTGAGCATTCCTGTCATACCAGACCATATTCTGCTGTTGAGCTTCTGCCAGGTTCTCCTGGACCAAGCCCATGAGTTCCCTGAGCCTTGTTCTGAGGTTTAGGACATATACCACAACAGACTCCTTGTGGGATTCACACTCACCCTCCCACTCATCTCAAAACAAATTTAGAGGTCCCTTCACCCTATGCCCATACAGCAACTCAAAGGGTGAAAAACTTGTGGTTTCCTGGGGAACATCTCTGTAAGCAAACAACAGATGGGGCAAATATTTGTCCCAGTCCCTCTTAAACTGGTCTGCAAATGCCCGTAGCATGGTCTTAAGTGTACAGTTTAACCTCTCAGCAAGACCATTAGTCTGGGGATGGTAGGGGTGGTCTTTATGTGCTTCACCCCACAGAACGTAAGCAGACAAGCCAGCAAGTCTGACATGAAATTGGCATCTCTGTCAGTTAGTATTTCTTTTGGGAAACCTACCCTGCTGAAAATCTCTAACAAAGCATTTGCCACCTTTTCTGCAGCAATGGAGGACAGAGCCAGTGCCTCAAGGTATCTGGTAGCATAATCTACTACCACTAGGATATAGTTTTTCCCTGTGGAACTTGGGGTACTCAAAGGCCCCACAATATCCATAGCTACCCTCTGAAAAGACTCCCCAATCACAGGCAAAGGCATCAAAGGAGCTTTCACCTTGTTTCTTGCCTTGCCTACCTTTTGGCACTACTTACAGGTCCTACAGTACCCTGTTACATCTCTGGAAATCTCAGGCCAATAGACGTTCTGCAAAATAAGTTTCTTTGTACATTTTATGCCCATATGAACTGCAAAGGGAATATCATGGGCTATGGCTAGACTTGCCAGATGGTAGGCTCTGGTCACTACCAACTACTGTATTCTCTAACCCTCTAGCACTCCATCAGGGGTCCACTCTCTATATACAGTAACCCTTTGTCCCAGTATACAGATTCCCCCTTACCTTGACAATCAGGTGCCTCACTAGCAACCTCCCTTAGGCCTTGTAATGTATGGTTTGACAGCTGAGCCTGTCTCAATTCTCTCTTTGTAATCCTTTCCAGCTCCCCTTCTATAGGAAATCTGGTATCCTCTGACAGCAGTGCCTCACTGTCAGCTTGGGGGTACTACTTCTCATCTCTGCCCTTGCAGTCACTCTGTCCAAGGAAACATCAGTACCCACAGGCAGCTGTGGCTCACCTTCAGTCTCACTGCTACAGGGTAGCTCCCTCCCTGAAGTAACCACCTCACCAGTCCTGGCTGCAAGTGTGCGGTCTGTCTGGGTCTCCCCCAGGCTATCAGACCAACATGCTTGTCTCCATGCCTGATTGCATGTAGCTGCATGCAGACAGGGTACTGTATTATCAAAATCATTCCCTATCAGGACATCTGCAGGGTGGTAGTTTGGTACCCTTGTTGTCTCGAGACAACCCATTTTGTCATTCCTACGTACAGACTCTCCCAACTTTTGTTCCCCACCTTGCCGCCGTGGACATCTATATGCTACATGGCCCCACTAGTTGCATTTAAAACATTTAACCCTTGGTCCTGGATGTGTACCTGGATCAGTGGTTTCCCCTGCTACTGGCGGACTCTGTTCTAGCAGTCTGGGCTGCCCATCATGGGTTCTGTTACACCCATGACCAGCACTGGGTGTCCCTTTCCTGTGCAGTAATGCCCTGCTTCCTAGGCACAGGTCTCCCTTCTTCCCCAACTCATCTGCATTAGTGTATTTTCTGTCAGCTAACCAGATTCTCATGTCCTCAGGCAAAGTGCTAAGGGCTTGTTCCCTCACCAAAAGTTCTGCTAGCCCTTCAAAAGTGGTGACCTGACATCCACCCACCCACCTATGAAAATAAGTGCTTAGTTCAGCAATATATTCACACACACATTCATCTGCCTTGCGTTTATACTCACAAAACCTTTTGGTATAAGTTTCAGGTGTTAACTTAAAATATTCTAGCAAACAGTTTTTTATAACATTATAATTTGAACAATCAGTATTAGACAGTTTAGAAATTACAGTTACAGCTTTACCATGGAGTAAGGGGGTCAAGAACTGTACCCAGAGCCCTTGGTCAACATTATACTGTTTTCATACTCTCTCAAACATATGAATGAAACTATCAAAATTATCCCCCTCAGTAATTTGTGGAAGAAAGTTACTGATCTTTGTTGCTTCTGGGGTTCGGTTACTCCCTTCCCTATTACCTCCACGACTCTGGCGAAGAGTCAGCATCTCCTTTTCATGTTGCCTCTGCCTCTCATTCTCCTCAGCCTGCAGACATCGCAGTTTCTCATTTTCCTCAGTCTCCAGATGTCTCAGTCTCTCTGCTGCCTCTATTTCCAAATGCCTGGCCTCCAACTCAGGTTTCTTTAACTTCAGATGGATTTTTAAGTCCTCTGTGGAAAGGTTGAGCTGTCCATTTTCTGAGAGTTGTACATCTCCACAGCCAGTCTGATTGTCCTCCTGGTTGCTATTCTGTGATGCAGCTGTGACTAAAGCTGTAATCATGTCTGCTTTAGTCAGGTCGGCATGCACTAGTCCTTTAGCCTGGCACATCTCAGCCAACTGGTTCCTTGTTAGCTTGTCATACTCCTCTGCTGATATGCTTGCCTGCTCTCCCTGACTAACTAAGCTAACAAAAAAAAAATAAAACAATTGTGATATGAACTCTGAATGTTCACTGCATGACTGATTAAGAGTGCAAATGCCTTCAGTGACCACTGTACACAGGTTACAGGAATTCAATATCCACACCACTACAAGTCAATTAATATGTGATGTGGCTATCTCACCACTATCAACCAATTAATATGAGATGTGGTTATCCCACCACTGCCACCAATTAATATGTGATGCCCCTGCACTGGCCCAGTAATCAAGAAGCCTCAATCCTCACCACTGGCACCAGTGGGGGACATACACATTGGGAGGATGACAAGTACACATACAGTAATGTACAGCTTCCCTTAAGAGCACACAGAGATCACAGTCAGTCTGGGGCTGGTTTCTGCCGCTTTCTTCAGATCCCCAATAAGACTCCCCACTGGCACAGCTATAGGGTTGAGATCTCAGCTGAGTGGCCAAGCCAAATCCTCCAGCGCCCTCTCTGTCTAAACAGTGCTTCGTGTCCCTGCCCAAGTAGCTGACACACACACACTGTGAGATTTGATTTATATACAAACACACATACACACACACACACACATACACACACACACACACACACACACACACACACACACACACACACACACACACACACCCCTAGGGAAGGCCAGCACAGGTTAACTAGCTCTGCCACCTTCTGCCCAGACTATATATTAGTACCAGCTGCCACCAGAAACTACTTATCAACTACTTTTAAGGCCCTTACCAAAAGGTGCCCAATCTTACAGTGTAATGTTACTATTAATCCAAATGATGTGTGACCAAGACTTTCAAGGCTATTTACGAGTGGCCTGTACAGTGTCACCAAATAAATATGCAAGTACGCTAAGAGCTTAAATATCTCTAAACAAACCAGCCGCAATTAAAAGGTTTAAATATACTTAATAATAAATAATAAAAGAACAAGACAATACTCAAACAGCACAGTAACCACAGAGTTCAGAATCACAGGACATATTTTAAAACAACATTGCAGGACAGCCTCAAATAAACACAGAAAACATCTAAAAAAAGAAGTTATGTACTCACCATAACATTCCATGTATGTAGTCCATCTCGCCGAACATTATTACGTGTGGGTTCGGAGCCGATCCTCGGCTCAGACTCGGCCGCTTTTTGAAAGCCTAAAAACTACAGATTTGCTCGTGGCTAGGAGGTATCCCATAATGCATGAGCACATTCCTCAGATCTTTTTTGCTACTAATCTATCAGGATAAGACAGGTAAAGGACAAAGGTCCGGAAGGATAAACTGTAATAAAGGCGCCCTTTATGGTATAAACCACTGTATAAAAAGAAAAAAATTGTTTCCAGATTCTCCAGGAAGGGGGCTGGTGGGTGGGTTTGTATGGTGAGTACACAACTTCTTTATGTTATGTAGTCCTATCTCACCTCCATGTTTACGTGTGAGACAGCGTCCCTAGTATTTTGAATGGGTGGCTCACTGGAAAATACTCCTGAGTACCGTGGAACCAAACGAGGCTCTACCCCTGGAAGTTAAATCCAATTTATAATGGGAAATGAAGGTATGAGGGGTAGCCCATGTTGCTGCTGCACATATATTATCAATAGGCATCCTGGCTTGGAAGGAAGCAGAAGTAGAAAATGACCTGGTAAAATGCGCTTTGACTTTAATGGGTAACTCCTTTCCCTCAGAAGTGTAAATGAAAGAAATACAATTAGAGATCCAGTTTGATAGTGTGACCTTAAAACTGGCAAACCCATTCTCATCTCGTCAAAAGAAACAAACAGCTGTTCTGATTTTCTAAATCCTTTAGTTCTGTGGATATAGAAACGCAGTTGCCTATGCACATCCAATTGATGAAATCTATACTCTGCTTTATTGGTGTGCTTAGGGAAGAACACTGGCAATTTGATTGTTTGGTTTAAGTGAAAATGAGAACATACTTTAGGGATAAAAGGACTGGTCTGGTGAGAAACCCTATCTTTGTGAAAAATTAAATATGGAGGTTTAACTGACAGGGCTTGTAGTTCAGAAACTTGTCTGGCTGAGGTTATTGCTACCAGAAAAAGAGTCTTCCAAGACAGGAATTTCAACTGACAACTATGGGCTGGTTCAAAGGGTGGCAAAGTAAGTCTAGAAAGGACTAGATTCAGATTCCAGGGAGGAATGGGGTCTTGAACAAGAGGTCTTAACATCATGGAGCCCTTAAGAAAGGATTTGCACAATTTGTGAGACATAAGATAGAATCATTAATACTCACATGAAAACTGGATATTGCTGCTAGCTGAACTCGGAGTGTAGCAGCTGCTGATCCCTGGTGAAAGAGTTCTGAAAGGAACTCTAAACAATAGTAATGGGAGCTGTAAATGGATCAACTTTTCTGTTATGTGCCCATATAGAAAATCCATTTACTGTGATACAATTTTCTAGTCAAAGGCTTGTGAGAAGAGGTAATAATATGGGTTACAGCTGGAGACAGATTATGAAGCCTGACTAGTGATGGAACTGGAGCAGCCATGCTGTCAGTTTGAGGGTGTGGAGAGTGGGGTGAAGAGAACCTGGCATGTGTGTCAAGAGGTCTGGCACTGGGTCCAGAGTCCATGGACAGTCTAACAGGTGAGGCTCGAGAAAAGGGAACCAAATCTGACGAGGCCAGTAAGGAGTGATGAGGATCATCTTGCTTCCCAACAACACTGCTTTCTGTATCACCTTGGGAATGAGTGGAAAAGGAGGAAAAGCATAAAGGAGTCCCGGGGCCAATCATGGATGAGTGCATATCTTGGAGACTCTTCCAGAGGGGGAATGAGGGAGAAATAGGTGCTGCATTTGGTGTTGATGGGGCTGGCAAAGGGATTGCAGCAGGGTTGTCCCCATTTGTGGAAGATCAGACGGGCTACTTTCTGGTTCAAAGACCATTCCTGAGGTAACAATATTGCCCTGCTTAGCTTGTCCGTTATCACGTTGGATGTCCCCGGGATGTGCGTTGCAATGAGAAAGCATTGGGAAGAAATCGCCCAGTTCCAAACTCACAGGGCCTCTCGACATAAAGGGTATGATCTGGTTCCCTCTTGTTTGTTTAGATACCAAACCACCGACATGTTGTCTGTCTGGATAGCTATCATCTCTAGAGGGAGAAAGTCATGAAGTGCTTGCAACGCCAGAAGCACCGCTCTCATCTCTAGGACACTGATATGCAGATGGGCCTCTTGATCTTGCCATGTGCCTCGGACAGTCCTGCCTACATAATGCCCCCCCACCCTATCTGGGAGGCATCCATGGTCACAGTGGCAATGGGTTGGTGCGATACAAAGGGAGTCCCTGTGCTTAGATGACCTGGCTGAATCCACCAGCGGAGATCCTTTTTGCATGAATCTGTGATCAGTATCTGGTGATGCAGAGGCAATTGCTGAAAGGACCACTGGGATGACAGGAGCCATTGGAGTATCCTCATATGTACTCTTGCTAATGCTACCAAGGTTATGGTCAACGCCATTGTTCCAAGAAGCTGCAACACCACCTTCGCTTTGACTCTTCGAAGAGGAAGTAGCCTGTAAATTTGCTGTGCAAGATTCTGTATTCTGTCTGTAGGTAGACTGGCTATCATAGAAACCGTGTCCATGTTTGCTCCTATAAAGGTTATAGATTGAGTGGGCAAAGTTGAGGATTTTTCCCAGTTTATAGAGATTCCCAACTGGGAACAGAGCTTGATTGTGGAATCTCTGGATTGAACTAGACGATGCCTGGTGGTGGCGGTCAGGAGCCAATCGTCCAGATATGGAAAGACTTGGATTCCCTGACGTCTCAAATGAGCTGTCATTACTGCCATGCATTTGGTGAACACCCGGGGGGCTGTGGTGAGACCAAAGGGCAGTGTCCGAAACTGGTAATGACTGGCTCCCAGTCGGAAGCGTAGGTAACTCCTTGATGCTTTTTCCATCATTATTTGGTAGTAGGCATCCTGGAGATCTATTGAGCACATCCAGCTGTCTTTCCCTAACAGAGGGAGTATGGATTGTAGAGTGACCATTCAGAACTTGGACTTCCTTACATACTCATTTAACCTGCTGAGGTCTATGATGGGTCTCCAGTTTCCTGTTCTTTTTGGAAGTAAAAAGAACCTGGAGTATGTTCCGAATCCTGTCTGGTCTGCTGGGACTTTTGGGTGACTCTTTTTAATAGCAGCTTTTCTATCTCTATAGCTGCTTGATTCCTGTGATTGGGTGGTACATCTGGGATCCTTTTGGGAGGGCGTGATGGAAGGGAAAAGGGTACAGAGTAAACTCTGGTGATAATGCCTTGTACCCACTTGTCTCAAGTGAGATTTAGCCAGGCTTCTGGGTACAAGGACAGGTGACCCCCGACCGGCTCCAGAGATGCACAGTTGGGTTCCACATCAGGAACACTGATAGGGATGGTCACAAAATGAATCGCAACCTCCCTGACTTTGTGAGCCTCTCCTGCCTCTAGGGTGATGTCTACCATTAGTTCCTCCTCCCCTGCCTGTGAAGGAGGAATCACCCTGTGTATACTGGACAGGTCTCTGTGATTTCTTGAACCACATTTTACTGCTCTTCTGACCTTTAGGGTAAGGTCTAGAAGGAACGGTAAAACGGACTCCCATGGCAGAGAGAGTCTTTCTTTCCTGTTCACACCTGGTGAGGGTATCTTTCACCTTGGGTCCAAAAAGAGAGGATCCGTCCATAAGGGCATTAGTGAATGTAGACTTGAAAGGCTCAGCAAAGTTGCATAGACGCACCCAGGAATGTCTCCTTAAGGAGACTCCTGAACCTGCCGCCCTACTTGCACCATCAGCTGTGTATGAGATCAGTTGCATGGAGGAGTTAACAATGGATGTTAGAGTAGCCAACTGAGTAGACACTGTAGATGGGACTGCTTCAGTAGAGGTACCCTGAAGATCATCTCCTAACTCCTTTAGGAGATCTCTCTGAAGTATCGTAAAGTGTGATAGATAGTTTAGCGATCGGAGTGTAAAAGCCGCTGAAGAGAAGATACGCTTCCCGTACCTGTCCATCGTTCAGGATTCCTTATTGGGTGGATGGATAGAAGAAAAAGTCTCTCCTAGCTCCTTCTTAGTGGCTGCCGCCACCACCATGGTATCAACAGGTAAGCCCTCGGATAAAAGTTCTTTGTCTTTAGGGGCGGAAAGAAATTTATTCGGCCTCCTGGGGACCGGTTCCACGGCATCAGGAGTCTGCCATGCCTTCTGCCTCACAAGATCCAGTAATTCATCAAATGGAGGAGACACCCATGAAGCTGAGGGTTGAGACCCGAAAGCCTTCAGGTACACTGACTCCTCATCAGACGGGGTAACAGTGGGCCAGCCGCCTCTCTGCCTGAGGATCTCCAAAATGTCTGCAAAGGAGACATCTTCAGAGGACAACTTAGGGGACCCCCTCAGAATCATCGAGGTCAGTGTCAGATGTGAGAGACTCCTCACGGGAGTCTACATGCTTCCTCTTACATGATCTCTTCAGAGGGGCATCCTCAGCGGGGTCCTCTGGGGAGGTCTCGGAAGATAGGGGCCACCCAAATGGGGGTCCTGAGGCTGTGGGTCTCTGCCATCCCGGGGAACAGAGGATGCTGAAACTGTAGTCGGCGCTTGAGGGAGTATAGCATCTGTACTTCTATATGGGGTGGATGAACTATCCAGCATGCTCCTCATCCTCACGAAGACCGATTCCTCCAACTCCAAAAGACGCCCCGGCTCCGAAGAGAGCATAGGTGCCAATGGCTCCAAAAGGATCAGCTCCAAGAATGATGTAGGATCCGAGCTCACTCGAGCCGACGCACCAAGAGAACGGCTCGGCACTGAAGAAGTTTGGTTCCAAGTGTCTCCCTCGGGGCCGGCCGAAGAGCTTTGGACCCTAGACACTTCGGACAGCGCCGAGAGTGTCGGAGCGGAACTCGGCTCTGAGACAACCACATGGGGTGCTGGAGCCGAGGACACCACTATAGTCGGTACCGAAAATATCGGCTTCAAAGGCCCAATCTGGGTTGGAGGAGGAAAGAGAGCAGGATCGGTAGCAGGAGTCGGCTCTGAGACCGAATGGGTCGGAGTCAACAAAAATTTTGGCAAGGCCGATGACTTGAGGAGTCTGAGCACCACTCTCTCGATGTTTTCTTCAGATAAACTCCTGGAGGATCTGGAGGACAGTGTAGGAGACCTTGTTCTCTGCAATATAGGCGATTTTAGAGTAGGGAAGACCGGTGGAATGTCCGTTGACTGGCTCCGAAGAGGACTGCTAGTGATCGGCGGCGAAACACTCAGTGCCGATACTGCAGGGTCTATGTCCAAAATCTCAATCGGCCCTGAAGACTGTGGAGCCAAAGAGACAGAGACCAACTCCGATTTTGGTAACTTCTATGGAGGTTCAGAGGCAGAATTTGGGGCCGGAGAAGGCCGTTTAGAGGTCTTGTCCTTATCCTTCCCAGATGAATGCAACCTAGCAGAGG
This sequence comes from Protopterus annectens, assembly GCF_019279795.1. NCBI lineage: Eukaryota > Metazoa > Chordata > Ceratodontiformes > Protopteridae > Protopterus > Protopterus annectens. The sequence goes on from NC_056743.1 coordinate 449,143,791, forward strand.
AGGAAGAACTGGCTAGGTCTTCTTCGAAGGAAGACTTCAACATGCCTTTCCAAATCAGCTTATTCTTCCGTTCCTGGAGTACTCTAGGGCTAAAAGAATGGCAGAAGAGACAAGTTTCTTGTAGATGTATGGCCCCTAAGCAGTACACACAGATGCTATGTCCATCGGTGATGGACATTTTTTGCAAACATTTAATACACTTTTTAAAGTCTGACTGTTTGTGTTCATAATGGCAGTAGAGAAAAACCAACACACTCACACAACAAGAGAGGAACTAGATCCTCTAACTTAAGCCGATCTAGCCCTATCACCCACAAAAAATAAAGGGGGTTACTAGGTTCTCTAACTTAAATGAACCTAGTGTAAGAAAAAAAAACAGGGACAAAACTAGAACCTCTAAGTTAAACGGTCTAGCCAAGAAAAACACACACTCATGGGATACCACACTCAAACGGCCAACAGGCCCAAGTAAATTTTAAACAGCAATAAGGTCAAATCTGGTTAAAGACACAAATCGATAATCACAATAAGACTGTCAGCAACAGACTATGACACAAAAAACTTCACTAGAAGCAAAAAACTCCTAATAAGCAGTAATAATAATAAAACTGAATCACTTAGCCATGGCCAACCAAAAGAAGCTTCTGACTGAAGATGCGGCAAACGAGATCTGGGGAATGTACTCATGCACTATGGGATACCTCCTAGCCACGTGCCAATCAGACGTTTTCAGGCTTTCTAAAAGTGGCCGAGTCGGAGCCGAGGATTGGCTCCGAACCCACATGTAATAATGGAGGCGAGATAGGACTACATAACATCTAATCTTTACTATATTCCTATCTATATCTAAAAGATACTATGCCCTAAATGACTTATTTACAGAGCAAGGCAAATGCAGATGAGAAGTGCTGAATGGATGAATCTAGGTCCAAGACAAGATACAAAATGCCCTCTCTGACAGAGTTCTTAAATTAATATCACATATTACTGCTGGGTTAGCCTGGATGACATCACTCTTTGTCACCTGCCTTCAGTTCCCAGGCTAACAGAAACTTAACAAAATTTAACATTTCTCTGTGAAAAATACATATCTCTCAGATATTTGCTCAGAACTGGAAGTCGTAAAACAACTAAACACTTTTACATTTGAAACCTACTAATTATTTCTGTTTCAAGACAGTAGGAAAACCTCTGGCTCTAGACATTGTATCTGTTTCACTGAAACTGTGAGATAACACAATCGTAAAACAATCTCAACTTATTTTCTTGAAGTTTTGTAAGTTAACTCTGTGTGTTCCAGCTTTTACTATTAAAACATACATTTGTACAGGTATGCAGTTTATATACAATTCTGTTCTTTTCCAGTAAGGTACACTGTGGTTACATTCTTGAAGCTCAATACATAATAAGAAGTTATGTACCTACCATAACGTTCCATGTTAGTTGTCTTCTTCTCACCTTCTTTCTTGCTGGATGGGTTCGGAGCCGATCCTCAGCTCCGACTCGGCCTATACTATAGCTTGAGAGCAATTTTTACCGGCTCGAGGCAGCCCTATATCCCACAATACCATGCGCTAACTACCCAGATCTCGTTGGCAGCTAACACATAGTATATATATATATATATATATATATATATATATTACTATTATTATTATTATTACCAAATACGGTCTCCCTGCTGGTAACACTAAAGATACGGGGGTAACCGTAAAGGATTGTATAACATGAAAGAGAAGGACTCAGAGACCTTCAAGTCTGTCCAGGCTAGGGGGCAGGAGGGAGGGATGCAAGAAAGAAGGTGAGAAGAAGACAACTAACATGGAACGTTATGGTAGGTACATAACTTATGAATGTTAAGTTGTCATTCTCACCTTCATTCTTGCTGGATGGGACAGCGTCCCTAGCACCTTGGTCCTGGGTGGCTCAATGGAACAGACTCCTGAGTACGGTGGAACCAAAGTCAGCTCTATTTCTGGAGGCTATATCAAGCTTATAATGGGTAATAAAAGTATGTTGAGAAGCCCATGTAGCTGCTGCACATATGGCATCTAACGGTAACCTTGCTTGAAAGGCTGTTGATGTTGATAGTGCCCTAGTTGAATGAGCTTTAGGTCTAGACAGGAGTTGTTTGTGTCTCAACTGGTAGACAAAGGTAATGATGGATGTCAACCATCTAGAAAGAGTTACCTTTGATACTGGAAGTCCTTTCTTTCCTTCAGCATAAGAGTGAAAGAGCTGGTCTGACTTTCTGAATTGTTTTGTCCTGTCTAGGTAATACCTCAGCTGGCGATGAACATCCAAGGAATGCAATTTCTGTTCAGCCCTGTTTGAATAATCTGGGAAGAACATAGGCAAGTCAAGAGTGTGGTTCAAATTTGATTCCGAAGAAACTTTCGGTAGAAAGGAAGGATTCGTTCTGAGAGTTACCCTGTCTTTATGAAAAACCAAATAAGGGGGACGGACAGACAATGCCTGGAGTTCCGATACCCTTCTGGCAGATGTTATAGCCACCAAAAACAGAGTTTTCCAAGAGAGAAGTTTGAATGAGCAAGAAGCTGCAGGTTCAAAGGGAGGGAGAATTAATGATGTTAGAACTAAATTTAAATCCCATTGTGGAGGAGGATCCTTAATGGGAGGTCTGAGCAAAAATACGCCCTTGAGGAAAGCTTTACAGAGTTTGTGGGACATAATATTAGTTTCCGATAGCCCCACATGAAAATTGGCAATGGCCGCCAGTTGTAATCTGATAGTGGCCGACAACGATCCTGAATGGAAAAGTTCCGCCAGAAAATCTAGAACTTTATGAATTGGAGCATTAAAAGGATCCAAGGACCTAGCTTCTGCCCAGAAAGAAAAACGCTTCCATTTGCTCGCATAAGTCTTCCTAGTATTGGATTTATGGGAAGCAAGAATGATATCACGTACAGGAAGAGAAATGAAGGGAAGCCTGGCTATGGTTGGAAGTGGAGCAACCAAGCTGTGAGGTTGAGGGAACGAAGAGACTGGTGCAGCTTGCCCGTTAGATGGGTCAAAAGGTCTGGAAGGGGTTCCAGATGCCAGGGCTGTTCCAGTAGATGATGGTGCAGGAACGGAAACCATACTTGTCGAGGCCAATAAGGGGCAATGAGGATCATTTTGGATCTCAATGCGGTTGTTTTCTGAATTAATTGCGGAATCAGCGGGAAGGGGGGAAATGCGTATAGGAGACCCCAAGGCCAATCGTGGACTAGAGCGTCTCTGGGGGGATGGCCTGGTAGAGGGAAGAGAGTGAAGAGGTCGAGGCACTTGCTGTTTTGCGGGGTTGTGAAAAGGTCTCAGCAAGGCTGGCCCCACTTCTGAAAAATTCTCTCTGCTACCTCTAGATTTAGAGACCACTCATGAGGCATGAGAATTGTTCTGCTCAGTCTGTCCGCAATGACGTTGGACCTCCCGGGGATGTGCGTTGCTATTAGAAACCGTTGAGAGGAGATCGCCCACTGCCAAAGTCTGAGTGCTTCTTGACATAGGGGATAGGACTTTGTTCCGGCCTGCTTGTTTATGTACCACACTACAGACATATTGTCTGTTTGAATTGCTATAGTCCCGGTGGGAAGAGAGTCCTGAAGGGCTTGCAACGATAAAAGCACTGCTCTCATCTCTAGGACATTTATGTGCAGGTGGCATTCTAATTGTTGCCATGTGCCCTGGACAGTCCTGCCCTGATAATGCCCCCCCCACCCGATCAGAGAGGCATCCGTTGTCACTGTGGCAACTGGAGGGGGGAGAACAAAGGGTCTGCCCTGAAGAAGTTGAGGGGAGCCCATCCACCAGGAGAGGTGTCTCTTGCAAGATGGGGTTATCAAGATGTTGTGAGTCATTGGGAGCTGTTGAAAGGACCACTGAGAAAAAAGCATCCACTGGAGAATTCTCATGTGGAAGCGAGCTAAAGGAAGGAGAAGGATCGCCGCTGCCATGAGGCCTAACATTTTCAGTACTAACTTGGCTTGAATTCTGTTGGACTGAAAAAGTAGCTGAACATTCCGCCGTATGTCTGTCACTCTCTGAGGTGGTAATGTTGCAGACATTTCTCTGGTGTTTAGTACGGCGCCTATAAAGTTTATAGATTGACAAGGTGACAAGGAGGATTTTGCAAAATTTATGGAAATACCTAGTTTGTTGCAAATGTGAATGGTATAATCCCTGGCTATTATAAGATGCTGTTTGGTGGTAGCAGTAATGAACCAGTCGTCTAAATATGGAAACACCTGGAATCCTTTGTGTCTCAGGTGAGCTGTGACCACTGCCAAGCATTTGGTGAACACCCGGGGGGCTGTGGTGAGACCAAAGGGCAGGGCTCTGAACTGGTAATGACTGGCTCCCAGCAGGAAGCGGAGAAACCTTCTGGAGCGCCTGTGTATCTTTATATGATAGTACGCGTCCTGGAGGTCTAACGAGCACATCCAGTTGTCTCTGCCCAAAAAGGGTAGAATGGACTGCAGTGTTACGATCCGAAATTTTGTCTTCTGCACCGACTTGTTCAGTCTGCTGAGGTCCAGAATGGGTCTCCAGTCTCCTGTCTTTTTTGGAACCAAAAAGAACCTGGAGTAGATTCCGGATCCTAGCTGGTCTGCCAGGACTGCCTGGATGACTCTTTTTTCTAACAGCTTTTTTCTTTCTAGCTGTGCCTGACCCCTTTGTCCGGGTGGTACGTTTGGGAGGGGCCTTGCGATTGGATCGGAGGGGAGATGAAGGGGATTTTGTAACCCTCGGATATAATCAACTATACCCAATTGTCTTGAGAAAGGGATTGCCAGGCTTCTGGGTACAAAGATAATCTTCCCCCGACTGCCGCCGAAGGTGGACAGTCGGGCAGCGTCTCAGGGATGCTGAAAGGGTTGATCAGGGAAGGATTCCCTGGAACCCTGGTTCTGTGGACCCCCTCTGCCCCTGGGGCGACATCTATTATTATTCCCCCCTCTGCCTCTGGGGGGAAGTTCACCATGTGCGACTGGAGCGACTCCCTGTGGTTTGTGGAACCACATCTTTCCACCCCTCTGACCTTTGGGGTAAGGTCTAGATGGTGTGGAAAAATGGACTCCCACGACAGAGAGTCTTACCATCTTGCTCGCATCTGGTGAGGGTATTCTTCACCTGAGGTCCAAACAACTCTGAACCATCAAAGGGGGTGTTGGTGAAGGACGCCTTGAAGGGATCAGCAAAATTACAGAGCCGCATCCAGGCGTGACGTCTCAACGCAACACCTGTGCCTGCGGCCCTACTCACTCCATCGGCTGCATAGGATATAAGCCGCATGGAGGAGTTGGGAATGGAATTCAGGGTAGCCAGCTGGGAGTTAATCTTGTCCTGATACCCCGCAGCAGAAGGATCCTGTATGGTTTCACCCAGTTCTTTGAGCAAATCTCTCTGAAGGCGGGTGAAATGACATAAATAGTTCAGCGATCGCATGGCAAAGGTCGCTGAAGCAAATGTCCACTTGCCGTACCTATCCATGGTCCTAGACTCTTTGTTAGCAGGATGAGCAGGTACAGAAGGATCAGCTAATTCCTTCTTAGTGGCGGCTGCTACCACCATAGCATCTACCGAGACACCTTTGGTTAGAAATGGTTTGTCCTCTGGAGCAGAAATAAATTTTGAGGGTCTCCTAGGGGTAGGTTCCATTGAGTCAGGAGCTGCCCATGCCTTTCTGGCCACTACTTCCATCAGTGGGTCGAAAGGAGGAGACACCCAGGAGGTGGAAGGGTGAGACCCAAAAGCATCAAGGTAAACCAACTCGTCCTCGAAGGGTTTGAGGGTGGACCAATTCCCCCTCTGTTTCAGGATCTCTAGGATGTCTGAAAAGGAGACATCCTCAGAGGGGGATCTCGGGGAACCCTCCGACTCATCCAAGTCGGTGTCCAAAGTGAGAGACTCAGGGGAGTCTACGTGCTTCCTCTTGCACTTTTTTTTCCTAGGGGGTTCCCCTGAAGGTCCAGGGGAGGCCTCGGAAGAGGAAGAGACACCCAAAGTGGGTACCCTGCGTTTTGGATCTCTGCTGTCAGTTGCAGGAGGATGGCCAGAGACCGTAACAGGCACTGTAGAGGGAGGAGCTGAAGAACCCAACCTTGGAGCTGACACTGGATCCAGCACACTCCTCATCACCTTGAAAGCCCCCCTGTCAGGCACCGAAGACAGTCCCGGCTCCGAAGACACCCGAACCACCCCTGGCACCGACAGAGAAGGTTCTGAAAATGATGTTGGGGCCGAACTAACCAGAGCCGACGCTCCAAGAGGGAGAGCGGGGTCGGACAAGGGTCCGATGTCACTCGCCCCCTCGGAGCCGACAATGGAGTCTCGGCGCCTGGACCTCTCCATGACGGTACCAATGAAGAGGTCGGAGCCAACGACACTGGAGCCGAAGGTGGAAGTATCGGCTCCGACGTGGGCAAGGTTACGGTTCCGACAAACTCCGGCTCCAAACTTGACTGGAGAGTCGAAAGAGGAATCGAAGAGGGTATCGAAGGAGCCACAGTCTGGTTTGATGGGCTTTGGAGTATCTGGGCCAGTGCCTGAGATTTTATGAGTCTACTGACCACCCTCTCAATATCGTGGTCAGAAAGCCTAGATGACCTGGAGGAATGAGTCCTATGACTCCGCTCCGATAGGAGGGGCGATCTTGGAGCCGATCGGACGGACTCTAGTGAGGGAGACCTAGAGCGCTTGCACGTTAAAGTCGGCTCCGATACAGGTTTCGGAGCGGATACGGTCTTGCTCGTATTGGCTCCGACTGGAGCCGATGTCGGAGCAGTCTGAGATTTGCCGGTCCTCGACTCGGAAGCTGGAGCCGAGGGTTTGGCGGGCTTAGATGACTTCCACAAGCCAGACTTGGACGGGGAGTCATCGGGCATCAGTAAGCCCCTCAATATAAGTTTATTGCGACGCTCCTGCAGGACTCTTGAACTAAATCCATGGCAAACGGAACAAGAGTCCTGCAGGTGCAAAGGCCCCAAACAGTAGACGCAAGAAGTGTGACCGTCTGTCAGAGACATTTTCTGACAGCACGAGTCACACTTCTTGAATCCCGAGACCTTAGCGTCTTTGGACATTACCCTAAAGAGTAATACAGTCAGCACACACACTCACTCAGTTAAATCCAAGGGAGAGTTAAGGGGGCTGACTAAGAACACAACACACACACACACTATAGGGGGGGTGGTGGTAACAAAAACTAAAGCCCATAGGCCCGATTATAAAATTAGTTAAAGGGGTGGGTAGGGCTTACGAAATATCACTAATAAGTAAAATTAAAACGATAGGGAACTAATGTAAGGGATTAAACTATAAACTATCTAAGTTTGAAGACTTACTGAAAAAATGTCTTTACTGACCTGAGCCGGTAAAAAAAGGCAACCTCGCAGCGAAGCGGCAAACGAGATCTGGGGAGTTAGCGCATTGTATTGTGGGATATAGGGCTGCCTCGAGCCAGTAAAAATAGCTCTTGAGCTATAGTATAGGCCGAGTCAGAGCCGAGGATCGGCTCCGAACCCATCCAGCAAGAATGAAGGTGAGAATGACAACTTGACATCATACAGTTCAACACACACTTCTGCACCAGTAATTTCATATATACATAACATATAGTTCTCTTACATTTGTAAGACAAGCATATGAATCATATTAATATTCACAAATGACACAAGACTATCCACAAAATCCCAGATAGCTAGGCTGGCAGTGCCACATTTCTCTATATACATCATATTAATATTTTCAAGTGACATATAATTATTTACAAAATGCCAGATAGCTGGAATGGCAGTATTTCCCTGGTGTCACAATGTCCATCAGTACTGGGTTGGAAGATGCTTTGCACGCCAGATACAGGTCAACGCTTATTAGTCTGTAGGATACCGAGTATAGTGACAGGGCTTTGAGTCACCTCATAAGTAAGGGTATTTCATCCAGGAACAAGGAGGTCGTAATATCACTGTACTCCTCCCTTATCAGGCCCATTATCAAGTGCAGTGCTCCCTTCAGCATGTACATTGCCAAGCACATGCAGCAGCTGGAGAGACCACAGAGGATCCTGACCAGGAAAATCCAGGGTCTCAAACACCTATCCTATACAAACAGGCTAAAAGCCCTGTCCCTCTACTCAGTACCATACAGACTGCTCAGAGGTGACCTGTGTCTGGCATGTAAGGCCATGTCAGACCCAGCCTTGATGGAGTTGCTGCATAATCTGTACATCAAAGTCCACTCGCCCAACCCACATGCAAGGCCTCAACCTGGTCTGTGGCATTACTAGAACTTGTTAGCGGGATAGACTTGTGTCCCAAAGACTCCCCTACCTGTGAAATAGACTCCCTCTCCATGTCAAGCAAAGTACCTCTCTAGCCCTCTTTAAGAGGAACCTGGACGACTGGATGGGAAACAGAAAATACACCCCTGGGATCCCACCTGTGTCCTTGCTGGACAGGGGGAAACAGGTGCTGACTTTGTGGGAACATGGGCAAAATTCTTGGCTAGGCTTATAAGGGCCTCCAGGTCAAGAGCCTAGTATTGTCCTATGAACCTATGTAGGACATTATTCTTA